>NW_028270155.1:20162338-20471771 GCF_037043375.1 Chiloscyllium plagiosum | reverse complement strand
GGGCATTACATTAATTGTTAAAGATCTTGCTCCTATTAGCAAGGTTTCTATTTGTTGTAATGGACACATACACAAGCTGCCTTCGAGATGATGCACTTCCTACTGAGCCATTGGTCTGAATTTTGCACTAACTTTCTTTTTTTCTCCCCCATATACTGCTGTATAAAGTGGACCCCGCTGTGATCAGTCCTGCCTTACAAAGAGAAAGTGACCTTTATTGGGAATGATCCGACTGGCTACAAAATCTCACTAAAAATAGTACACTGTGACATCTAAAGAATGTTCTGCTTTCGCATCCAAACGATCCTTTGATATTTTTCTCACATCAACAGAACTTGACTGCATGCATTTGAGTTGCAAGCAAACAGTTCACATCAGCTTTTCCCTGTGATATTTCACTGCACTGAGCAGATGTTTGCAGTGACATCTGTAGCGCTTGTAAACTCTTTGATGAACTACAGATGTTGTGCGTCCAGTGAGGATGCATACGCACATTTGAGATTGGGAAAGCCTGTATACTGCTTAGTGTCAACTTCATGTGAGTTCTCATAAATGGTTTTATTGCACATGGAAGATATAGTAGGGAAAGAATTGCTCTGCATGCTGCCTATAGCAACAACACACATGTGTCTAAGAAGAGTTGCTTTGATTGACAATTCGAATTCATAAATCTGTCCCTTTTGCTACCCATTGATGGTGAACTCATATCCCACAAAAAGTGAATGATGTTCTGCAGAATCTAAGCAAATTGGAGCTAAACGCTGCAGTTGTCATAGTGCAGAAATATCGCACTCCTGGCAAATAGACCTCAATGAATCCTAATCTTGTTTGGCAAAGCTTACCCTCCTCGGAACAGGGGGACCTTTTTTAAAAATACAGTAACACCCTGGAGGAAACGGACTGGGAAAAGTGTTGAGGGGGAAGAGGAGAGGGGGAGGAGTACAGCCCTTCTTCACTGTTGAAGCACTTCCTGATTAAATCAACTGAGACTCAGATAGCTACAACACAGGAGGCCATTCAACCCATCATGTTCACACCAGTCACATCTGACTACACATCTCATTTTGCAGATCTTGGCCCAAAGCCTTTGATGCTATGGCAACAAAAAATATGTATAAATATTGCTTACATGTTTCAAACTTACATGTCTCAACTGCTCTTTCAAGAAGTGAACTCCCAACACAGAGTGAAAAAAAACTCCCATCTCCTATTCTTAGATTTCCATGGCTTACCTTATATATATGCCTCCTGGTTACTGACCCCTCCACTAATGGAAAAACGTATCTTCCTATCCAATCTATCTCTGCACCTTGTACACACGTACACACCTCTCAGGTTCCCTCGCAATCTTCATTGCTCAAAAGAAAAATAAGCCCAGCCTATCTCATTTTTCCTCACAACTCCAACCTTCCAACCCAGGCAGCAAACTGTTAAATCTCTCCTTTCCTCAGCAGTCGCATCCTTTCTATAATGCTATGACTAGAACTGCACACACACCGTGGGCGGCACGGTGGCACAGTGCTTAGAGACCCGGGTTCATTTCCCGCCTCAGACGACTGACTGTGTGGAGTTTGCACATTCTCCCCGTGTCTGCGTGGGTTTCCTCTGGTTTCCTCCCACAGTCCAAAAATGTGCAGGTCAGGTGAATTGGCCAATCTAAATTGCCTGTAGTGTTAGATGTAGGGGGATGGGTGGGTTACGCTTCGGCTGGTCGGTGTGGATTTGTTGGGCCGAAGGGCCTGTTTCCACACTATAAGTAATCTAATCTAATACTTCGATTGTGGTCAAATTGCATTTTATACAATTCCAGCAGAATCTTGCTGTTCTTGCATTCTATGCCTCAGGCAAATGTTTCAGGTGACTTCTTAACTGCCTTAACTACATGTCTGATACCTTAAGTGACCTATGGATGTGCACACACACAAAAAAAATGTATCCTTGCAAAATGACAACCCAGTCTTCAATTAAAAGGACTAGATGTCAGTTTGATTGGTTTGATAACTGGTTTTGATGCAGAGTGATGCCAAAAGCATAGATTCAATTCCTGAATTGGCTGAGGTTACCATGAAGAATTCTCCTTCTCAACTCTCCCCTCACCAGAGGCATGGTGACACACAACTTAAGCCACTGCCAGTCATCACTCTAACGAGAGCAGCACTATTGTCTGGTAAGACCATGGCATCTTTACTGTATGAATGTGAGGGGCTAGCTTGGTGAGGAAGGGGGACAGGGGAATAATAATGTTGTCTTTCTTGGTGCTATAATCAGTGCTGAAATGGATTTTATGTAAATTGGATTGCTGAAGCATTCTGGGCTTTAAAAGCTCACTTCAGTGTTGGCTCGATCACTGTCCAAGTAACAATGATTCACTGTTGTTCCCAGTCTTTAGCTCTTATCCAATTTTTGAAACTATAGATGTGCTAAAGTTCCACATTTTTCCTTTCATGATCCACACTGTTACTCAGGATGAGGTCAACTTATCTCACGGTGTGGAACATATTTCAGCTTGAAATGATCCCAAAAGGAAAAAAAAAAGACCGCTGAACACATCTGAAGGCTTTTTACTGATCTGCAATAAGATCAGGATGTAGAAAAAGTATAGTGTTCTCCAGAGCCCTCTTAATATGCAGCCATTGCAATCATTTTCCAGTGACTGTACCACACAGAAACTTAAAGCAAACTGATAGAAAAGAAAATTTGGATTTTTGTCATGCCATTCAGAACATCTTCAGAATATCTCACAGTGCTTTACAGTCAATGGGTTACCCTTTTGCTTCTGTTTCTTTTGGCAAACACAGTTGATATTACACGGTCTCACCAACAGCAATGAGTTACATAGTCAGGTACACTTTGACAAAGGTTTATTAGCTTGATAGTATATCATTCTAAACCTAGCAGTTTAGTCTCCTAGACCGACAGGAAGAAAGATTTCTTGAAGGTTCAATTGAAAATGTATTTTTAGTGTCAAATATTTGCTCTGATCACTGTATTCAAACAACATCACAAACAAAATGGGAAACTTCCTTTCATCACTAGAATCATAAACATTGCAGAAAGGTTCCCTCTACCTCTAATTCTAGCATTACAAAGGCTTCTCACACCGTGGAGAAAGCAAGGGCTGCAGATGCTGGAGATCAGAGTCGAACAGTGAGGTGCTGGAAAAGCACAGTCTGTGGGCCAAGGGACCTCATTCCTGAGGAGGGGCTTATGCCTGAAATGTCTACTCTCCTGCTCCCTGGATGCTGCCTGACTGGCTGTGCTTTTCCAGCACCACACTCTTGGACTCCCACACTGTCCAACTGATGGTGATGCTCATGCATCATGGAGAGCAATAGTTTGAAGTGTGACTCAACAAGAGATAGCTTAAACAAGAGGGTAAAGGTGAGTCTTTTGGTAAGCAAGGGTGTTGCAGGAAGCACCTCAATGATGGATAATTTAGAAGAACATGAGCAGGGTCAGATGGGGCCCCACGAGGTTTGGGGAGTTAAAAAAGCAATCTTTTACAACTCACTTCCATATCCCACTGGCATCCACCTGGACCTCAGTCAGAAACAGTAGTTAAACACATTGATAAAGCATAAAGAACTCAGCTCTGTCCTGTGTCAAAGTCTGGAACCAGACACAAAGCTCAGCTACAGCATCTGGAGTGTTCTCAGTAAATGTGCAAGCATCTATTATGCTCAATTTCTATACTCCTAGAGGCGATCAGTAAGAGACAGAGTTTAATACAGCAAACCTAAATTAATGGATTTCCTTTTTAATCAAACATTGGAATAGGTTAGAGCCAATAACAGCATGGAACATCCATCAGAGGGATAAGACTGCACTCACAGGCCTAAGCCTGATTCCAGTATTTTTACTCTTATCTGGTCTTCTCTATATCCCATTGGTCGAAGTTTATATCATTTTTCAGGACTTGCCCACTCTGTAAACACCGGGATCCAACTCAAAGTAGCTGAGAAAATTCTGTCCTAAGTGCTTGGTCATCTGGGAGCAACGGCATTATGAGGATTCCTGTGACCCAAGGAGACCCATAATCTATGGCCCCACTTTTGGAAACTTAGCAGTCCATATTTAACATTACTGCCCCTGCACCAACCACAAGGCATACCCCCAACTCCTATCACTACCCTCCTGAGCAGCCCCAGACTACAGCTGATTATCGTGGCCGTGAGTGCAAGATGGTCACAGCTCTTCCACAATTACAGCATGGGAGGTGTGGCCTCTTTTCAGATTTAAGTGATTGAAAGTTCTTTATTTAGGCATCCTCTCTCTTATCTCACTGGATTATAATTGGAGGGTGCATGTGCATCCTGACCAGTACTTGAACTACTCGACAAAAATTATAGCCACTGACCCAAATACCTTCATTCAAGATGACGCCGACGCCAGGCAACAATTTGCTGAGCTCCCTACAGTAGATCTTATGCTCACATTTCTTGCACCTATTCCACAGTTTTAAACCTCAAGTCTCAACTTCTGTGCAGTCGTAACCGTGTATACCTTGCTCGGTCTAAATATCCTATAATCCACAGATAGTTTAAGCACAGATGACATATAATCTGTATGTCCTTGTATGCAATGACCTGCCTGTACTGCTCGCAAAACAAAACTTTTCACTGTACTTTGATACATGGGACAACAATCAAATCAAATCAAAACACGATCAGGTTTTGGAAAAACACAAGACATTGCAGTATGAATCCTAAAACAATATTCAGTCCGGGGTAGTGGGGATGAATAGCCAAGATGTATTCAAACAGAAAGCTAGCTCAATACATAAATGGGGGAAAAAAGACAGATGATACTCATAGTTAAATAAAGGTGAGAGAAGGATGTGCAGCATGAATATGGACATTGGACTGAATAGTCTGTTTCTGCATACCACATTGTAAGCCAATTTGTGTGTACTTAAAAGAAATATTATGATGGGTAGCAGTTTCGGAAAGGCTCGTTAATATAATTTCAGCGATCTGGAATTTGTCTGAAGTGGAAGGTTTGAGGAAGTCAGAGCTACATGGAATTTAGAAGAAGGAAAGCTGGATTGAAACCTTCAAGTTTGACTGGGTAGGTGTTAAGAAGATCTTTCCCTCCATTGGAGAGAGTGGACAACTGGAGGGCACAATTTCAAACTGAAGGGTCTTCAATTTGATGTAGAGAGGAGGAGCATTTGATTTCAGAAAATGTTTGTTTGGCGAGTCGTGGAGATTGGATCATTGAATATATTCAAGTAGGCAAAAATGAGGACTGCAGATGCTGGAAACCAGAGTTTAGATTACAGTGATGCTGGAAAAGCACAGCAGGTCAGGCAGCATCCGAGGAGCAGGAAAATCGATGTTTCAGGCAAAAGCCCTTCATCAGGAATGGAGGCAGGGAGCCTCCAGGCTGGAGAAATAAGTGGGGGAGTGGGGGCACTGGGTAGAAGGTAGGGCTAAGTGAGATAGATGTTTTGATTGACAAGAGCTATGAAGCAAACCGACAGAAAAATTGAGCTAAGGCCACATCAGAATAGCCACAAAATGTCAGAGCAGACAAGGTGGGTGCTAAAGGACTTATTTCTGGCTTTGATTTCTCATGTTTTTATGTACATGGAACAGAAGTGGAAAAGAGATTTTTCTGCTGTCTGTTTTTTCTTCTGAGACAGGAAACATTTGATTTTAACATTTAACAGTAAGCTTGCACCAAAGCCAGAAAGACAGCAATCCCAACAATCACTGTTGCGCCTATATGGAAATGACTCAAACCAAATTTTGAAGGGCTGCCTACACAGCAGTTGGAAAGATCGACACTATTGTTCCAGAGCTTTTTGTAGCTGCTTTGATTCTTCCTAGCCTATCGGGTGGGGGAAGGGTCAGAGAAAGAAGCCACAAATCCTGCAAGGAAACTTTAGTTATCTGGGGAGATATTTCAGGAGTCACTCTCCTGTCAGCACAAAGGCTTTTGAGAAACAGATTAGTACAAGTTTGAACAGGAGACTTAAAATTTAAAGAGCAGCCCTATAACCTTCAGTTAAAAGTTTCAGTTATTTGATCTTAAAATCAAAATTCAGAACAATGACCCCTGGCTTTATTGAAACATTGTTACAATTTTAAAAAATATGGGTGTGAACCTCAAAGGGAACAGCAGAGTTCAACCTGTTGCATTAAAAAAAAATGTTTGGATAAATCATCTTATCACCCCTCCCCACAAACTTAAAATTCTTGCCTTATTCCCTTACGACCAACATCTGGTTTGATATCATTCATATTTTTGTATTTTTTTTTTGTGTATTGTGCTACTGAAAGCATTAATGCATTTATTAATTCTATAAATTAGAAAGCGTACTCAAACTTGATCCGCATCATGAGTTGAAGTGTTGTGGAGTTGAATTTCCAGTTATGGTTAAGATCCACAGATAGTTTAAGCACAGATGACAGTTCTGCTACAACAAAACTAAAACAAAACCCATCAACCCTTGCTCTTAAAGTGACGGAATGTCACTTACACTGCTGATGTTGTGTAAGTAAAGCAATCAGCAGCCTCTGATAACATCTCGAAAAGAAGCAAGGTGTGAGCTCAAGTTTCCAAACCACTAAAAGCTCCCCTGTGCAATATGACATCAGCCCAGTCTCTGTGAAGTGTTTTTAAAAAGGACATAACCCTCATGATAATCCGACTGACCAAGAAAGCCTTGAGTTTGACAATACTAAATTAACTAACGATGTCTTAACTGTGAAATCTTTCTGGCTTCATTTTCTTTCAGAGGTTGAAAACAGACCAGATTCGGTTGCTGTACCTCATGAGCAGATTGTTTTGGGCACTCACACAGCTTGTCAATTTGACGTGCCAATGCATGCCAGGACTGGCTACCCTGACAGACTTGTGTAATTAATGGCTGACAGACACAATTCCATTTGGGATCTAATGCACATTTTCCCCAGATTGATTTGATTTCAGTGTTTCATTTGACAACAGAGTTTGGAGTTTGTTGAAACTGCATCCAGCCCACCCTCCCCCCATGAAATGAGAGATACAGATCTTAGAAAACTTCAGGGAAGAAGGCATTTGACAGGAAGGACCTTAATAGACAGCAATAGAAAGACTGCCAAGGTTATTTTGCTAGATGGCAGTGTTGTAATGTTGATGTATTTATCACTTGTTTATATCATATAAAACTCAGGATATCTATACATAATAGTAATTTTCTCTGTGCATTTATTAAACGTTTTCCGTACAGTGACTTAGACTCTAATGGAGGTTCTACATATATCAATGAGTCTGGTAATGATTTAACTTAGCATTCATCAGATCAGAGAATCAAGCAGCACACAAAGATATTCAGCCCATCTAGTCTCTGGTAAGCTTTGAAAGGCTTGTTCAGTTAGTCCCACTCGATTACTTTTGCTAACCCTACTGTCACAGTTTGTTCAGGGAACACATTTCAGATCCGAACCCCTCCCTGCATGAAAAGCTATACTCCCTGAACGTTATGTCAATTATTGTAAGTGTCTGACCCTGGTTACTGATGCTGCTTAAACTAGTAGCAATTTGGCCTTATCAACTGTATTAAAACACTGCAACATTGAGCATCTTTAATAAATTGCCCTGTCACCTTCTCTGGTTTAAAAAGGAGAACAATCCTAGCTCCTTAGTCTCTTCACACAACAGAGGTCCTTCTCCTGACTACCATTCTAGAATATCTCTACTGCACGTTCTCCATGGAATTGGTGTTCTTCCATAATTGGTGCCCAAAATTGGACACCAATTCCATCTGAGGCCTAACCAGTGATTTATGGAGATCCACTCATACTTTTCATGGACAGAGTCTTCTGTTATAGAGTCTAATTTTGCCATTTTGTAGGGTGAGGTTGGCTTCTATTGAACGATCACAGAGTTCTAACCTCATTACATATGTACCTCAACAAATCTTCTTATGGCGGGACAGGCAGTGAGTCCTCACCCCCATCAGTACCTTCTGGGATCAAATGTCCTGGCACCATAGTTAAAGGACACCCAGACAGTTTTTCATTTTCTTCACGCCAGGAGCATCCCTCACGCTCTCAGAGTGGAGACCTGAAACCAAGAATTCTGTCCCTTCCACCCTTCTCCCGTCAGTTAGTCTGACATCTTGCTGCTTCCTCTGGGCAGACAGTCTTCTTGGCTAGCCACATGCCAGGTACACTGTAACCTCCTTGTCCCAATCATCCTGTGGTGTCCTATGCAATGTAGACCATCATCCCAATTGCCAAACGGCAGCAGGCCTGAATAAACCCTAACCAAAAAGGGTAAAGCAATGTTACCCATTCGAAAGTGCAGCAGGTAACATACCCCACTGCCTACAAGCCTCTTGTATTCTATTTCACAGTACGTTATCAAACAGAACTTTCTTTTATAACATCCACTCAAATGGCTAAAATAGTCACTGCTACATTTCTGAAAGTTAAAATATTTTTATATTATCTTCCATCATTAGAGTTTGTTCCACAGTTAGATGTCGAGTGTGTGTTGCTGGGAAAGCACAGCAGGCCAGGCAGCATTTGAGAAGCAGGAGAATCAATGTTTCAGGCATAAGCCCTTCATCAGGAATGAAGCTTGTGGGCTGGGGTGGAGAGATAAATGGGAGGGGGGGGGGGGGGGGGGGGGGGGGGGTTGTGGAGGGAAGGTAGCGAGAAAGTATTAGGTGGATGAAGGTGAGGAAGAAGGTGATAGGTCAGAGGGGGATAGTGATGGACAGGTCCAGAGAACAGTGCCAACTTGGAGGCTTGGGACTGGGATAATGTGGGGAGTGGGGAAATGAGGACACAGTTGAAGTCCACATTCATCCCTTGTGGTTGCAGGTGGAAAATGAGGCGTCCTTCCTCCAGGCATCAGGGGGTAATGGTTTGCCGGTGGAGGAGGTCCAGGACCTGCGTGTCCTTGGCGGAGTGGGAGGGGGAATTGAAGTGTTCAGTCATGGGGTGGTGGGGCAGGTTGGTGCGGGTATCCCAGAGATGTTCTCTGAAATGATCCGCAAGAAGGCGGATCCTGTCTCCCCGATGTAGATGAGACCACACCGAGTGCAATGGATCCAGTAGATTACAATGGTAGAGGTACAGTTAAAGTTCTGACTGTTGTAGAAGAATCCTTTGGGGCCTTGGACAGAGGTGAGGAAAGTTTGTAGGTGCTCGTTTTGCACTTCCTGCAGTGGCAGGGAAAGGTGCCAGGAGTGGGGTGTGGTCTGGTGGAGGACAGGCTGGTGAGGAAGTGTGGGGGGAGGGGCGGAGTGCGGGGCAGTGTGGACCTGACAAAGGAGTCATGGTCTCTCTGGAACTCTGATCGGGGTAGGGAAGGAAATATGTCTTTGGTGGGGGGATCCATTTGGAGGTGGCAGAAGTGGCGGAGGATAATGCGATGTATGTGGAGGCTGGTGGGGTGGAAGGTGAGGAGCAGGGGGTTCTGTCTTTCTTGCGTTGGAAGGGGTGGGGTTCAAGGGTGGTGGTGCGGGAAGTGGGGGAGATACGCTGGAGAGCAGAGTCAACCATGTGGGAAGGGAAATTGTGATCATGGAAGAAGGAGGCCATCTGCGACCTTGAGGTGAATTGGTCATCCTGGGAACAGATGTGGCAGAGGTGGAGAAATTGAGAATAAGGGATGGCATTTTTACAGGAGGTATGGTGGGAGGAAGTAGGTTTGTAATAGATGTCTATGGTTAGTCAGTCGCCGGAGATGGTGATGGAGAGGTCCAGGAAGGGGACGGAGGTGTCTGAGGTGGTCCAGGTGAATTTGATGTCGCGGTAGAATGTGTTGGTAAAGTTGATGAACTGTTCAACCACTCCTGGAAGCACAAGGCGCCGCCGATAGAGTCATTGATGTAGCGGAGGAACAGGTGGAGGGTGGTGCCAGTGTAACTGTGGAAGATGGACTGTTCCACATGTCCGACAAACAGGCAGGCATAGCTGGGACCCACGTGAGTGCCCATAGTTACCCCTTTGGTTTGGTCGAAGTGGGAGGATTGGAAGGAGAAGTTGTTGAGGGTGAGGACCAGTTCAGCCAGGTGGAAGAGGGTGTCGGTGGAAGGGTAATGGTTGGGATGGCATGAGAGGAAGAAACGGAGGGCTTGGAGACCTTCATCATGGCGGATCGATGTGTACAGGGACTGGATGTCCATGGTGAAGATAAGGCACTGGGGGTCGGGGAAACAAAAATCTTGGAGGTGGTGAAGGGCGTGGGTGGTGCCACAAATGTAGGTGGGGAGTTCCTGGATGAAGGGGGACAGGCCAGTGTCGAGGTAGGAAGAGAGGAGTTCAGTGAGGCAGGCAGAGTCCTCACTTTCTCCACAGTTAGATGTTCAGGTGCAATCTGGAGAATGAAGGAATTGTGGACGCTGCCTAACCTGTTGTGCTTTTCCAGCACCACTCTAATTTTGACAAGGATAGTCAGTGCAAACTCAACAGGCTGAATGGAGACCTTCTGTGCTGGAACAATTCTGGTGATTCTGTGAAAAGTCAAGCTGTGGTGACAGTGTGGGTTGTCAGGGTGTAACAGTTCTGACATGTTGCATCAAAGAATGGAGCTAAAGAATTGTGGGTTAAGACTGTCAGAGCACCATTCCTGGCCTCTAATGCAACAATGTGTAGAAGCAGAGGAACTTCTGTAAGAGAAAGAAGAAATGAATGGGAACAACATCCCTGCACTCGGTCTGTACCGTAGGGCAAACACTCCAAAGCAGTTGAGTAATAGATCACAATCTGATCTTTTTGATTGATTATCAATCTATGGTATAATTTGATTAATTACCAACTTCCTTTTCAATGTACAAATACACACACACACCACCAGTTTCCTCTCAGAATCCAAAGATGTACAAGTCAGGTGGATTGCTGGAAAAGCACAGTAGGTCTTCATCAGGCTTATGCCCAAAATGTCAATTTTCCTGCTCCTCAGATGCTGCCTGACCTGCTATGCTTTTCCAGCACCACACTGGACTCTGATCTCCAACATCTGCAGTCCTCACTTTCTGCAAGTCAGGTCAATTGGTCGTGCTAAATTGCCCTTGTATTCAGAGATGTGCAGGCTATGTGAATTGGCTATGGGAAGTGCAGGGTTACAGGAGAATGGGTGTGGGTGGCATGATCTTTGGAGGGTCAGTGTAAACTTGATGGGCTGAATGGCCTGCTTCTGCACTGTAGAGATTCTATGATTTACAAATGCATGTGTACATATAGCAAGACATGCTTGCATACAATTATACATAGCAACATGTCATATCGACAACTATACCCATACACTCAGCTAACACATGTAAATATATCTCAACCAATATAAATGTTTAACTTCAAGACTGCAGCTGCTCTCCCAATGAGTTTTTCAACTGTAAGAATGTACAGAGATGGTGAGATGAAAAGATATTCCATAACTAGACTGGGCTGAACAAGAGACTGTTTTTTCTTTGTCTGGATTAGGCCAAAAAGGGTAATCCTGAAAATAATAAACATCTACTTTCAGACCTAAATACTTACCAAGATCCTTGGTAATAGTTGGGCAAAGGTATTGCAGCCCTATTGTAAATTTGATGAGTGAAATACCTTTGTATCACGATAACCATTTTTGTATAAATAAATGTAAGTATTTTTAGAATTTAAATCTAGTCTAAATTGTCTGCTTTGTGATTGGATTATATGAATCTGTGTTGACATTTCTCTCTTGCTGAGCAAGTTTATTATCATAGTAGATTAGACTATTACAGCTCACATTTGGTACTGTAGCCCTGTCTAGCATCGTGTTAGCTCTGACTGTTTTATGACTGTGTGCCATCTGTATCAAATACCGGTAGCTGTTTGTTGTTGTCGTCATTAGAGTCAACTGATGAAAGCCTAAACTGGACAAATGGATTACCATTTTAACCACTGTCTGAGGCAATGATAGATGAATTAACAAGGACTTTAACTGGAAGACAGGAATTAGTACTCTTGTAATTAATTAAATTATTGGTATTGAATGCCCTGTTTTTTGGCACTATTTCAAATCAATAAGCTGCTGGAAAATACAACTTTTCTTTCAGATCTTGTTTCACTTCCCTTTCTCACCCTTTTATCCTAAAACATACTGGCAAGAGATACATAGAATAGAAGGCACAAAAACCAGTCCATTCATTACAAAGGTATTGTAGGGTGGCACAGTGGCTCAAATGGTTGGCACTGCTGCTTCACAGCACCAGGGATCTGGGTTAGAGTCTAGCCTTGGGCAACTGTAAACGTGAAATGTGCACATTCACCCTGTGTCAATGTGGATTTTCTCCAGGAGTTCTGGGGGGTTTGTCCCACCTGCGAAAGATGTGCAGGTTAGGAGGATTAGCAGGGTTACAGGGATAGGGTAGGGCACAAGTCTGGGTGGAATACTGCTCGGAGGGTCAGTGTGGACCAATGGGTCAAATGGCCACACTAGGGGATTCTATGAAAATGTCTATGCCAGTGTTCATCCCCACTTTAAAATGGTTCCTCCTGTATTCCTTAAATTAATTCATCAAATGATTGTGTAGTTCAAAATGCATCTAATCTATTCACTTAAACCATTCACAATGTTTGAGAATTCCACATTCTCGCCACTCTAGGTAATGCAGTTTTTCTGAATTATTTATTGGATTTCCTGGTGAATGGTCTTAAATTAATGGCTGTAGTACTAAAGGTCTTATCTTAATAGGGATTCTCCATAGAATACATACAAAAATGCTGGAAACACTTAGCAGGTCTGGCAGTATCTGGGTGAGGGAAACAACGTTAGCATCTCCGGTTGTTAACCTTTCATCAGAACATTCAACAGTCTGTTTAAGTAAGTACTGAGGCAGGGAAAGTGGTTGAGAGGAGGGAAACAGTAAAAGGTAAGCTCTGGGCTAGATTGGAAGACAAGACTGTTTAAATGACAAAAATGACTGTGCAACGTAAAACGAGATAAGAATCGGATAAGTAAAAAAGACCAAGTCAACAGAAGCTGTAAATGGAAACTGCAGAATGATTATAAGGATCTGGTATTTGAAGAAAATGAAAGCAGTGGTTAGAATTTGAAATTGTCATACTTAATGTTGCATTAGTATATAAATTTAAACAAGTAGTGGAAGGCCAGTTTGCCAGGTTGTTGAGGACTGGGATGTTGGTTCTGCTAAAGCAGGGTCATCACCCCATTTATATACTCACTCATGACCACGCATATACCCCTTTCTAGTAGAAACAGCCATCAGAAATGAAAATTCTGGATGGGTCTTTTCCCTTCCAAAGCACCAGGACCAATCTTAATAATCCATATTCCAGATGAACTCAGTTAGTTCAGCATAAATAGGAAGAATACTCAGATGATAGACACCGAAAACAATACTCTCTCTTCAGATGTTATCCCTCTGTTCTTTAAATCTGTCATCATCACTCCCTCAACAAAACCACCCTTGACCACTCCAACCTTACAAACTACCATGCCATCTCCAAACTCTATATCCTCTTTAAAATTCTTGAGCGCCCCCCCCCCCCCCCCCCTCCCACTCTACCCCCAATACGTTCTTATGTTTCATGGAACTCTATATTTGAATTCCTTCTTTCAGGTTTCTGCACTTGCCACAGTCAGAGCTCTTATCAATGTTTCAAGTGTCACTCTGATTATGACAAAGTAAGCTTTTTTCTCCGTGAACCCCTCAATCTGTCTGCAGCCTTTAACCTAGTTGGAGACATTATCTTTCCTCCTGTCCCTCTGCACTGCCGTCCAGCTGGAGAGGGGTGTGTCTTATTTATCTAGTCATAACCACAGAATCATGTTCAATATCTTCCTATCCTATACCATCACCACGGGTGGCTCCCAAAGATTTGGCTTTGCCCTCTCCTATTTCTCACCGAAAGACACCTATGGTAATATCATCCAAAGAGACACCGTTAGTTTTCACATATACAATGACACCCAGATCCAATTCTTTCTTGACTTTAATTTTCAGACTGCTTAACCAGCATTCAATGGTGCATGAGCAGAAGAAGTTTTCTCCAATTAAATATTGGAGAACTTAATTCATTCTTTTCAACATCCACTTGAAACTTCATTCCTTAGCGAGTGCTTCCTGACAACAGTCTCAGTAGCAAGCCAGTTTCAATACAACTTGCACTAACCAGTAACAATAAACATAAGATTCATTCTTCTTTTTAGACCAGCCTTTGATACAGCTGAAATAAGAATCCTCTGCTGTGGTTTGATATCATATAATGTTTTACAATGCTTCTGTAAAGTGTTTTGGGTTGTATCATTGTGTTAAAGTCACTATATAAATATAAAGTGTTATTATTGACCTTTCTACAAGCACGTTGCAATACCTGGCAGTCAAGCTGATCAAAGAAGGAACCAGCATGACAAGTTTTTTTTCTATTAGCATTCAGCGTCACCCAGATACAGCCCAGAGGGGAATATCAGATGCTGATGAGTGTATGCCTACAATGGAGTCCACTCTTCATGATGCTGATGATTCAACCCCTAGTATTAGAGGCAAAAACCCACTTTTGAATTTTCACTGGAAAATCTTTTTGTACAACATTTTAGATGAAAATACAAATCAGTGACCGACCAGATCAGAAGAAGGGATTGCAAACAACACAACAATGAGCACCCTGAAACTGCCTGCTCCAAATTAACTTTTTGTCAATAGGCCAGCTAGTACTTATTTCACCAAGTGATTGAAAGGTTTGCTAGACTTGTTCAGGCCTGTCATGTAAATGTCATTCTTTCTGGAAATAAAAATGATCAAAAACAATGGAAATGTGCAATGCTGAGTCACATAGGCTAGAAAAAGTGTTGTTTCAACCATCTCTTTACTAAACTCACTGAGCCATCCTTACAGGAATTATCTTTAGTCCCAGTAGCCCTGGGTAACAGAGGAGGTGAATCTACCAAATTGTCCAGATGCAGCAGTGAATTTAACATGTTCAACCAGAGCCATTGATAGGAAGCAACCATTGAAGGGAGACCTGATACTATCTTCCCTGAAAGATTGATGCTTCAGTGACATGATGGCAATTTCTTCTTGTACCTTTAGTAATTGCCACTCTTAAATTAGGCAAATAAATCTTTGTCAAATAACACCTGAAGCATTTGAACTGACAAATGACCCTTGGCACATTGGCCCCACCAGAGGTATTCTGCGCTCCAAGGCTTTGCCACCTTGCAATCCAATTGATTTTTAACCACAGCAAATGCACTCTTCTGTTATCTCTTTTCCTATCTTTGACCTTTTCAGCTTTCTTCAAGGAGTAATTTTTCATTGAGGCCTTTGTCCTGGGCTATGTTGTTTTATCTTTATCGATCTCCTTCACCATCCATTAAAAATTATTTGTTTTTGCCCTCCTCTTTTAACAGATGGTTTCACAGACCTGCTCACCCATAGATGTCCCTATATTGGCGAGTTCAGTTATCAGTAATACAGATTTCATAATGCTTGTTTAAAGCTGTGAATGATGCATTACATGGCGTCATTGACTAAATTATGAACCAATTCTAAATGCAAGAAAGTTTGATTTGCAACATTTTGTTTGGTAATTGAAATCAGCTTCGCACTCTTTGCTTTTTAAAGTTATTACTTGGACCCTCAACAGATTCAGGGTGTATTTGCATTATTAATGCAGTATTAGTGAAAAGTGAATCTATTTTCCGACAATGCAATAGTTATAGTTATAGTTATAGAGTGAACGCACTCTTCAAATAAATCAGCCACAAGATTTCCCATCAGTCAAATGCAAAACATGGCCTGTTTCAACAGATATGGAAATTTCCATTCAATGTGGCAGTATTTCCTGTCAACATAAAGGTGCATCCTTTCTATGAGAGCTGATTTTCTTAACAGTTATTACATTGACACATAGAAACAGAAAGCAGGATCAACAGTAGGCCATTCAGCCCATCGATCCTCCTCCATCATGGCTGACCATTCTACTTAGTACCATGTTCCCCATTTCACCCCTTAAGCCTTAAGAACTATATCAAAATCCTTCTTTGAAATAAGAATTTTCTTCAATTACAGATGGTACATGGACTCCCTGGTTTTCTGTGGAGCTTCTGAATGGAGTGTAGATTCACAGCATAGCATTTGCCTGCCTTAGCAGTGTTGGCAGTAGTTGAAAACAATATTCAGAAATCATTAAATTCTCGTTGTTGGCATGTGCCACTACACAATCTATGATAGATCAGTCAGTCTCCATCCCAAAATGCTGATCTCTATAGTAGCTGCATTAATCCTTGGTAACCAATAGGGGAAATGATGAGAAGCATTGGTATCAAGTTCTGCTTATGGGAAATCAGGCTCAAGGAAAATACAAATGTCTCCACCCCTCTGAAACTTCCTGCTCACAGCCATTCCACAAATGCTTAAAATAAAAAGATGCCAAAATGTTGCAACAACTCTTGCAATTCTCTCAATCCATCCAGGAGAATTCCAGTATATCTGCACCAGGTGCTGACTCCTAAATGTTGCCAGGACGCCTTCCAACTGTGTTGCGTGAAGTTACGCAATCAGGATATCTGGCTGGAACATCGGGAACTGAGTCAGGAAAGTAATCCAGGGGTCCCCCAGGAGATTTGTAATGTATACAACATATCAGCGACAATTAATCCTCTGGTGTGAATCCCATCACACATCAATGAAACCGAATGTACGAACAGCCACCATCAGCACAACTCTGTAAAACCTATTTATCAAATTAACAGTTTAAAGAGTTATTTAAAAAAAGCCTGCAGCAACTTGAAGGCAGTAATTTAATCTAGACTTCAGATGGCAGTTAAGAACTGCTGAAACTTTAATTTTGTGGTATCCTTTTATCCTCTATTTTCCAGTCAGCATGAGTTATGTTTCATAATTAATACAAGCAAAAAGAGATGTAAATAGCCACAATTAAAAAGTAAATGTTATTTTGCATGCACATAACATCTTCAGCTATGTTGCCAACCAGTGGAAAGTTTGGTATGGACTTGTTAAGTATGCTTAATGCATGACTCCACCCTATCTAAAAATTATACATTGTGGTTGGAGAAATAAGTGATGCATTGAACTTGCCTGCTAACCTTTTATAGCTGGGACCTGATTTTGAATCTGGTCTGTACTCATGGACTGAAATTCCCCTTGCTCAGCTAACTGTAAGAACTTGAAGCAAAACATCTAGATTTAGGCCAGTTTCTGTTGGATCATAAAATGTCCCGTAATTCTACATTCACGTGGTCAAGTCAGCTACCAAAATTAATATTGAGGAATCACACTCCTCTCAAAAGGAAAGGATGAATAATTATTGTAGATTCTCATCCGATTTCCAAACTTCCACTCCCTGCTAAGGAAGCCATGCTGTGGGAAGATATTATTCCAAGATTACTACTAATGAGTCTACTGTGAAAGTGTGTAGCAGGCAGTGTAATGCAGAAGTAAAGGGAAATGACTATCTTGAACCCTTCCTCATCCTTAATCCATAGATATTGGGTTAGCTTCACATGTAGACTGATGATTTCCACTTCTGTCCATTCGACTGACATATGTTGCCTGGCTAAATTAAAACCCAATTTACTCCACCCAAACACTGGCAAAGTAAGGTAATAATTTGTGTGATCCCTATCACAAACTCTGTTCTGTTAGCACCAACCCAATTTGTCCATAGACTGTTCATGATCTCACCACCCAATTCAACGCAATCTGTCCTTCCAAGCCTTTATTATCTGCAGACTCATGACTCACCTCCACTGACCCACCTGCAACTGAAACTCTCATCCGTATCAAGGTCATTTACAGAATCAACTGTTGAAATGTTTTCTGGCCAGCCAATCGTTTGTCCTCCAAGAACATTTAGCCAGAGTCTCTTACATAAAAATTGCAAGTTTAATGTTGCTCAGTCACCCAATAACTTGCAGATAAAAATGGCCATGAATCTTTAAAAATTGTTGGATGATTTATATCACTTTGTCAATAACTTCATATGAATGGCATTTCACCCTTAGTTTCTCATCAAGAAAGAACTTAATCAAACTGCATATTCATTGTTGATTTAATTACAAGACTGAACTCTCTATGATGAATTTAAAAGCAAAGTACTTTTTTTTAAATGACTTGCTAATTATTGATGATTGCAATTAATCTCTCTGGGCCAGAAAATGAACAATTTTAAATGTGAGGTGCCGTTTTGTTTCAGGTTGCTGCTAGAAATTTCAAAATTTAACGTTTTATTGTATTTTTCTTACTTTTCCTGCCTGTTTTCACTCTCTCTTAACTCATTCTTTGACTCCATCTCTTTTACTCTGTTTCTATCAGATTTGATTCTAACTCACCCTCCATTCAAACATCCCTCATTTTCTAATCTTAGTCCCCATTTATCAATTCCCCAACCCTGGGAAAATGATTGGTTGCATTCACCCTATCCAGGCCTCTCATGATCTTATACACTTTCATTAAAAAAAAAACCCTCAGTCTCCTACACTCCAAAAGAAAAAAGTCCTAGCTTGCCCAACCTCTCCCTATAAAACTCAGACCACTGTGTCCAGGCAACATCTTTGTAAATTTCTTCTGTTTTCTTCCCAGTTTAATATTACAAAGTGACCAAAACTGTACACAATACTCCAAGCGTGGCCTCACCAACATATTGTATAACTGCAACATCACTTCCCAACTTCTATACTCAATGCTCTGACTGATGAAGGCCAGTGTACCAAAAGCCTTTTTCACTGCCCTGTCCACCTGGGACTCCATTTTCAGAGAACTATGAACGTAAATTCCAAGATCCCTCCGTTCCACTACACTCCTTCAGACCCGGTTACACATTCATAAAATTCCTACCTTGATCTGACTTTCCAAAATGCAAGATCTCATACTTACTTCTACTAAACTTCATTTGCCATTTCTCAGCCCACTTCCCCAGCTGACCAAGGTCCTGTTGCAATTTCAGATCACTGTCCTCGCTATCCATGATACTGCTTATTTCAGTGTCTTCAGCAAACTTACTAATCGTGCCATGTACATTCTCAAAGTCATTGATATAGATAACAAAACAATAATAGGCCCAGCACTGACCCCTGAGGCACTCCACTATTCACAGACTTCCAGTCTGACAAGCATCCTTCCACTATTATCCTCTGCTTCCTACCATCAAGCCAATTTTGTATCCAATTTGCCAGTTCGTCCTGGATTCCACGTGATCTAACTTTCCAGAGCAGCTTACCATGTCGAAACTTATCAGAGGCCTTACTGAAATCCATATAGACTACATCTACCACCCTGCCCTCGTCAATCTTCCTGGTCACTTCAAAGATTATCCCCAGAAACTGAATGGTGTCTGCCACATAAATACTGTGACAAAAGCTGGTCAGAAGCTGGGAATTCTCCAGCAAGTAACTCACCTACTATCTCCTCAGTGCCCATCCACTATTTTCAAGGCACAAATCAGGAGTCTTAAGGGATACTCTCCACTTGCCTGTTTGAGTGCAGCTCCAACAACACTGAAGTTCAACGCCATCCAGGACAAAACAATGAGCATGATTAGCATCTCAACGGATTCCTGAAGAAGGGCTTATGCCCGAAACATCAATTCTCCTGCTCCTTGGATGCTGCCTGACCTGCTGTGTTTTTCCAGCAACACATTTTCAGCTAGCATCTCAAGCCCTACTATTAGCAATCACTCCCTACTCTATTGACATACAGTGGAAGCACGATGTATCATTTTCAAGATGCACTACAGCAAGGCTCTTTAGACATCATCGTCCAAAACCACAATCTCTACTACTTCAAAGTATGAAGACAACGGATACACAGGAATAACATCATGTGGAGAATATTTCAGGTCTAGTTTGTTCTTTAAGTAACATAGGACATTGAATTCAACAGAAAAGAACACTGAGCACAATGTAAAATTAGTTACTATTCACTGTCACTGTTGTCAACCTTCACTGGAGAACAAATTCATCTCCAAGTATTGGATTTAACCAGGTCTCACTCCATGGTGCTGACATTCCCCCATTAAGGGTTGCAAAATAAATCTTTCAAAAGTATGAATTTAGATAAACATTTCAAAGTTTTTGTGATAAAATGGCACAGGTATCTTCGTTGCCACTGTATTTACCAAAGTTTTGACAAAATTCAGACTCCTCAAAACATTGGTCGGAACGCCAAGGATAGTTTTCTTGCTCTTTTCCAAAATACTGCCATGGGATCTTTTACATCCACCCATGCAGGCAGTTAGATTAACATTTCATCCAAAAGACAGCATTTCCAACAGTACTGTACTCGTACATGGAATGTCAGTCTTGAATGTTTTGCAATTCACTCCTTGTGTATAACTTGAACCTGGAGACTGTGAAAATTACATTTTTTCATTCCTGTGAAAAAAAGAGAAAAGGATTTGCGTTGATAACACTTCTCCAAAATCAAGAAGTACACATCACTGCAAAGGTCATTTTTTGCTCCTTCACAATCTACAGACCCAGAAAATAACACCGTCTTATTCCAAAACAGTGCACCAGGTTAAAATATAAGCCATAGCTATTAATTTAAGTTTAATCAAGAGACTTATCTCCAAAAACATATAATCAAGAAAGAACCCACTGTACTCACTAATGTAGCCTTTCTCTTGGACAGACTTAAAACAACAATTAACTTATCTGATTCTGTGTTGTGAACTTCACCCAAACCGGTTCCTCCAAGATTAGTTGTGAAATTCACTGTTTGTTAATTTTTCCCAGATGCATCCCGATGTCCAGCTGCACATGATTTCAAAAACAGCAAAGGCAGTAACTGTGCAGGTTGTCTCTCTCTTTCTGTCTCCTGCACTGTCCTCACCATGTGCCTCCTTTTTCTGTTGTTCTCCCTTTTAAAACTGCTGTTGTTTTGACTGTTTTTTTTTTCCACAGCATATAAAACAGTAATTGCTGCTCCTGGAATTCAAGGACATCACCTCCAGCACCTAAAATACCTCAAAAAAAAAGAGCAGCTCTTACAGCCTGAAACTTTTCCTGTCCTCCATCTTGGATTACCCAGAATCCTAGAAAGGGTTTGGAGGGATATGGGCCGGGTGCTGGCAGGTGGAACTAGATTGGGTTGGGATATCTGGTCAGCATGGACAGGTTGGACCGAAGGTTCTGTTTCCATGCTGTACATCTCTATGACTCTATGACTCCTGATCATCGGAAACCTCAAAGCACTTTGTAACCAATTTAAACCATTTAAAAACACCTGCCCTCATCACAATTATTATATTTAGCATTGGGCCCTCTAGCTCTCATGCCTAACAGCAGCTTCTCCCCGACCACACACATTCCATATGCCCCATTCATGCAGTCCTATGCATTGTACCTACTTCCAATGTTCCTCAAAGCCCATGCCAATGTATGGTACGTCCTTGCTTATTGACCTTGTACACACTCTATACAGAGAGACAATTAAACTAGTAGTAGCAATGGCATCTATGCAAAAACTTTAAACTAACTCGATCACAACTTTCTTAACAGAAACTACTTTTCCTAAAGCCTTATAGAACATTGTGGATCATGCAGATATTCAAATACTAATATTAGAACTGCAACCATTGATGCCCCTTCATTTCACGTTTTTAAAAAAGTACAAGTTTATAACATGGATCCAAAGAAGTGGACTGTCAATCAAGCAATATTTCCCCTTTTGTTGCAGCAGGTCTGAAATTGTTAGATGTCTCAGCTACATCCCACATGAATTCTTTATTGAGAGTCCAAGTGTCCACTAGTCTATTGAAACAGTTTTACACAAGGCTAAATAGCAAATTCACATAAATGAAAATGTGACAAATGATCTGTCAAACCTGTTCTGTTGATGTTGGTCAAGAGAAAAATGGCCAGGGCACACAGGAAAACTCTTTGCTCTTCTTTTAATAGTGCCAAGAGATCTTTTGCATTCCCTTGAACAAGAAAGACAGTTGTTGGCTAGCAAGCAATGACTTCAATACATATCAAATTCTTTTTTCTCTGCTTGATGACTCAGCTAAGTTGGCAGAGTGTCAATTCACAGGGAAGCTTGTGTGAAAATGAAGAGTGGGATTCAAACCTTTTGGTTGAGGTAGGAATGTTGAAATTTATCAGCCACCAGCCTGTTTGAGCCTTGTAACATTGAACTTCAGTGGGACATCAATGACCACCCTCATTGATACCTCATCATTTATGAACAAGAAGTATATTTTCTGTGCAATGGGAGTGTCTGCCTGGCTCTCTCCTCCCTTGGTGATCTTAACATTAAATGCTCCATTGAAGGCCTTGGCCTGAAGCTATTGAAACTTAGCCATTGCATGGAATTGAGACCAAATGACAAATAGAACTGGAATTCAAAATTGGATCCTGAGGATGGGAGTTTACTGTTTTATTGCTAGAAGTGCTGGGTCACCAGTAGATTTATTTCATACCTATCCAGAAAACCTATGCCAAAAGCTAGCAAATAATGTTGGATAAAAGCTCATTTCCTGAATATGGAAAGACTTAGATAATGGAACTTTATCACCTCTTACAAATTATCATCAGATTATTTGCTGTTCAAAAGAAGTGAGCAAACAGTAACAATTCATTCATTACAAATACACTTCTATGGAATATATTGTTCAAAAGGATGTAGCTCATCTTTACTGCTAAACAATCCTTCGGTTGCACAAAGGAAATTTGAGATATTAATATTTAGTTATTATGTGGCAAACAAAGTGGAATCATAGAGTTGGTCCAGTGGCCCTTTGGCCCATCCTGTCCGCACTAGTCAAACTCCCTCCATTGTAAACCTGTTTTTGGCCCATAGCATTGTATGCTGTGACATTTCAAGTGGTGTAAATATTTCATATAACGTCTTGAGGGTTCGTGCTTCCACCACCCTTTAAGGCAATAGATTCCAAACACAGATGAACCTCGATTATCTGAGCAAAATGAGCAGACATTGTTTCATTCAGATAATTGATTATTCAGAATCTATTTTAGCTTGAATGGGGCAGTCATATTGATCTAATACTGTACTCTGCTAGAGATTTTGTTTAAATCTATAATTTTAATGAGTCTGTCATTTAAACAAACTAATCTTTGCAGTCTGCAAATTACAGGTTAAAATGAGAAGAACTAAACCCTTACCATGAAACCCCAACATTAAACAAGGTCCTGAACAGCTTCTACGATCGCAAGACCATTTACAATGTCAGTTTTCATAAACTCAGTCTCGTGATAGGAACCCCGCCTCATAGATGCGTTTACATTCGCAGCCTGTTTTTTTTTTTTAAAATGAACAGCCCGGTTAGGTGCCAGAATGCTGTAAAACACTTACTTTTGCAAAGGGCTGTGTAACATGCTTATCTAAAAAAAAAAGTCGCTGATGCTGGAGCTGTTGGTGTTTCTTTGTTTTTGTCAGCGTTTTCACATCTTCTTCAGTACAGGAAAATCCAATACAGTACACTTACCTCTTTGATGTAACTTTTTTGCGGGATTTTGAAATCTTCGGATAATCGAGGTTCAGATAAATCGAGGTTCCTCTGTACACAAATCCCTCTGGATACATAAATATTTATTTAAATCCTCTTTAAACCTTCTCCTATTCCTTAAAACTGGTTATTGACCCCTCATAGTGAAAAAGAATTTCTCCCCATCCAGGTAAATTGGAAGTATTCCATCACACTCCGAGACAGCTTTGGACAGTCAGGAGGTGGTACTTGTGTGCCAAAGAGCATAAGCAGCAAAATGATAGACAGAACCGAGTGATCCCAAAACCACTGGATCAGATCTAAACTCTGCAATCCTGCCATATCCAGTTGTAAACAGTGATGGAGAATGAACCAACTCACTGGGAGGTAGAGGCAGTCACAACAATCTTCAGCCAGAAGTGCCAAGTAGATGATTCATCTCACCTTCTTTCAGTCGTCCCCATCATCACAGATACCAGACTTGAGCCAATTTGATTTCCTCTGTGATACCAAGAAAAAGGCGGAGGCACTGGATATTGCATAGGCAATGGACCCTGACAACATTCTGACAATAGTATTGAGGATTTGTGCTTCAGAACTTGCCATTCCCATAGCTAAGTTGTTGCAGCACAGTTACAACAATGACCATCTATCTGGCAATGTGGAAAATTGCCCAAGTAGGTCCTGTACACACAAAGTAGGACAAATCCAACCTGGCCAATTACCGTTCCATCAGTCTACTCTCTATCATAAGTGATGGAAGATGTCATCAACAGTGCTATCAAATAGCACCTGCTTAGCAAAATCTGCTCAGTGGCACACAGTTTGTGTTCTGCAAGGGCCACTCAGCTGCTGACCTCGTTATAGCCTTGGCTCAAACATGGACAAAACAGCTGATTTCCAGAAGTAAGTTGTGGCAGCAAGGCTGTGTCTATTACAGTCAGGAATGATGGCAACACCATTCAATGTCAAGAGGCGGTGATTAGATTGTTTCTTATTGGTCATCATCTGGTCACTAGTGATAGCACAGTGACACAAATGTTACTTGCCACTCACTACAGTATTCCTGGCCTCTGACTTGCTTCTGTGCTCATGGTGTTTATGTGGTGAGACCAGTTGAGGTTCTGATCAATAGTAACCTCCAGGATGTTGATAGTGGAGGATTTAGTAACAGCAACACCATTGAATATCAAGAAGTGGTGGTTAGATTGTCTCTTATTGGTCATTGTCTGGCATTTGTGTAACACAAATGTTACTTGCCACTTGTCAGCTCATCACTGTTTACAACTGGATATGGCAGGATTGCAGAGTTTAGATCTGATCCAGTGATTGTGAGATTACTTAGTTCTGTCTATCATTTGCTGCTTATGCTGTTTGACACGCAAGTAGTCCTGTTTGGTAGCTTCACTAGATTAAAACCTCATTTTTTAGGTATGCCCCCTGCTGCTCCTGATATGCCCTTCTGCATTCTCCACTGAACTAGGCTATACTCTGGCTTGATTGTAATGGTTAAGTGGGGGGTATGCTGGACCCTAAAGTTACAGGTTGTGTTGGAGTACAATTCTGCTTTTGATGGCCCACAGTACCTTATGGATGCCCAGTCAAGGTGCAAGATCTGTTTGAAGTCTGTCCCATTTAGCACAGTGATAGTGCCAAACACCATGATGTAGAATATTCTCAATGTGAAAGTGGGACTTCAGCTGCAGTGGTCACTGTTACCATGACTGTCATGGACTGATTCACTGAACATTACATTAAATGAACTAGGTCTGAAGCCGCATTAATTCTTTCATTCTACAGAGTTAAAAATCACATTACACCAGTTTATAGTCCAACAGGTTTCATTGGAAGCACACTAGCTTTCAGAGCGACGCTCCTTCATCAGGTGGTAGTTACCTAAATTTGTTAGATAGGATCTCCCTGTCAAAGGCATGCTGATATTCCTGAATTCTTACCTCCCCATCTAAGACTAATTCTGTTCCTCAGAACGTTTTCTCAGAGTTTCCTTATCCAGAGGTTAGATTCAAGGACCTGTAGCTTCCTGATGTATCACTACCACCTTTCTTGAATAATGGTATCACATTAGCTATCCTCTAGTCCTGTGGCACCTTTCCTGTGACCAGGGAGGATTTAAAAATTAATTGCAGAGACTCTGCAATCTATTCTACCTCCTACAGCAGCCTGGGATACATCTCATCTGGGCCTGAAGGTTTATCTAATTTCAAACCCGCTATAACTGTTAATACCTCCTCCATCTCAGTGTTAATTTATTCAAGTGCATCACAGTCTTCATCTTCAATGTCTAGACCGACATCACCCATCTCTATTGTGAATTCAAATGTCAAGTAACCATTTGAACCATGAGCTGTGTCTTCTGGCTCCACACACAGATAGCCATTTTTATCCCCAATGGGCCTCCTCTTTCCCTGGTTATTCATATGCCCCTAATACATTAGCAAAGTGCCTTTGGATTATTCTTAATGTTACCCATGTTGTTTTCTCAAGTCCCTATTTTGCTCTCCTAATTTCTTTTTTAAACAACCCCCTGCAGTTTCTGTACTCCTCTTTGGCATCTGGAACATCCTATGACTATTTGTAGTTCATTTTGGACAGATCCTGTAAGTTCTATAATTTTTTTTTAAAATCAGCTTTCCTCTAATTCACAACCTTTATACTCAGTTCATCTTTGGCCTTATTTGTATTTACATTAAATCTAACTAAATTATGGTCATTATCATGCAACTGATCATGTATCATGCATTCAAAATTCCTACACTTCTCACATAACTCAAATAACGTTGCAGTAATTTTAAAAAAAGTCATGTTGCAAGCTGCGAAAAAAAAACAAAAAGAAGGAAAATTCCATTTGTATTGCACCCATCATAAAGTCAGGGAGTCTCAAAGTATTTGATAATTATTAAGCACTAACATATTTTATTCATTGTACCAATGTAAGAAACATGGCATCCAATTTGGGCACAGCAAGATCCCACAATTGGCATTGAAATAAATATCCATATCACTTATTGTTGAGGCATGATTATATACCAGCGTACCCAGAGATAGCTGTCCTGTTCTTCCTTGAACAATATTGGGGTACCTTTGCCACCCACTGTGAAGACAGAAAAGGAGTCGCCTTAACATTTCAAGTAAAAGACCACATATTTCATAGTGTAGTACTCCCTTACTATTGCAGAAGTTTGCAAGTTCAAGATTCATTACAGAAACCAGAGTACAAAATTGAGATTTATGCTCAGTGCTGCTCCAAAATGTTTAGCCTAACTTTTATGCTGAAGGTCTTGAAGCCACTACCTTCTGATTCTGAAGATAGATCATGGTCACAGAGCCACAGCTGAAACACTATTGGTCTCTTAGCCCATAAATAAAGCATCTGTACAACAGACCATTTTGCAATTCAATACACTGTTCACGATAAGAGTAAGAATTTCATTAGCACTGGTAGACATGCGCCTAGGTTCCTCTCAGATATCCAAGTGCTGTGTCTGCACACGGGAATTAGCAGCCATTTCACAACAAAAAACTGAAGAATTGGAATCTT
The DNA here is from genome assembly GCF_037043375.1 of Chiloscyllium plagiosum. Taxonomy (NCBI): domain Eukaryota; kingdom Metazoa; phylum Chordata; class Chondrichthyes; order Orectolobiformes; family Hemiscylliidae; genus Chiloscyllium; species Chiloscyllium plagiosum. The sequence goes on along the minus strand of NW_028270155.1, from coordinate 20,444,819 downwards.
CAATGTTGCCATCAACTTGTAAGATGTTCCAAAAATGCATCTTATTTATTCAACCAATTAAGTGCCCATATCTTACATGCATTAATTATTGAATTGTGAAATCCAATCTTCATGATAATTGTGATATTACTTGCTTCAATTTGTCTGAATCATATATTTGTTTGCTTGTATTGACTCATTGATCAGTTATTGAGTTTTATGTGATATTTATGCTGCTGAAAATGAGAGGAGTTATCCTTGGGAAATGGAACACTTTGCATACCCAGACATGTCTTCTATCCTAACTTAGGCACAATAAAGGCTTTCAGTAGAACTTCTTTTGTTCTGCAATGCCCCAGAGATAAATATTTTAACTAGCTTATTGATCATAGGCTTATAAATTTCTTTTGATAGCTACAGTAATCTAATTAATTTTATTAATTGGAGAGATAAAGACTTTCAGCAATAACAAATCAAATACTTCCATTAAGAGGATGAAGACAGATCATATTAGCTCACTTAGACTTGCACAAAAGGCAGTCTTTGTAATTACAGAGTTCCTTATCAAAATTCAAGCAATTAAGTCAACACTGTTTTTCCAATAGTTGCATAGAATATGCATGTATATAGGACTTCACAGCACAGAAAAGGACATTTGGCCCAACAATTCCATGCCAGTGTTTTAAATTCCATATGAGTCTCCTCCCTCATTACTTCATTACCATATTATCAAGTTTATTTTCTCCCTCATATGCTTATCTGGCTTCTCCTTAAATACGTTTATGTCAATCATATCAACCATGTCATCTGACAAAGTTTCACATTCTCACTATTTTCTTCCTTTCCTGATGGTTCTATTTGCCATTCAGAATCTGTGATCATTACAAGAGCTACAATACCTTGCCAAGTGTTCATTCTTCTGCTGGGAACGTGGTCAGGAAGTAAGTATCACAAGATAATGGGCTCAGTCTGCCTTGCCATCACTAGTGGCCTGTTATGTACAGATCCTGGGAGGGATCACTGAATGGAGAAATGGAACCGCAGTTGATTTTCCCCTTCATCAACTCAGAGACAGCAAGACTAATCTCCATGTCACAACTAGCGGTCTAAGTAAGTAATCATCTCACTTTTAATAGAGCTTAGGGAGTAGAACATGGGGCCTTCTTAGTCTGTTCAGCTGAATCACATAATTTTACTTTGCATTTTTAATCAGTACACAAAACATCCACTCTCAATCAAATACTCTGTTCATCACCACTGAATATAAAATTGATTTCTGCTCATCATAACATTCCTACTCAATAGCAATACATTGAGTAGCCTGTGTATATTTGTGCTGGTTCTTTATGATGTAGAATACTTCACGAGGGTGGAAACTGATTTCCCTAGGATAACATTAATTTAATAACCCTCACCTCACTGCAACAAGAGTGTAAATGTTGCAGTGGGATCTTTCAGAACTGATTCTGCTCAAGTTATTTATTTTTTTTAAAATAGTTTGAAATTCTAAAGAGAGCATGTGAGACAAAATAAATTCATTTGGGCTGTGAATAAATGTTAGGAACCACAACTTGATTTCTTTCAAACACGTGAGGACCATATTGATTGCCTGCCGAAAGACTTAAGTATACTCATTTTCCTTCTCCTATTTAATAAAAATGTGGAACTGATTTATCTGCAAACTCTGTAAAAACAGATTATTCTTTAATCGTGGCAAGATATAAAGAAAAACTTGGCAACTAGTTGATCCTTTATGAAATGTTTCTTTGTTGCAACCTTTGAGCAGTATATTTTTATAATTTATTATATTCTACCATATAATATTTTCACTTTGTAAAGTAATGAAATCTTAACTCCATTTTCCATACCAAAGCCCTTCACACTATCATTACAACGCAAATATTGGAGAATGAAATGCTTCAGTCTTTTACAGAGAGACTCACTGTAATTTTAAAGTGTTGTTAGATTTGCAGATAAGGTTAAAAAAAATTCATATAAAAGAGTTTGTTACTTTAACTCCCTACGGGATAATTCCTTCCCCCTAAAGCGTTCCTTGACAGAGAGAGATGATGATTGGCTTAAATCCTTCCATTCTGACCCTCTCACCTCAAGCACAGTGAACATATGATAACAAGCTGCAACCTGGTCCCAGTGGGACTGCGCTAAGGTCTGCAGTGGATTAGGCATTCCAGAGGAACCCTCCAGAGAATAAATCAGTGGGTAAACTTAGAAGCAGCTGCACAGACTCTGCAAAATCGGTGGTATATCCCACCCAGAAACCTCACACTCAGCTGTACCAGAAACCCTTAGCAAATGAATACAAACACAGGGATTTCAGCAAAGAATTTTGTTTGAAACCAAAAGCCACTGTCTCATAGAATCAGAACTCACATTTTCGGTGTCTGCTGTGTTTCATGTCTGGGGTGAGTAATGTGGAGGAAGGGTGGACATGCTGAGTTAACCTTTTTACTCCCACACAAAATTTGGAAACCCTTAATATGATAATTCTCTACCTCCAATTCAAACAAAAATGTAGAAAATACAAAGCAGAAAGAAAATATATGTTTTTTAAAAGGAAACTTTTAATTTGATCCGTTCACAATGAGACATTTTTAGAATGCTCAGAATGGTAAAGTGTTGTGTTGAAATCAAAAAGGAGAATGTGTTAGTTTCTGACTTTGCTACACTACTATAATATTTTTATTTAAAAATCAGAGAATTTATTTCCAGTTACATCAGCAGAAAATTGTGGCAGAAAAACAGCTGATAAGAGATTCCAGGTTGGGATTCAGCCTCCTCACCAAAATATCAGCTAACCCTAATCATACATCATTTTCAAACCAAAACAAGCATGCAGTGGTCACCCAAGTAGACCATTTTTTAAAAAAAATCACAACACCAGAGAGACTTAACAAACAATCAAGGTATTTTTCAATGTATAATTTCGGTTACATCACACTGTAAATTTTTGCTATAAATTCTGTGTCTTACACTTGTGTCCTCCACAACCACCTGATGAAGGAGCGGCGCTCCGAAAGCTAGTGCTTCCAATTTAACCTGTTGGACGATAACCTGGTGTTATGTGATTTTTAACTTTGTACACACCAGTCCAAGACCAGCATTTCCAAATCACAAATAGACCCTGTCATCATTGCAGATTCAGTTATCCTTTGAAACTGTCTAGTGCAGTTTCTTTGTTTCTCAGTTTGACCGGTTGTCTGTTTCAAAATACTCTGAGCTACCAGGCATTCTTAATAATACTTTCCAAAAGTTATTTTAAATCTTGCACAGTTTTTTTTGGAAGTTCTCTATGATGTGAAAGCATCAATAGTATTGGAAAGCACACATTGCATTGGGCTCTGTGTTGTGTTAAGCCCCAATTGAATCCTCCAACTCAGCAGCTAGAGAAACACAAGAAGGGCTACTTTCACCAATGAGGTGTCTTTCCGCCGCTGTTTGTGAACCTAGGAGGGGAACAAAACTGCTTATCAACAAGACATCAAACCAGGCTACTTCTCTCTCCATGATCCACACTCCAATCTCCAACTCACCTCGAAACATCCTCTTCCCCATGACATGACTGGCAAATTCTCCCTTCTTCCCCTCTGTTTCCAGTTGTAACTTTCCCTATCCAACAGACAGACAGCCTCACACTCTAGAAGCTACCAATCAGGTAACCGTGAAAGAGAGAAAAAAAAAATCAAATGAACTCCTGCTGAAGATCCTACTGTTAAAATCAGCAGGACCTTCACATTAATAATAGAATTGGAGCATGTAAAACTAGCAGAATTATGCAAATGAATTGAGGCAGGATTAACAAGTAGAAAGCAGTGAATTGGAGTAAGTGGGTCATTCTTATGTTGGCAGACCTTGACCAGTTGGATACCAGAAGGATCAGTACTTCAATCATTATTGATATCAATAATTTGGGGATTTGGATCAATTGTAATATTTCTAAATTAGGAGACAACACAAAGTTTGGTAGGAATGAGAGAATTGAGGAGGAGAATGCAAGGAAGCTTTAAGGGGATTTGACTGAGCGAGTGGGCAAGCGCTTGGAAGATGGGATATAATGTGGATAAGAGTGAGATTATCTATTTTAGTAGGAGAAGCAAAAAGTATAGAGTATTTCTTAAAATGGTGAAAAAAAATTGGAAAAGTGCTGACATCCAAAGAGATCTAGGTGTCCTTGTTCAAATGCCAACTGAAAGACAATATGCAGGTGTAGCTAGCAATTCAGAAGGCAAACAGTATGTCGCAAGACCATTTTGAGTACATGAGCAAAGCTGTCTAGCTTCAGTTGTACAGAATGCCAGTGAGACTCCACCTGGAATGTTTTGTGCAGTTTTTGCTTCTTTGCTGAAGGAAGGTACATAATTGCCATAGAGTGGGTTAGCTGAGATTTATCAGACTGCTTGTTGGGGTGTGGGAACCTCCTATGAGGAAACATTGAGCAGAAAGAATGTATTTTCTGCAGTTTAGAAGAATGAGAGGTGATTTCATAGAAACTTAAATTTTGAAGGGTATAGTCAAAATAGGTGCAGAAATGATGCTTCCATTGGTTTGGGGCTGTAGAACCAGGAGCCGCAATCTCGGAAGCAAGACAAGCCTTTTAGGACTGAAATAAGAAGAAACATCTTCACCTAGAAGCTGGTGAATCTTTGGAGTTTTCAACCTCAGATAGCTGTTGAATCTCAGTCATTGTGTACATCCAAGCCAAAGGATTGGTAGATTTCTAATGACAGTTATATAAAGGGATATGAGCATAGCACAAGAATGTACGATTGAAATAATTGCTTAGCCATGATCTGAGATGGTGGAGCTAGCTCAATGGGCTGAATTGTCTACTCCTGCTCCTACGTTCATACAGTCACCATAACGGCTGGTTTTCCCATTGCTAAGAACACACAATATGATGTAACCCTCTGTAATTACAGAGCCTTTTCTTTTTAAAATCCAATTCAGATTACAGAATTGGCAGAGGCAGTGAACATGCTCTTGTAGTTCAGATGTATAACCTTGCCAGGTTACAAAACAAATATCAAATTTAAGCAGAGAATCAGGCCATTTGGCCCACTAACTGGTGCTTATGCTCACGAACATACTCTACATCATCCAACCCCATCAACAAATTCTTCTGTTCCTATCACCATTGCATACTTTTAGCTTCCCAATAAATACATCTGTATTATTCACCTCAGCTCCATGCAGTAGCAATGTTCTCATTATTCTCCAGCTTAAAGAGAATGTTAAATAGAGTCAGAGATGTATAACATGGAAACAGACCCTTCGGTCCAATTCGTCCATGCCGACCAAATATCTTAACCTAATCTAGTCCCATTTGCCAGCACTTGGCCCATATCCCTCTGAATCCTTCCTATTCATATACCCATCCAAATGCCTTTTGTAATTTGTACCAGCTTCCACCATTTCCTCTGGCAGCTCATTCCACGCACACACTATCCTCTGCGTGAAAAAAACCTCCCCTTCAGTCCCTTTTGTATCTTTCCCCTCTCACCCTAAACCTATACCCTCTAGTTCTGGACTCCACCACCTCAGGGAAGAGGCCTTGTCTATTTACCCTAACCATGCCCCTCATCATTTTATATACCTCTATAAAGGTCACCCGAAGCCTCTGGTGCTCCAGGGAAAATGTTTACATACATTGGCTGACTTTTAAATAAAAAAAAGAGATTTTCCAGTCAACTTATGAAACATTATTTACCAAGAATGCTGATGGTCTGGCAGATTCATTCACATTACGTATTCAGGTGATATTTTCAATATTTAGAGTATGACTGTATATTGCAAATGATAGATATGGCACACTGTTTCAAGCATTAAGTCTGTACATTTGCAGTCAAGATCTTGTATCATTTGGTTTCATGCCTGCCAAACATTTAAGATGTAAAATAGTATCTCTCGCTGCTACTGTCTCACCATTAGCCGATTTTCATCTTCATTGTGTGTGAAGCCAAAAAGGTCATTGACCATCTTGATATGGAATATGAATAGGCAAAAGTGAGGACTGCACATGCTGGAAACCAGAGTTTAGATTAGAGTGGTGCTGGAAAAGCACAGCAGGTCAGGCAGCATCCGAGGAGCAGGAAAATCAATGTTTCAGGCTAAAGCCCTTCATCAGGAATAGGAATAGGCCATTCAGCCCTTTGAATCTGTCCCACTATTCAATAGGATCATAGCAGATACAGCATTCCTTACAATCATTTTCCTGTCCTTTCTGCATAATCCATATAATGCAACCAAGGAGGAAGTTCTGCTAGTCACCAAGCAGCATTGATAATTTTCAGAGAAAAGTTTACGGTCTGGACTATTTTGGTCTTCAGTTTGAAGGAGCCTAAATGGAGATGAATGGACATGTGAAGAAACAAATGAAATGAAATCAGAAAAAATTGCTATGTTGTCCTTGATAAGTCTTGTTAATGTACTTTGTATATATCTAAAATGTATTTGTAGAGTTTTTTTTGGTAATACTATATCATTCCAAGCCATGGTTACTGTTATTCTCAGAAAACTCATAATATAATAAGGTGGCCTTATTTCTTGGACAGCATTGTTTGGCCACATGGCAAAGTAAGTTAACACTAACACTACAGTATGGCCCAAAATTACCTCAAAACACTTATCCACTAATACAAGTCAGAATAAAAAAAAAGTCAATTCAATTCTCAACTATTTTATCAAATGATACTACTATTGTCAAACCTTCAAGCAAAGTAAAATATCCCAAGCTGACTCCTGAGATTGATTTTGACATTTAGGTGACAGATCAAGTGGTTGGTTGTGCCATCTGCTTTGGCAGTAAAATGGCTCCCTTGATTTTGATGCCTTGTCTGACAAATGTAAACCAAGCTGCAGGGTGTCAAACAGATGCCATTGCCTTGGGCTCAGGCCAGGGAAGTTGCCAGATCAGGGAGTTGAAGAGGGAGCAATCAAATTCACAGACTGCACTGGCTCTGGGACTCACTCTTGCAAAGCTCCCAATAACTGTTTAATGTTTATCTTTAACAGCCTATTTATTTCCATTGTCCGCATGTATACAATATAACCTCTGATCAATTCCAGCATAAAATGACCTTTGTTGTCCTTTTTATATTATGGGTTGTCTATATTGAACAGAACCTATTTTCTGAAAAAGGTGGTGATTTTGAACATCTGGCTATAAGCATCATTCAATGTCAAGTTGGTTGTAATGTCAGTTTAATGGGACAATATTAACACTCTTTAAAGAACATTGCTAACAGGTGAATGTAGTGAAATATAATATTTTTATCCTTAAGTTGCAGCTCATATGTCTTCATGTTTACCTTTTAATTAGGGCAATATGAGCATATATGGTATATAGTCCTTCATGACTAAATGGCTAGGCTGGCACTCCAATTTCATGGTGCAGGAATACTGCACTGGTGGAGATGCTATCCTTCAGATAAAATATTGAGCTGAAGCCCTATCTGTACTCAAAAGATGGATGTGAAAGATCACATGGTGCCCTTTTGAAGGCGAGCAAGGAAGCTTTCCCTTCGGTTTGGGCCAATAATTATCTCTGAAGCAGTATCAGATAAATAGTTGGCCAGGTCATGAATATTTTGTTTTACCAGTACCTTGCCCTGCCCAAATTGGCTATAACATTTCCAACATTGCAAAGGTGACCATATTTCCAAAAAGTACCTGATTGGCTACAGCACTTTAGGATGTCTAGGGTCATGAAAGGTGCCAAATAAATGCACTTCTTCCCTTTTTATTTCAGTATGTAACAATCTATAAGCCAGCTTTTAGATTCAAAAGCTGAACTGCACGGTGTTAATAATCAAACAGAACAGGAATTGGTTTGCAGGAACCAGTGAAGATATTTAGTTCATATTGCTATCCAATTAATCTTACTCTTAAAAGATATATGTGGAAGCATTCACATGTACTTTGGGTCAAACGCAAAATAAAATTTGGAGGTCTGCAGGATATAGCATTGAAAATAAATTCAGCCCTGCCAGGACTGTAGTGAATGGTGGAGCAGGCTTGAAGGGGCCAGCTGGCTTATTCTTGTTCATTGCTATCATACCCTCTCATGGGCTAGGTATTGGAAAGTGCCCGATTTCCACACCAAGATAAAGATGTTATTTGGTCTGCCTAAAATTGGTTGGTCATCCAGTGCAAAACCCAATGTTGCAAACTGACATATTTCAAGGTGCAGAACTATATGTTGAGGAACACACTAAAGCCCAGGACAGCTGTCATTGTGGGAAAACAGAGTAAAAGATTACCATCTAAGGACTTCCGGCTACATTTTGCTGAGGGTCCTGCTCAGGCCTATATATCAGACTAGATACTCACAATGCAATTTCAATACTCAAGAAATGTCAATGAGGCACATCAGAGTGAAATATGGCATCTGGAAAAACATTTGACATTTATTTCACTTTTTAATAATGTTAAGTTTGAAATGGTTTGCCCTTGGGCTGTATGCCTGATGTGGAGTGTACATCATGAATAGAAAGATTATTGCAACCGTATTGAGGCATCTGCGAGCTGATCATGTTGTGTGGAGAAAATTTGAAGTTTACTCTATAAATGTCAACATGTTAGTAATATATATTTACAACAGTCAATTTAATGCAAAAAGTATCTAGGGGATTCTAATAGCTCTTTTAGGAGAGGTAGGAGTTAAACACAGATAAAAGGAAGTGATGCAAACTCCTTTATTATGACTTGTCAATACTTGGTGGCATCGACATTGAGTCAGAACAAGAGAAAGATAACGGTCTAAAGATAATGACATTTATTCAGTAAGTTTGTTCCAGTACTAAGGAAGCCTGAAGTGACTGCTGAAGCAGGCAATGAGATTGGATTTCAGTGATGAATGAGTTGCAGATAAGATTCCAGCATTTGAGTTGCTTAAGGACTTCCATCGTCTCTTAACAATCAAAATAACAGCCACACTTCCTATCAAATGTTTCCAGTTCCTTGCACTTTGCAAAAATTTAAAAGTGAGTAATACAAACATCTCTGGCTAAAACATGGACCAAAGCCCAATGATCATTATCAAAAAGTTAACAGACATATTTGCATCTGTCGCGTAGCTTAAAGAGAAGCTGCAAATTATTGGTGCTTTCATCACTTCACATTAGCGATGGGTGTGTTTCTTTTCCGACTTAGCATGCAGAGTAAATTGAGAGCTGAATATAGTGGGTGTTTGCAATGTAATGTAATTGTTTAGACGTACTTAAGTCCTCATATGGGTAACTTGAGAATGCAAAGCATCAAAATAATTGTTCCCCTGAGCATTTAACAGGCTGACAGTGGTTGCATACAAGAAATAGCTCTCTGTTCATGAGAACAATATTATCATAGTTTTTTTTCCTCTGGATTCATTTAAACAGTGCGCGCTCTAACCTGGCTTGCGGGCAGAAATTCAGAGGTGGTGCAAAAACTAATCCCTCTAACCACAAGATTCAAAGTGCAGTGTTGTTTGTAGATCAAAAATGCTCTTCATGTTAACAGTATTATGGTAACTCAATACATGCTTGTTCAAGTACTCCTGAATATAGAGCTGAGCCACCTCATTATCATACCCAGTTTGACAGTTCAGTTTTATGATGCAACAGACTATTACATTTGATAGGCATTGTAAACTAAAGTGATGCAAAGATATATTCTATACTCCTGATAGATCACCTATATGACATGATCCGTCTGCTTCACAGTGGAGTGTATAATATGTATTTAATAAAACAAAACATTGATTTTTCAAGATGGATGAGATGTTTACAGAAGCAAAGATCTACAAACAGGTTTCATAAAACATTTTCTTCACTGAAAATATGTCGTAATCAATCCAATTCCTGCAGGTGTCCGAGAGGGCATGCTTTCAGCAATATCATGACTGGCATAACAATTAAACTCCTGAAGCAACAATGCCACTTTTCATCTATAGAAGACATACACTACAAAACAGCTCAAGACATTTAATAGAAGCACAGTTGAAGAGGTGCAAGGGAATCCTCCCATCCTGTGCAATAAATTAAACCTCAGTCAATGCAACTAAAACAACTGTTTGTTGGCACTTGCTGTTTGCAATTTGGATGGTGTGTCCAATTATTAAGGGGATCAAAGGTTACTAGGAGAAGGCAAGAGAATGAGGTTGAGAAACATATGTGCCATGGAGTAGACTCGATAGGCAGAATGGCCTAATTCAGCTCCTGTACTTTAATGATCTTATATTGGAATTACACTTCAATGGGAACATCCTTAGGCTGTCCTGAAGTTATGAAAGATCTTTTCAGAATGGTAGCTCTCCCTCAAAATTGTGTTACACAATGTGTTAACTGTGATACTCTTAATAGCAGCATTTAATAACAGTATCAATTGTCCACTTAGTTGGGGTGAAGGTTAGGGAAATTATGTCTGATTGGCAGTTAATGGAAGTAGAACAAGGCAAGGGGATACCAAGCTCATTTAAAAATACACACACATTGATTTCCTGCAGTATTCCAACTACAAAGAAAAAAAATGAATGAAAACACACTAAATATAAAACACCACCCACTTTGAAAAGGCGCTACACAGATCAGGTGAGCCCGAGGCTTGATCTCCTCTGTGTTGAAACAACAACACACATTCAAATTGCAAGTAGTGCTGAAAATATCTCCAATCAGAATCCAATAACTTCTGCTGGATAAAGCAATTTCATGACAATCAGGCAGGCACACAGTATATTTAAATAGCATACAAAAACAGAGTACTGGAGAATCTTGGCAGGTCTGGCACATCTATAGAAATAAAAGCAGAGCAAATGTTCAGAGTCCAGTGCCCCTGCATCTGTTTTTCAGATTGCCAGCATCTGCATTTTGTAAAATTTTATTTTTGTTTAAATAGTATGTTGAGACAGACTAGTGGAGATAGTGTGGCTGCCCTTCATTCAGAATGTAATACTTCGATACATGCTCAGCAAGGAGTTGCTTCTCTCCTGCCTGTCACAACTTTCTTTTGATTTAACCCTCTACTGTCTCCTCAAGTGAAGCTATAGACCCCTTTAAAACTTAAGACGTGGTCCTCTGACATAAACCTTCAGCGTTCAATCTGCAACTGGCTTAGCTGAAGCGCGGTCAGGATCAATTGTTGTGGGTTAGAAAGAGGAGAAGTACTCATCCACACAAATCGTGCAACTGAGCTTGACATCTTCACCCTCAATAATCCCAAACTTAGCCAAACCCCAGTAGCCGTCCCAATGAAGGGCTCACCTTCTTCAGATCAGATATAATGCCAGTATGAAGTTGGCCAGCTGCCTCAAAGTGCTCAAGGCTGGAGTCAGTATTACAATCAATAAAAGCCTGGGCTGCTGTTTGTGACTTGCCAGTCATTAGAATCTAATCACAAGGTTTTACCTCACACCTTTAGGAGGACCCTCTCTGTGGGACAGAATAAAGTTGGCTGGCAACAACTGAACTATAACCATGGCGAGAGAGAAAAAAAAAAGTGAAGGAAATCAAGATTGGAAAGGAGATGATGATGCTCATGTGCAAAGACTGACAATAAATGAAGAAAAGGTTTGAAATAGTTGATCAAAGGATTAAAAGATTATTCCAAAGGTCAAGAATCTTTTTCATGCTCAGTGAGCTCCTCTATCAGTACTACAATATCTTTCTTTGTTCGAGCTTTTTAAATACTAAAGACTATTTCTGGAACTTCAGGGAGCGAAAAAGAAAAATAACTGCTGGCAAAAGGTACCCATGCACACACATACACACTTTATTCAGAATCAACTCTAGTCTAACAGGAAGCAATTGACACTGAAATTAGATTTTCAGAAACAGGAGACATGTAAATGACAACTGGTCCTTGTAGTCCAGAGTAGTTAAATGAAGGAAATTTCTGCTCATTCATTCAGTATGACATGTCAGACATGCAGTTCAATAACTTATTGACTGGTCATGGAATTTGACAGAGGTTGCGCTGAGGTAGAACTGGGTGTGTCAGCCAGAGAGTGAAAATTAATAGCTGTGTATTTCTGGACAACGTCACCAAAGGGCAAGAAATAGGAAGGATGTTGTGAAACTTGAAAGGGTTCAGAAAAGATTTACAAGGATGATGCCAAGGTTGGACGATTGGAGCTATAGAGAGAGGCTGAATAGGCTGTGGCTGTTTTCCCTGGATATTTGGAGACTGAGGGGTGACCCTATAGAGGTTTATAAAATCATGAGAGGCATGGAAAGGATAAATAGACAAGGTCTCTTCCATGGAGTCGGAGGGGAGTGGGGAGTAGGGGAGTCAAGAACTAGAGGGCATAGGTCTAGAGTGAGACGGGAAAGATTTAAAAAGGGACCTAACGGCAATGTTTTCACGCAGAGAGCAGTGCATGTATGGAACAAGTTGCCAGAAGTGGTGGAGGCTGGTACAATTCCAACATTTAAAAAGGCATCTGAATGGGTATATGAATAGGAAAGGTTGGGATGGATCTGGGCCACGTGCTGGCAAATGAGATTAGATTAATTTAGGATATCTGGTCAGCATGGATGAGTTGGTCTAATAAGTCTGCTTCCATGCTGTACTCCTCTATGACTCTAAAGATGCAGATGGGAAATTCAAGGACATTGACTGTAGAGCAGAAATAGAAGCAATTGTAGATGATACACAGACACTGATTAGTTAGATAAACATAATCATGAGTATGATACTAAAACTACTGAATGATTGACAGCCAAACCATGTGACTTACTACAGATGTAAATATAATATGTAAATGATAAACTATAAATGGTTTCATACAGTATAGATTAATACTGACTATGTATGTGTTGGCTCATTTATTTGGATGTTATCAATACAGTGAAAGTAGATTGTAATGACAGAAACTATTGATTAATACCTGCAGTCTTCTGGCAAACAGAAAACCAAAAAGGGACATTGGGCCCAAAATGTACTGTATAAAAAGTAATGGTAAAGTTGACAGTACTTCCCATTATTTATGTGCAAATCAGACTGCTGTTAAAATACGTGCAGCGAAGAGCAAAAATCCATCAGTTGCTATCAAATAAAACTTAGTGAAAATGGTAACCCATTATCTGACTCACTCAAATAAAGTGAATGTTGAATGACAAAGTGAATGAAATTCCTGAATTTAACTTATAGAATGCTTATAAAATCATGAAGGACATGGATAGAATAAATAGACAAAGTCTTTTCCCTGGGGTCAGGGAGTCCAGAACTAGACAGCATAGGTTTGGGGTGAGAGGGGAAAAATATAAAAAAGACCTCAGGAGCAACTTATTCATGCAGAGGGTGGTGCGTGTATGGAATGAGCTGCCAGAGGAAGTGCTGGAAGCTGGTACAATTGCAACATTTAAAAAGCATTTGGATGGGTACATGAATAGGAAGGGGTTGGGCCAGGTGCTGGTAGGTGGGACTAGATTGGGTTGGGATATTGGCATGGACAATTAGTACAGAAGGGTCTGTTTTCATGCTGTACATTTCTATGACTCTAATTAGAATAAACCAATAGATTTATTCATTTCAATGCAATTATGATAAAACTTAATTATTGTTAAATAACTTCTCTGGCATTGAAAATGAACTTTAATAGTTATAGAGTCTCACTCATTCAACTGTTAATTACTGTTGGAGATTTACATTTTATAATTACTTCTTTCAATTTGAGCTCCTCCAAAATTAAATCTTTTTTCCCTTGATTTAGTTCAATTTCTGTATCCAATAGTTTGAAAAATGAATTCAATGTCAAACACCTCCGCCAACTATTTATTAGCTATTATTCAATCCATTTGGTTAAGTTGATTCACGGCCGCTTGCTTTGGGTCACATTTTTCTAAGGTGCGAGGAGAGAGATTTAAAAAAAAGACGTGGGGCAAATTGTTTTACACAAAGAGTGGCTGTGTGTGGAATGAACTTCCTGAGGAAGTGGTGGATGTGAGTACAATTACAACATTTAAAAGATATTTGGATAAGGACATGAAGTACGTAAGTACAGTAAAGTATGGAGGGATATGGGCCAGGAGCAGGCAGGTGGGACTAGTTTAGTTTGGGATTACACTTGGCATGGACTGGTTGGACCAAAGGGTCTGTCTCCTTGCTGTATTACTCTAAGATTCAGTGCAAAAGCATGGGAACATAAATGGACAAGGGCAAGTCAATTTACTGCTCACATCACAACCTAAATTACTAATAAAACAAGATCCATTGAGAAACTAGAAACACATCAATGGTGCATGACCTACTTTGTTTCAGATTACAGTATCAGAAATATTTGGCATTGCATCTAACATAATTGAAGAGTTCACTACACATTGATATACTCTAACTTGCCACAATCTTCCCATCATTTATCATTTTCAAAAATTATTTTGGTGAACATACAGAAAGGCGGTGGAGTGATCTACCAGACCAACTCTAATCTGCAGACTCCATGCACACAATTGTTACGAGAAAGTGAGAACAGCAGATGCTGCAGATAAGAGTCAAAAAAAGTGTGGCACTGGAAAAGCACAGTAGGTCAGGCAGCGTCAGAGCAGCAGAAGAGTAAATGTTTCAGCTATAAGCCCTGATGCCACACTTTGACTGCACACAGTGGCTATTCCATTGATTTCAATTAAACAAAAATCCAAGTACATGCTTTTACAGACAGTGACCACTCCAGCAGCCTGGCAGTGAAGGTGAATGTTTCCCCCAATGTCCTTTTGATGTCGGAAAATGACAGTGACCATTTTAAAGATATTTTATACTTTTGTATATGAAGACCTTATCACAAGTATAAATACTGTAAAAGAACATTCAAGCCATAAGATTATGGCAGTTTTACATAAGGTAGACAAAGAAAAGTTGCTCCTATTAGTAGATAGTACTAATGGGCATATGGGGGTGAGTAGAATGGAGAATCAAGATTTTGTGCATTCAGCGCAGTGGGGATTGTGCGAAAGAACAATGTTACATAGAACAGTAATGATTTGGAACCCGCTCCTGTTGAGAATGGTGGAACGGAAGCAATGAATGGTTTCAAAAGGAAATTGGCTGGGCTCCTGATCAAAATAACTTTAGAGTTCCAGGGATGGAATAGGGGAATGGGACTAATTGGATTACTTTATCAAGAGCCAATATGAACGCAATCGACTGAATATCCTCTTCTATGACTCTATAGCGTTTGATTTTCACATCTCACATTATGCATAGTTTTTGGTAATCTGTTATCAATGCATTTACTTGGCAAAACACAGATAAACATGTCAAATTGTATAATAGGATACAATGTTAGCATTCAACATGGAAATCAAAAAGTGCTGAGCAGCTAAATAGCATAGAGAGAAAATTAATTGTTGTATTTGCAATAGGTGAGAATGGACTGTCACAATCTTTAATGGACTGTATTATTATGTTTTAACTTAATAAGTCTGTCACCATGACTTCCTCTCATTATGTAAATAGTTTGGCAAATTCTAAGTCATTAATACAACATGTAAACATCAGTGGCCCCACACTTAACATTGTGGAACACCTCTTTCCACTTCTGCCTTTTTGAATAACAGCACTTTATCGCAGCTCTCTATGTTGAGTAGTTGAATAGTCAGGAGGAGAAAGTGAGGACTGCAGATGCTGGAGATCAGAGCTGAAAAATGTGTTGCTTCTTCAGGAAGGGCTTATGCCCAAAACGTTGATTCTCTTGCTCCTTTGATGCTAGTTGAATAGACAGCCAACTGTTTACAGATTCAAAGCATGGCTACAGTACAAAAAGGAAGACATTTGACCCATCATGCCTGTACTGGTTTTCTGAAGAACCATAACTATCCTTTGTCTCACAGCCCTGAAAATTCTTCCTTTTCAGATAATAATCTAGTTGCCTCTTGACTCTATCAATTAAACCTGTCACCATCACTCATAGGAAGTGCATTCCAGATGTTAACCACTGACTACTTAAGAAGGTTTTTCATGTCAGCATTGCAATTACCTTAAATCGGTGACTTCTGGTACTTGATCTTTCTACCAATGGGAACAATTTCTACCCATCTATTCTGACCTCATGACTTTGAATATCTCTCAAAATCACCAAACTTGCTCTTCTCCATGGAAAGCAATCCCAACTTTTGCAATCTATGTCACTGATATTCTTCATCCCTGGAAGATTTTCTGCACTCTTTTCTGATGACTTCTCACTCACAGAGTGATTTTCTTCTTCAGTTGTAAAACAGTTTCACTACATTAAACACCCTTGTGAATTTCAAATACTCTGATCTAACCTTATTTGCTTAACTACTCGTGACTCCAGGTAGCAAATCAGGTGGCTCTAAGACAGGAAATTTGTGGTCAGTCAAAAAATGTCATAATGTAAAAACAGAGAAAAAGCACAAACAAGAATCACATTCTAGCAGTATTCCACACCACTCCCTAACCCCATACAAGGCTGAAGGAACGAGTGATTGAAAAGTAACAGGACGAAGGGACATTACAGTTCATGCGCATAGAAAGTCTTGGAGCATCATGGTAATTGCTGGTACCCGACAGAAAATGAAGCAGTTGGTATTTGCTCCTTTGTTAATCCAAATTCTAAGAAAGCAGGTTTTTATGGCCAATTTTGGGCAGCTTTGAGAGAGACAATAGTCAAATAGTTGGTGCTGGCTGCGAATCAACCTGCCATGTTTTCTTTAATACCATACCTTATAAAAGGAATGCTAGAACCAGGATGCCCCTGAAGAACTATCCAGCATACTGTTTGACAGGGCTTTGACATCTCAGTGGTTTGGCCATAAAGCAGCAGGATTCAAGCCAAGTTGTTGCAGAATTTACAACCTTGACTAACAGCTAACATTCCTCCTGCCAACATAGGGTTAACCCTTCCCTTAAGAGAAAATTTCAATGGATGTAACATTGATCCATTAATATCCTTCAACATAATTTCACCCCTTTCCCCCACCCTTGAGCAGTTTTCTAAACTATTAATAAATGCTGAGTATTGGAGGTGAAATAAGAACTTCAGAGCTGCTTATTGGACAGATTACTGATAATTGGGATCAATGTGTATTTAACCGTTTCATTGCATTGGTATCTAAAGCCCCTATTTCTTCACCACATCAGTGTTCACATTTTTCCAGGTTGCTGCATAACTGTTTTGTTCTGGTGTTAGATTCTTTTTCCATTCTATTCATTTCCCTAAACAATGTAAGATTAGAAATTGCTTTATGCTTACTTGCCTGGAGAGTTAGAGGACAGTATTCTGAATCACAAGTGACCAGTAAACAGGTGAGATGGCATCATTCCCCAGTGTTGGCTCCCTCCTTCACGAGACAAGTTATCGCAAAAGCAAATGCAATTCTCACAGAAGGTCATTGACCTAAAAGATTAACTCAGTTTTTTCTCCCGCTGAGGATACCCACATTCAGCGGAGGTCACTCAGACCTGTAGTTCCATCCTTTACAGTTGGTTGCCTAGCAACTTGAGCTCTCCAACTTCTGACCATGTGATGGCCCAAGTGAGACTTTACAACTCATTACATGTGGAAGCATACAAAAATATTAATTAGGAGAAGTAGACCGTTCAGCCACTCCAGCCTGTTCTGTCACTCTGAGACTGTAGCTGATCTGATTGTAGTGTCAACACCACATTCTAAAAGGAGCCTCAACACTTTTAACCCTTTTCCCTTAGTCACAGATCTATCTACCTCTGCCATAATCATGAGTAAAATCAAGACCAAAAATATATCAAATCTTTTACCTGAAAGTCTAGTACTTAAAGTCTAATTAAAATGTAGCTGTACATATGTTCAAAACATTAAAATTTCTCTCCTTGGGTTCCTCAAATTCTGATCAAACAGTCTCAATTTAATTCCCTCTGATTTCTGTCCTTGAATTTGCACTTATTTAACAAAACCCACCTTGGCACATTAGAAGGACATTTCTGTAAGCTGATCATGGAGCGGCATAAGCATAGGTTACAGAGATGCCTTTGGCCTGAAACTGTCCACCCTAAAGCTGTATTTCAACCTTTAGGAGGTCGTGAGGAGTCAGGTGGCCTTATGGGAGATGACAAAGTCCAAAAGACAAGGAGAATCTGATAACCATCCATAAAAGGTGTTGTTCACAGCCTTCTGGAGATCCATCTTAAAATGTTGTCTCCAAAGAATTAGGAAAAAACATGATTTTACAGTCATGTCCTGTATCAATTTATTATTCCTCACTCCCTTGAGTCCATTTGTAATGAATATTTTAACTGTCTTGTTACCAGCTGTACCTTTTCATACCAGTATTAGTAAAAATGACAAAATGATGTGACAGACTTTTTAAAACACACAATTAATTAAGTATCGTGTCACTTAGGTATTATTTACAACGCAATTTTAAGCTAGTACACTAACCTCCTTGTTTTAATCGCTGGCCATAAATTATTTTGACAGCGTCACTTAACTATGTCACAGCATTTTTCTTTCACCTTCTCACTCAATCGTTTTCTGGCGGACCCCACTTTATTTCCCACATTTTATCGACCGTCCCCTGCCTCGAGTGTTTTACATCAGGCTTTCCCATCACTCAGGAATCCCGAGCAAGCAGATGAAGAGCCGGCATGTAAAATGTGATTTTTACCTTCTCCAGCTCATAAATACGGACGAATATTTCATTCTGCAAAGCATTGCAATGGAAATGAAGCATTTATTTGGAATGCCTTTTTAAAAAAAAATCAGATATCAGTGCTTTGATTGGAAAACATATATCAGTCACTAGGAGTTCATTTTAAGGGAAGCCTGTTTTTACGCACTCTTAGTTAAACTTCACTCATTTACCGAGTTGACCACTGAGAATGTGTATCCATGCTAATACACTTCTTGCCAATAATTCAAACTGTGACAAGGTAATCAAGAATAATTTGTGGGCGGGTGAAATATACACAGCAGCAAATTAGTAGAACTCTTCATTTAATAAAGCCATAAATAACGTTACAGCCTTTGGGCTATATTGTATCTGCTCATTTAACAGCAAGAGCAGCGGGGATGAATAAAGGGCTAATAGTATAGTCCTCATTGTCCCGTAATGGGTTGATTACCTCAGGAAAAAATGCAGGCAGTGGTTGCACTTAGTGAACCGTGAAATTGCCACTGCTCACAGAAGTAATTTATCATGAGCATTTGGGGAAGAGGGTTTTTTTTAAGCCGGTGGGGATACAGGCTTCAGGTAACTCATCCGTAGCTTCAGCCATTGGAATGCACGCTGGAAAGTCTCTTGGCCAAGTAAATGGGAGCTATTAGAGATGCATGTTTAATGCCCAGTCATAACTGGCAGATGAGTGTCTAATCAAGGAGCGCGCAGTAAGATCCACGGCATACTGTGGACATTGTCTCCTCAGCTACACTGTGAGGTCCTTCATGCATCCCTCCCCTCCCAGCTGGCAAGAGTTAATTTAAACCAAAAGCAGTGGCTATGTGGAAGCTGTTTCAGCTGAGAGACACTGAGCAAGCCGACACAAATAAAAACATCTATTGCCCAAGGGTTGGGGGACACGATTAGCAACTCGTTTTTTAATTTTCTGAAGCTGAAGGACGTGTAGGTTTCAGGTTTTATTGATAAATGTGTTTACGTAATTTATTCGAGGCCATTCCTCCCCAAGAGGTTATTTTGATAGTTTAGCAGAAATTGCTGTCTGGGTTACCCAGGAATGTTGTCTGAAGTGGAAGTGAGACACCTCTTTGTTGTCTGTATGACGCTTGTAAACTGCCTGTTTGTTGTTCGTTGTCAGCATTAAGTACTGCCTCATTCACTCCTAGCGAATTCTGGTCGTGATCTCGACAAGACTGCTCACTCACTTCTCCACTATCCCGATGTGGAGTGGGAAGCAGAGCAAATACAAGGATTGTAGAGGGCAGTGAGCAAAGAAAGTGTGGATTGGACGTGCAGTCCTGCATGTTGGGTAACCGAACTGTTCAAATTGGCCTTGAATCAAAGCACTGCTGCGATCTGATATACAAACAGAATGTGCTAGAAAAACTCAGTAGGTCTCCCTCTTTGGAGAGAGAAACAGAGAATCCGAAGTGATTCTTCCAAGAGAGAATCTGAGATAATCCACATCTTTGCGTGTTGTGGACGTTTCTGTTTATTGCCTACCCCAAATTCCCCTTGGAAAACTTTTTGTAATCCAACCTGTTTATGATGCTGCCCTGTGCTTCTTCATATTAATTTGATCAGGGATGTTTATTGCTAACAAAAGAAAGCTTCTCATAGAGTTATATTGTGTGGAAACAGACCCTTGGGCCCAACCAGTTCATAGTCCAGATTAGAGTGGTGCTGGAAAAGCACAGCAGTTCAGGTAGCATCCAAGGAGCAGGAAAATCGACATTTCGGGCAAAAGCCCTTCATCAGGAATAGAGGCCAGTTCATGCCAACTGTAATCCCAACTGTCTGTGCTTAGTCCACATTCTTCCAAACATTTCTTATTCATGTACTTATCCAAAAGTCTTTTAAACATTGTAATTATATATGCATCCTCTGGAAGTTCATTCCACAAGTGAACCACTCTCTATGTAAAAGAAAGGTTCCCCTCATGTCTTTTATAAATCTTTCTCCTCTTAACTTAAAAATGTGCCCACTAGTCTTGAAGTCCCTAACTACATGGAAAAGATACCTGTCATCCACCTTGTCTATAATTCTCATGATTTTATAAACTCCTATAAGGTCACCCTTCAACCTCCTACACTCCAGTGAAAGTAGTCCCAGCCTATCCAGCCACTCCTTATAACGCAAACCCTCCATTCCCAGCAACATCCTGGTAAATCTTTTCTGAACCCTCTCGAGCTTAATCACATCCTTGCTATAACAGGGTGATTAGAACTGGACACAGTACTCCAGAAGAGGCCTTACCAACATTCTGTACAACCTCAACATGATGACCCAACTCATATACTCAAAGGTCTAAGCAATGAAGGCAAGTGTACTAAACACCACAACCACCCTGTCTATGAGTGATACAAATTTTAAAAAGCTATATACCTGAACCCCTAGGTCTCTCTGTTCTACGGCACTACACAAGGCCCTAGGAACAAGTCCTGCTCTTGTTCCTTTTACCAAAATGCAATACCTCACATTTATCCAAATTAAATTCCATCTGCCTCTCCTCAGCTCATTGACTCAATTGATCAAGATCTCTTTATAATTTTAGATAACGTTCTTCACTGTCCATTTTTCATCTTTTTTTATCTTTCAATCATCAGGGCATACAGCAAGAAATGCCAAAGTGGAAGGAAACAACAAGTATACTGTATGACAGGGGAGAGAGAAGATTCTGGAATATGCAAAATGAAGCTTCAGTGTAAAGTGTTTTTTTTGCCTCTATATAAACTAGTAATAAGATGACTATGAAGAAAATGAAAGTGTTAATGGAATGTGAATTGGTGTTGTAATTCTGGCCTAACCATTCAATGAAGTACTTTGTACATTGGATTAATGATCAGCTGCAAGCTGTGAACAAAAGAGACAATTTTTACATAGGAACACAAATAGACCATTCAGCCACATCATCTTCTTCTGCCATTTGGTTAAACCCCCATAGATTTGCATTAATCCATTATACTGGCTCCATATTCCTTCATACATTTGTTTAAAACAAAATCTTTCAATCTTGTCTTTAAGTTTTCAAGCAATCCCAACATCAAGAGTATTACAAAACACTTAGAGTCATAGAGTTGCAGAGATGTACTGCATAGAAACAGACCCTCTGGTTCACTCATCCATGCCGACCAGATATCCTAAATAAATCTAGTTCCATTTGCCAGCATTTGACCCATATTCTTTTAAACCCTTCCTATTCATATGTCCATTCAGATGCCTTTTAAATGTTGTAATTGTACCAGCCTCCACCACTTCCTCTGGCAGCTCATTCCATACATGTACCACCCTCTCCCTTAGATCTCTTTTAAATCTTTCCCCTCACCTTAAACCTATGCCCTCTAGTTTTAGATACACCCACCCCTGGGAAAAGACCGTATCCATGCCCCTTATGATTTTATAAACTTCTATAAGGTCATCCCTCATCCTCCAATGCTCCAGGAAAATAAGCCCCGTCTATTCAGTCATTTTCCTACAGCTCAAACCTCCAACCCTGGCAACATCCTTGTAAATCTTTTCTGAAGTCTCTCAAGTTTCACAACATCCATCCTGGGAGATCAGATTTGCACGCAGTATTCCAGATGGTGACCTAATCAATTTCCAGTACAACCACAACATGACCTCCCAACTCCTACACTGATCAATGAAGGCAAGCATACCAACCACCTTTTTCATTATTCTATCTACTTGTGACTCCACTTTCTAGGAACCCCACAGTCTCTTTGTTCAGCAAAGCTCCCGCAGACCTTACTATTAAGTGTATAAGTCCTGCCCTGATGTGTCTTTCCAAACTGCAGCAACTCACATTTATCTAAATTAAACTCCATCTGCCACTCCTCAGCACATTGGTCATCTCATCAAGATCCTGTTGTACTCTGAGGTAACCTTCTTCACCGATCACTACACCTCCAATTTTGCTGATATCTGCAAATTTACAAACCACACTCCTATGTTCACATCCAAATCATTTATATAAATGACAAAAAGCAGTGGACCCAGCACCAATCCTCGTGGCATACCACTGGTCACAGGCCTCCAGTTTGAAAAGCTACCCTCTACCACCACCCTCTCCCTTCTACCTTTGAGCCAGTTCTGTATCCAAATAGTTAGTTTTCTCTCTCTCCTGTGTGATTTAACCTTGCTAACCAGTCTACCATGAGGAATCTTGTTGAACACCTTACTGAAGTCCATATAGATCATGTCCACCATTCTGCCCTCATCAATCCTCTTCAGTACTTCTTCAAAAAACTCAATCAAGTTAGTGAGACATGATTTCCCATACAGAAAGCCACGCTGACTATTCCTTAATGAGTTCTTGCCTTTCCAAATACATGTACGTCCTGTCCCTTACGATTCCCTCCAACAACTTGCCCACCACTGACGTTAGGCTCACCAGTCTATAGTTCTCTGGCTTTTCCTTACCACCTTTCTTAAATGGTGGCAATTCTTTAGCCGTCCTCCAGGCTTCAAGCACCTCACTTGTGGCTATCAATGATACAAAATATCTCAGCAAGGGACCCAGCAACCACTTCCCTAGCTTCCCACAGAGTTCTAGGGTACACCTGATCAGGTCCTGGAGATTTATTTTTCTTTATGCATTACAAGAGATCCAGCACTTCCTCCTCTGCGATATGAGTATTTTTCAAGATATGGCAATTTACTTCCCCACATTAACTATCTTCCATATCCTTCTCCACCATAAGCATTGATGCAAAATATTCATTTAGTATCTCCCACATCTACTGTGGTTCCATGCATAGGTGGCCTTGGTGATCTTTAAGGGGGCCTATTATTTCCTAATTACCCTTGTTGAAAGCTATCTTGTATAGCCCCATCTGAAGAAATAGTTCATCCCTATCTATCTTATCAACGTATTTCACCATCTTAAAGACCTCATGTTAGGTTACTGCATACTTATCTTTACGAATGGTCATAGAAGCCTCATCTGTGTAACTTGGCTTCATGATTTAATCCCCTAAGCAGCAATATTATTCTGCATAGGATCATTAATGAGGGAGGCGTGCAGCAATGAGCTTTGTCACAGTAAAAATGAAAATTGTGCACTTGTGGTGCAGTGGTAATGTCCCTGTCTCTTAACTAGAAGGCCTGAGTTCAAATCCCACCCAACTGGACATACCTCACAACCTGTCCAAACAGGTTGATTCAAAATACATCAAAATTATGTATTTTACTGCAGTTTAAAATTGGCATTAGTATGCTGAACATAAGAATGAATTGCCACCACAAAGTTACTATCAGCCTGAAAAGAAATTTTGTTAGACAGAAATGTAAGTGCAGTCTATGCTGAAGCTTAACAGGGAGGAAAACAGTCAAATAAATGTTGCCAGACCTGCTGAGTTTCTCCAGCAATTTCTGTTGTTGTTTCAGATTTACAATATTCACAATTCCTTGTTGTTTATTTGTCAACTAAACCAAAACGTTTGTTCATGAATTGTTTTGTTTCATCAAAGTATCTGTTTTGAAGGTATGATTATATTCTGGACATGTCTAAGGTATTCATCATTTTGGATTACAGTGTTATTCTATTTTCTCTTTTAGCCATTCTGAGATGCTTAGAGGTAAAAACAGATGCTGGAAACCAGATACTGGATTAGAGTGGTGTTGGAAAAGCACAACAGTTCAGGCAGCATCCAAGGAGCAGGAAAATCGACATTTCGGGCAAAAGCCCTTCATCAGGAATACAGGCTGAGTGCCTGAAGGCCTGATGAAGGGCTTTTGCCCGAAACGTCGATTTTCCTGCTCCTCGAATGCTGCCTGAACTACTGTGCTTTTCCAGCACCACTCTAATCCAGATTCTGAGATGCTTCTAAACTCCAATCTGCATTCTTTGCAATTAAAAATTACTGATCTCAGGCAATTTATGAAAAAGCACAACAAAATAAACAGGTATATAATTCTACACATTAGGCTTTGTACAACCTCTTGCATATATCAGTCAATCCATTGATTTGAATTAGTTTTGATCAGTCAGGTTTGCTTGGCCACATCAGGTGGCAAGACAAAATTCCCAACATTGAGGTTATTCTAATGCACTGCATATGTGGTGTTGAGAGCATGCTTATCAGAGCTCAACTTCACATGGTTCACATGGACGATTCCCAGGTACTAAACGAAGTGCACAACAGTCAGTTGAGCATTGGAGCCTGTACTACATGACGCACAAATCTAGATTGAAAGACAAACTGTACGAATACCTCAAACCTTGCAAGCTGCATCCCAATATATGACAATAAACAACTTTGCACAGGCCAAAATGGTGATATCTCTGTCACACATGAAACAACATACTCCAAGACTGTAAACTAATCTTTTATTTTTTGTTGAAAACCTAAGTGTCAATGTGAAGGAAGAATCCATCCACTATCTTTCGTCATTTATATAAATGATTTTGAGATGGACAGAGGAGGTATAGTTAGTAAGTTTGCAGATGACACCAAATTGGAGGTGTAGTGGACAGTAAAAAAGGTTACCTCGGATTACAACGGGATCTTGATCAAATGGACCAATGGGCTGAGGAGTGGCAGATGGAGTTTAATTTAGACAAATGTGAGGTGCTGCATTTTGGGAAAGCAAATCTTAGCAGGACTTATACACTTAATGGTAAGGTCCTAGAGAGTGTTGCTGAACAAAGAGACCTTGGAGTGCAGGCTCATAGCTCCTTGAAAGTAGAGCTTCAGGTAGATAGGACAGTGAAGAAGGCGTTTTGTATGCTTTCCTTTATTGGTCAGAGTACAAGAGTTGGGAAGTCATGTTGCAGCTGTACAGGACATTGGTTAGGCCACTTTTGGAATATTGCATGCAATTCTGGTCTCCTTCCTATCGGAAAAATGTTGTGAAACTTGAAAGGGTTAAGAAAAGATTTACAAGGATGTTGCCAGGGTTGGAGGATCTGAGCTACAGGGAGAGGCTGAAAAGGTTGGGGCTGTTTTCCCTGGAGTGTCAGAGGCTGAGGGGTGACCTTATAGAGGTTTGTAAAATCATGAGGGGCATGGATAGGATAAATAGACAAAATCTTTTCCCTGGGGTGGGGGAGTCCAGAACCAGAGGGTATAGGTTTAGGGTGAGAGGGAAATAAATAAAAGGAACTTAAGGGGCAATTTTTTCATGCAGAAGGTGGTACGTGTATGGAATGAGCTGCCAGAGGAAGTGGTGGAGGCTGGTACAATTGCAACATTTAAAAGGCATCTGGATGGGTATATGAATAGGAAGGGTTTAGAGGGATGCGGGCCAGGTGCTGGCAAATGGGACTACATTAGGT
The DNA here is from genome assembly GCF_037043375.1 of Chiloscyllium plagiosum. Lineage (NCBI taxonomy): Eukaryota > Metazoa > Chordata > Chondrichthyes > Orectolobiformes > Hemiscylliidae > Chiloscyllium > Chiloscyllium plagiosum. Next base: position 20,418,965 of record NW_028270155.1, on the reverse strand, counting down.
TGGGATACCTGGACGGCATGGACAAGTTTGACCGAAGGCTCTGTTTCCATGATGTACATCTCTATGACTCAATGATTCTATATGTTGATTGAAAACTGAAAGATACTGTGTTCAGATTTTCAGTCTGGAATCTTTAAATATAAATAATGACTCAAAGTTCAAATATTAAATTTATGTACATAAACTTTGATGACACAAGATATGTGTATAAATTAATTTCACAATATGATTGTAAACTTTGGTGAATTAATTTAGGATATTATATTCACAAGGTCTAGAGATCTAAAGTTCATAAGTGTTAAATTTAGCATTTACAGTCAGACACCTTAATTAATACACCATATTTATTGATTATTATGATAAGTTACTTTACATTTAAAGAATTGTATACGCAATGCTTCTTTCTTTAAGGATGTTCAAATACTATTAAAATCTAGTTTCCATGATTGAAGTGATGAAAAATGTTATCAACATTGATATCGAGCATCACTTGCTGAGCAATAGCCTATTCTCTGACAGTCAGTTTGCCAGGACCACCCAGCTGCGCACCTCATTACAACATTTGTTCAAACATGGTCAAAAGAGCTGAATTCCAGAGGTGAGAATGATTATACTTGACAACAAGACCAGATTTGACAGAGTGCAACATCACAGAGTCTGAGGAAAACTGGAGTCAATGGAAATCAGGGGAAAAGTTTCCACTGGTTGTGCCAGGTATGATTGCAATGAAAGATGGTTGTAATTGTTGGAAGTCAGTCATCTCAGCTCCTGAACACCACTGCAGGAGTTCCTCAGGGTAGTGTCCTAGGGTCAACTATCTGTAGCCAATTCATCAATGATCTTCTCTCCATCATAAGGTCAGAAGTGGGGATATTCATTGATGATTGCAACTTGTTCAGCACCATTCGTGACGCCTGCAGCACTGAACAGTTCTTGTCCAAATGCAACAAGAACTGAACAATATCCAGGTTTGGGGTGATAATAGAAAGTAACATTCATGTCACATAAGTGTCAGGCAGTGATTATCTCCAACAAGAGAGAATCTAACTATCGTGCTTGGCATGAAAGCTTCACTACCTACATCCTGGTATGTACCATTGACCATAAACCGAACTGTACCAACCATATAAATACAGTGTGTACAAGAGTAGATCAAAGGCTATCCTTCTTTCGTGATTAACTCACCTCCTGACACACCAAAGCCTGTCCACCATTCACAAGGCACAAGCCAGGAATGTGATAGAGTACTCCCCACTTGCCTGGATGAGTACAGCTCTAAGAACACTCAAGAACTTTGCGATTATCTGAGACAAAGCCACCCATTTGGTTTACACCACCTTCACAAGCATTCACTCCCTTCACCAAAGGCACTCAGTAGCTGAAATGTGTACCATCTACAATATGCACTATATAAGTTCACCAAGGCTCCTTAGACAGTACCTTCTAAACCCTCAACAACTTCTCCCTAGAAGGGCAAAGGAAGAAAATACATGGGAACACCACCACCACCCATAAGTTCTCCTCCAAGCCATTTAATATTCTGACTTGGAAATATATCACTTTCCTTCAGTATGATTTCAAGAAGGAGTTGGATATAGCATGTGGAGTGAAAGAGATCAAAGGATATGGCGAAAAGCAGGAACAGGCGGTTGAGTTGGATGACCAGCCATGATCATTATGAATGGTGGAGGTGGCTCGAAGGGCTGAATGGCCTACTCTTGCTTCTATTTTATATTTTTGTACCTGAATTGATTGCAGCAGTTTAAGAAGGCAATTCAGCACCACCTTCTCAAGGGCAAGTAGGAATGGGCAATAATTGCTGGCCCAACGAGAAATGCTCACATCCCCGTGAGTGAAGAAAAATAACTTGGTGGACAAGCCTGAACGGTTACTTGCTGATCCTTGAATGCTGTCCTTTCAGCTACAGTGGAGGACAGCAACTGCAATTATTATTGGAACTCCCTTCTGAAACCATAATTTTCCCTTTATTAAGTGATGCCTTTTAACAGCTTTGCTGGTTCTTAATTCACAATTTGTAATTTGTATAAGGCCATGAAACTTTAACTGGATGAAAGTTTTAATATGTTGCAAGTAACAGAATGAGAGCGAAGTTTCACGAGGAAAAGGAATCCTCTTATGAGGCTTTGATATTGGAATTCTACCAATAGCTGAGGATTGCACTTCTTCTTGTTAACTACCACAGGGAAATTTGGCTGTCTGGATAAAGAACTGGATAGCCCATAGAAGACAGAGGAAAGTATTCAGCCTGGAGTTTGGTGACCAGATTCCACAGGGATCTGTTCTGGAACCTCTGCTCTTTGTGATTTTTATAAATGACTTGGATGAGGAAGTGGAAGGGTGGGTTAGTAAGTTTCTGATGACACGAAGGATAGTGTGGAGGGCTGTTGGTAGGTTGCAACAGGACATTGACAGGATGAGGAGCTGGGCTGAGAAGTGGCAAATGGATTTCAACCTGGAAAAGTATGAAGTGATTCATCTTAGAAGGTCAAATTTGAATGCAGATTATAGAGTTAAAAGCAGGATTCTTGGCAGGGTGTAGGAACAGAGGGATCTTGGGGTTCCACATCCATAGATCCCTTAAAGTTTCTACCCAAATTGATAGGATTGTTAAGAAGGTGAATGGTGTATTGGCTTTCATTAGCAGGGGGACTGAATTTAAGAGCTCCAAGATTATGCTGCAGCTCTATGAAGCTCTGGTTAGACCACACTTGGAATATTGTGTTCAATTCTGGTCGCCTTATTATAGGAAGGATGTGGAAGATTTAGAAAGGGTGCAGGGGAGATTTACCAGGATGCTAGGGCTTTTCTCATTGGAGCAAAGAAGGAAGAGAGGTGACTTGACAGAGGTGGACAAGATGATGAGAGGCATAGATAGAGACATTTTCCCAGGGCAGAAATGGCTATCATGAGATGGCATAATTTTAAGGTTTTTGGAGGAAGATTTAGGGGAGATATCAGAGATCTTTACATAGAGAGTAGTGGGAGCATGGAATGCACTGCCAGCAGTGGTAGTAGAGTCAGATACATTAGGAACATTTAAGTGACTCTTGGATTGGCACATGGATGATAGCAAAATGAAGGGTATGTAGTTTAATTCGATCTTAGAGTAGGATAAAAAGTCGGCACAACATGAAGGGCCGAAGGGTCTGTACTGTGCTGCACAGTTCTATGTTATAAGTTCTAAAATTCAATATGTTCCATTTCCTGTTCAATAGCTTTAATTACCAAAGCACATTATGGTTACAAGTCAAATAACCAGACCAGTGTGGCCATGGTACATGCTCCATCATGTTAATAATGGTTTCAACACAAACTGAGTCTCTGTCCAACCCAAGCTTTTGCCCACCCAGAGCTATTATAGACCAACAGTTCTGCTTACTTGAAACCAGACGGCAAAGCATTTCTGTGGTGAGGCTCTGGCGTTCTCCACAAGATTGCAAACAGTGTAGAGGCATAAGACCAGCTAACACTGAAACCAGAGTCACAAGCAAAAACACACAACCACCTGATGAAGGAACGGCGTTTCGAAAGCTAGTGCTTCCAATTAAACCTGTTGGACTATAACCTGCTGTTGTGTGATTTTTAACAATTTACCATAGTTACACCACACTATGATGTATCAGGCAAACAAAATCTCTGGATAATATCCATTGCAAAACTTTGCAAATGCTTTCCACTTATGGACTATTGTCATAGAGGTGATTTCCATCCATAGAATGATAATACATTCAATTCAGTCTATTAAGGAGCAGAAAGTTCTAGCTGTATTTGTTTTTGAAAATATCATTTTGGAGCATTTATGAATTTAGTATGTAAGGTTTTTCCACACAAAATTTAATAATAGTTTTATTCACTGACTTCCATCCTTAGTTCTGGTGTTTTGGCATAGTGATTGACAGGAAGAGCAGAGGTCAACCACATTAGTATGTAGATCATGCCTTGCTGAAATGTATCTCCCAGGTGTGAATTTAAACATTAACATAACTTAGAAAGGAAATGTTTCTAACACGAAAGCTGCAAACAATAGTGGCAGGGCATTTTAGGGCAAATGTAAGGACAGGAGCTTTAATATCCTGAATTTGGATGCAGTACTCATCATAATAATATCATAGTTCAGTAATATTAGGAAGGAAGGAAAACCTTGTAATTTGATGGGGCTTTCACATCCTCAATGCTTCCCAAAGCTTTTCACATGTATTGAAGCATTTTGAATTGTAGTCACTGTTGTCAAATGTGGTAGTCAATTTGTATACAGTACCATAAGTGATCAGATCATCTGCGATGGTGGTGTAAATTGAGAGAGGTCAGGACAACAGACATAATCCCTACTCTTTTTTTAAGGTCTTGGGATTACTTAAATACACCTGAGGAGAATTTAAAATCTCATAGAGTCATAGAGTCATCCAGCACAGAAACAGACCCTTCGATCCAACCAATCCATGCCAAACATAATCCCAAACTAAACTAGTCACACCTGCCTGCTCTTGGCCCTTATCCCTCTAAACCTTTCCTATTCATATACTTATCCAAATGTCTTTTAAATGTTGTAATTGTACCCACATTCACCACTTCCTCAGGATATTCATCCCACACATGACTACCCTCTGCATATAAAAAAAAACTCCTTCCATGTCTTTTTCTAAATGTTTCTCCTCACACCTTAAAAATGTACCCCATGGTCTTGAAATCCCCTATCTCAGGGAACAGACAACTGCCATTAACTTCATTTGTTCCCCTTATTATTTTGTAAACTTCACGGCATAGTGGCTCAATGGTTAGCACTGCTGCCTCATAGTGCCAGGGATCTGGCTTCACTTCCAGCCTCGGGCGACTGTCTGTGTGGAGCTTGCACATTCTCCCCCTGTCTGCGTGGGTTTCCTCCCACAGTCCAAAAATGTGCAAGTTATGTGAATTGGCCATGCTAAATTGCCCATAGTGTTCAGGGATGTGTAGGTTAGGAGCATTAGTCAGGGAAAATGTAGAGTAATAGGGTAGGGGAATGGTCTGGATACGCTTCGGAGGATCGGTGTGGATTTGTTGGGCCACATGGCCTATTTCCACACTGTAGGGATTCTATGAGGTGGTCTGCCAACCTCCTATGCTCCAGTGGTAGAAGTCCCCGCCTATCTAGCCTTTCTTTATAACTCAAACTTTCCATATCTGGCAACATTTTGATGACAGTACTGACAATGCTGCATTCCCTTCATACTGCACTTAATTTCCAATAGTAAAATCCTGAACCAGAAAGATACAAATAAGCTGTCCTTCTATTCATTTTAAATGTTTTTTCCAAAGAACTACAACAATTCAGAAATATCTGAATTGAAGGAATTCTGCATTTTGAAGAGAAAGGCAAACAGTTTAATATTATATTGAAATATTTGTATGTGTAAACATCTAACTCCCTGACCGATTACCAGCTGATTAAGTAAATTGTGTACTGAACCACTTGAAATGTAGATTATGCCTTTTTTGATACAATGCCATAATGTGGAGTGGATAAGTTGCAGCATATGTCAAAACCTCCAATTCAAGTCATTTATAACCTTAATGTCAGAAGATTAGACTGTTCTGCCAAAATATTTGGTTCACATATAATTCAAACTGCTATAGATCATAGGAAGTCAGATATAAACTAGATAGACAGTGTTTGCCTTTGACAGAAGCCTGCCCCATTATTTGAATGTCACTATCTATATTTCATTCGATACAGAATTAAACAGAGCGTAAGGCACAGAAATTGGCCATTTGTCCCAAAAGATGCATTCTGGTGTTTACTGGTGATGCATCTGGTGCCCATATGAACATCTTTTCATTCCTCTTCGTGTTATGCTATTAGCTTTGCCTACTTGTTTATTCCTCTTGTATTTGCATAGTTTCTTCTTCAGTGCATTTATATTATTACCTGAAGCCTTTCTTGTGATAGCAAATTTCATATTGCAAACATACCCTGGATTCAGAAATTCCTCCTGTACTCCCTATTGGATTGCTTGGTGGCTAACAATATTCCTGCTAGGCTGCAAGCATGTACAGCCACACAGCAGACTGGAAAGTACCACACAGGCCTTGTTTTGAGTTAACTATCACATGTGCAGTTGCAGCACAAAAAAAAATCAAACATACCGCAAGTTGTAATCGCTGCCCACAAGAGTAAAATTGTAAAGGGAATATTGGTGATTATCTCATGTCTATGGCCCCAATCATGCTCTATTTGTACAATGCAGTTCAAATTATCTGGGCTGTTTTTCTGTTTATTGAACCTGTTTTCAATCATGCATCATGTTTGTTAACCATGATTACTTGTCTTGTAACACAGTTTCTTTACAGAACAGTAAGTACTTGCTGATAGGTATATTAAAGAGTGAGACATTAATATTCAAGTCACTGTGACTTCAACAGAAAAGTTTACAATAATTGGAACCTTAAAGTTAACTCATGTCTAAAACTCTCACCTTCATGTTTATTTTAATCTTCAAATTAAATTTTGGAAATATTCCGTGGCATGGTTTGATAATTACACAGAAGTAAAGAATTGTAAATATGATAAACATTATACTGCTCAAAATAATACGTAGTAGGTGTGTGCGTCCTTTTAATGGCAGAAGGTGAAATTACTACCGATTCTTGAAATTGTTGGGCGTCAGTTGCAATTCATGTTGCAGACTGGAACATTAATTGGCAGGTATGAGCCCCTAATGGTTATAGTACTGGATTAGAAACTCAGAGGTCACAGGTTGACAAATCCCACTGCAGCAAGTTGTGCAACTAAATTTAATAGATTTGGTCATATGTGGAAAGAGAGAAAAAGAGGTCATGAAATCTGTTGCATTGTATGTAAAATCCAATTGATTCACTGATGTTCTTCAGGGAATGAAATGTGCTAGCCTCTCCCTCTGGCACATTAATGACACTGCTCTCCATGGTTGACTTTTACTTTCCTCTGAAGAGGCCTACTCAGGCTTGCAAACAAACACTTGAAGAGAAAGACTCATCACCACCTTTTTTAGAACATCAAGTGATTTTCTACATATGACATTGATTACATTTCAAAAACACTTCATTGGTTGTGAAGCACTTTGGCGTGTCCCACATCATGAAAGGCTCTTCCGAACTCAAGATTTTGTCTTTTGTTCGATTGAAGTGGAGCTTTGCCAGTGTTGGCCACATTTTGAGAACAAATGTAAAACCAGAGCACGGATAAAGAGAGCCAAGTGGCGGAGGAATTATATTTGTACTTCCAGCAAACAGGCTTTAATACAGCTTGCATGAAACCTATTCAAACAAAATCTCAAAGCATTACAATAAGCAGAACACATAACCTAGTGAAGGAAGGGTAGTTTGATGTGCATAAGATCAATCTCAGCAATCTGGAATCCAGTTATGTTTGAGAGTAATTATCAACACTGGATAACATTCTGGTGGGGTTATATACAGTGAATTAAATTATCATCAAATAAATTCAAAACTTCAAGGATCATTATTTAGAAATACTCTTTTTCATGTTTTAAAGCTGCCTCTAGTATTTCCAACATGAGAGCTGGAAAGTTACAGTTTATTCACTGAGTGCACGAGAAATGGCTATGCTGGGTGACCTTGAGGCACTACGGCCTGAGGGACCTATGGCCTGTCCGGCCCAGCTGTCTTCCTGGCACCAACAGGGTCACTACATGAATAGCTGGTGAGGGAGAAAGGATGCAGCTGCCGTGTGTGGAAGGCATGTGTCATAATGCCACTGCCATTCATTGTACCTTGAAACACTGCTGCTCTCTACAATGTATTTTAGGAGTGGTATCAGAATTGGGAAAAATGTCATGATACCTGCTTAATTGCATGAACATCCAATTGATTCACTGATGTTTTTCAGACAAGAAAACATGCTATCCTCTCCCATTGGTACGTTGTGACACTAATCTGTGATGTACTTCACATTTAGCATTATAGGGGTTTATAAAATCATGAAGGGCATGGATAGGGAAAATAGACAAGATCTTTTTCCCTGGGGCAGGGGGGAGTCCAGAACAAGAGGGCATAGGTTTAAGGTGAGAGGGGAAAGATTTAAAAGGGACCCAAGAGGCAAACTCTTCTGGCTGAGGGTGTATGGAATAAGTTGCCAGAGGAAGTATAGAGGCTGGTACAATTTCAACATTTAAAAGGCATCTGGATGGGTTAATGAATTTGAAGGGCTTAGAGGGATATGGGCCAGGTGCTGGCTAATGGGCCCAGATTAATTTAGGCTATCTGTTCAGCATGAGCAAGTTGGACCGAAGGGTCTGTTTCCATACTTACACCTATATGACTCTATGACTGGATAACTGGCGAAGGTGATGGAAGTTAGATCATGTATGGTAGTAGTTCTAGCTTTCAATGAAGCTATGAGAGTTGTCACTACTGGCATTAGAGTTCATGGCTGTATGTATTTTAATTGCTTGACACCATTATTCTGCCTTAAATTATTTGACTAATGTATTGCTTGGATTCAGTGTTCCAATCCACAGTTTGCTTCCTTTAAGTATTTGTCTATGATGCTTTTCCTGCCATTATAAAAACTAATAAGGGTTTTCAAGATGTTAGGGACTTTTGATAGAGAGGGCTTTCCCCCCTGAAAAGTGGTTCACACCCAAAGGTCTTTTTAAAAAATATTGGTAAAAGATCTGAAGGAGACATGATTTTTTCTCATAAATAGAGAATTGTCTCAATCTGGAACATGATGTACCTGAAATTTTGGTGGAAGTTACTTCTGTGTAAACCCAGTAATTCTAAATGGAGTTGGATAGCTACTTGAGGTAGATGAGCTTTCTGAGTTACAGACAAAGAGTGGAGTTGTGGGACTAAACACAACCTCAACTTTGAAGAGCCAATACAGAAACAATGGGCTAAATGTTTCTCTTTCTGTGCTACAAGCCTCAATAATTCTAAAATATTTGGCTTCACTATTTTGTCCGCATTTATTTAGCAACATTGCTTTGGCTGGTACTAACTTACTGTGTTGTTTTGCCTGCTGTTATTTGAATATAGATTTTCTGCCATTTCTTTTTCTGTAATCTTGTCTGGAGATTTTGCCTTGCCGTTGCCTAACTAAGCCAACTAAATTTGTTTAGCAATGATTTGACCTCCCTCCCCACTCCCTGACCTCTGAGATGTGACCACTCCCTGCTCCCTAACTTGTTAAATCATTTATAGGATATGGGTGTCACTGGCTGAGCCAGCAGTTACTGCCCATCCAAGTACTGCTGCTTCCCTTTCTTGGCCTTTTGTTCCCTCTCTTAGAACTTTGTTTCCATTCAAGATCCAGATTCAGTCTGAGGCTGGGAGTTTCACTAGTGTGAGTCCTGATCATTCAGATGTGTTGGGGTTTTTACAATCCGTGTTATTTCAAAATGACTTTCAAAGCTGCTCCTGTCTCACTGATCTTCCCCAAAGCCATCACTCACAACCAGGATTCAGGAAAGAGAAGCAATGAGCTGGAGCATTTCAAAACAGCAGGGATTGCAAAACTCTCAGATCATCTGAGGCCTCGGGAGCTTGCAGTTCCATGACTTCAGAGCTCCAGCATTGGATTGAATCCTGATCTTCAATGGGATTACAAATTTGGGTAAGGGAAGTGAGGCATATAGATATACAATATGGGAGTAGGCTATTTGGCACTTTGTGTCCACTCTGCCATTCAAGATGATCGTAGCTGAGCATCCAACTCTGTACCCTGTTCCCATGGCCTGCACAAGAAGGATGGATTGTGCCTGAATTGGAAGGGGACTAATATACTGACAGGAGGTTTGCTAGAGCTGCGCGGGAGGATTTAAACTAGTAAGGTGGGAAGGTGGAGTGGAGGTGGGACTCAGGGAGATAGTGAGGAAAGAGATCAATCTAAGACTGATACAGTTGGGAGAAGAAGTGAGTCAAACAGTGGGACAGACAGGAACAAAGCAGAGAACAAGGTAGGACTGATAAATTATTCTGCATTTATTTCAATGCAAGAGGCCGAACAGGGAAGGCAGATGAACTCAGGGCATGGTTAGGAACATGGGACTGGGGATATCACAACAATTACAGAGGCATAGCTCAGGGATAAACAGTACTGGCAACCTAATGTTTCAGGATACAAATGCTATAGGAAGGCTAAAAAGGGGGGCAAGAGAGGAGGGGGAGTCGTGTTTTTGATAAGGGACAGCATTACGGCTGTACTTAGGAAGGATATTCCTGGGAATACATCTAGTTATTTGGGTGGAACTGAGAAATAGGAAAGGGATGATCACCTTACTGGGATTGTATTATAGAGCCCCCAATAGTCAGAGGGAAATTGAGAAACAAATTTGTAAGGAAATCTCAGTTATCTGCAAGAATAATGTGGTCATTATGGTCAGGGATTTTAACTTTCCAAATATAGACTGGGACTGCCATAGTGTTAAGGGTTTAGATGGAGAGGAATTTGTTAAGTGTCTACAAGAAAATTTTCTGATTCAGTATGTGGATGTACCTACTAAAGAACGTGCAAACACTTGACCTACTCTTGGGAAATAAGGCAGGGCAGGTGACTGAGGTGCCAGTGGGGGAGCACTTTGGGGCCAGTGAACATAATTCTATTAGTTTTAAAATAATGATGGAAAAGGATAGACCAGATCTAAAAGTTGAAGTTCTAAATTGGAGAAACGCCAATTTTGATGGTAGTAGGCAAAAACTTTCGAAAGTTGATTGAGGGCAGATGTTCGCAGGTAAAGGGACGGCTGGAAAATGGGAAGCCTTCAGAAATGAGATAACAAGTCCAGAGAAAATATATTCCTGTTAGGGTGAAAGGAAAGGCTGGTAGGAAGGAATGCTAGAAGACTAGAGAAATTGAGGGTTTTTTTGGGAAAAGGAAGGAAGCATATGTCAGGTATATACAGGAGAGATTGAGCGAATCCTTAGAAGAGTATAAAGGCAGTAGGAGTATACCTATGAGGGAAATCAGGAGGGCAAAAAGGGGACATGAGATAGGTTTGGCAAATCAGGTTAAGGAGTATAGAACTGCAGGAGATGGGGGAGTTACTAAATGTGTATTTTGCATTAGTGTTTACTGAAGAGAAGGATATGGAAGATATAGGATGTGAGGAAATAGATGGTGACATCTTCAAAACTGCCCATATTATAGAGGAGGAAGTGCTGGATGTCTTAAAATGCATAAAAGTGGATAATTCCCCAGGAATACCGTAGAACTCTGTGGGAAGCTGGGGACTGATTGCTGGACTTCTTACTGAGATATTTGTATCATTGATAGTCACAGGTGAGGTGCCGGAAGACTGGAGATTGACTAATATGGTGCCACTGTTTAAGAAAGGTGGTAAAGACAAGCCAGGGAATTATAGACCAGTGAGCCTGACGTTGGTGGTGGGCAAGTTGTTGGAGGGAATGCTGAGGGACAGAATTTATATGTATTTGGAAAGGGATATTCAGCATGACTTTGTGTGTAGGAAATCATGTCTCATGAATTTGTTGATGTTTTAAAGAAGTAACAAAGAGGATCGATGAGGGCAAATTGGTGGATGTAATCTATATGGATTTAAGTAAGGTGTTTGTCAAGGTTCCTAATGGTAGACTGATTAGCAAGGTTAGATCACATAGAATACAGGGAGAACTAGCCATATGGATACAGAACTGGCTCGAAGGTAGAAGACAGAGAGGGTGGTGGTGGAGTGTTGCTTTTCAGCCTGGAGGCCTGTGACCAGTGGTGTGCCACGAGGATCAGCGCTGGATCCACTGCTTTTCATCATTTACGTGAATGATTTGGATGTGAACAAAGGAGGTATGGTTAGCAAGTTTGTAGATGACACCAACATTGGATGTGTAGTGGACAGTGAAGAAGGTTTCTTTTGAGTACAATGGAACCTTGATCAGATGGGCCAATGGGCTGAAGAGGGGCAGATAGAGTTATTTAGATAAATTCGAGGTCCTGCATTTTGAAAAGGCAAATCAAGGCAGGACTTATCCACTTAATAGTAAGGTCCTCGGGAGTGTTGCTGAACAAAGACACTTTGGAGTGCAGGTTCATAGTTCATTGAAAGTAGAGTTGCAGGTAGCTAGGATAGTGAAGAAGGCATTTGGTATGCTTTCTTTTATTGGTCAGAGCATTGAGTATGGGAGTTTGGGAGGTCATGTTACAGCTGTACAGGACATTCATTGGTTAGGCCACCACTGGAATATTGCATGCAATTCTAGTTTCCCTCCTATAGGAAGGTTATTGTGAAATTTGAAAGGGTTCAGAAAAGATTTACAAGGATTGCCAGGGTTGGAGGATTTGAGCTGTAGGGAGAGGCTGAACAGGCTGGGGCTGTTTTCCCTGGAGCATCGGAGGCTGAGGGGTGACCTTATCGAGGTTTATAAAATCATGAGGGGCATGGATAGGGTAAATATAGAAGGTCTTATTCCTGGAGTGGAGAGGGGAAGGGGGGTGTCCAAGAGTGGAGGACATAGGTTTATAGTGAGAGGGGAAAAAATTAAAAGGGACCTTTTTCACGCAGAGGATGGTGCATGCCAGAGGAAGTAGTGGAGGCCAGTACAATTACAACATTTAAAAGGCATCTGAATGGGTCGATGAATAGGAAGGGTTTGGAGGGATATGGGCCAGGTGCTGGCAGGTGGGACTAGATTGGTTTGGAATAACTGGTCGGCATGGGCAAGTCAGACCGAAGGCTCTGTTTCCGTGCTGCATATATCTATGACTCTATATCTAACTTTTCTTAAGAACATTCAATGTTTTGGCCTGAACCACTCTCCATAGCAGAGAGTTCCACAGGCTCACCACTCTCTGGATGAAGAAATTTCTCCTCATCTCAGTCCTAAATGACCTAAACCGTATGTTTGGACTGTGACTCCGCTTCTGGACTCTCTGGTCATCAGGAACATCCTTTCTTTGTTTGTCTTGTCCAGTCCTGTAGAATTTTAAAGGTCTTTATGAGATTTCTCCCTCATTCATCTAAGTTCAAGTGAATATAGTCCTGACCCATCCAGTCTCTCTTTGTATGTCAGTTCTGCCATCCTTGGTCTCAATCTGGTAACCTTCATTGCACTCCCTCTGTAGTAATTGTGATGAGATCAGCCAGGTGGTTCTCATAGAATATGAGTTCCAAGATTGGGACTATTAATGTGACCAAATCAGGGAGCCCTGGCTGACAGATAAGAACAGGAGTCTCAGACATCCTGTTCACTCTGAGGGCTGGCTCTGAGGGAGCTGGATCAATGTCAAGGACCCTCCACACATAAATAAAGGGTGACCTGGTGACAAGATAGTGGTCTTTGTGGAGTTATTTCACTCTTCATAGCCAGAAAATCCTTCCTCAGATAAGGAGACCAAAACTGCACACAGTACTTTAGTTGTTGTTTCACCTAAGCCCAATACAATTGCAGCAAGACATCCCTGTTCATGTACTCAAATCCTCTTGCCATGAAGGCCAACATGGAGAAAGTGAGGGCTACAGATACTGGAGATCAGAGTCGAGAGTGTGGTGCTGGAAAAGCACAGGTCAGGCAGTATCCAAGGAGCAGGAGAATCAACGTTTAGGGCATAAGCCCTTCATCGGGGTTTCATCATTCCTGATGAAGGGCTTCTGTCCGAAACGTCAATTTTCCTCCTCCTTGGATGTTGCCTGATCTGCTGTGCTTTTCCAGCACCAAACTCTCAACTATGAAGACCAACATAGCAGTTGCTTTCTTTAATGTCTGCTGCATCTTAATGTCTGCACTATCAGCAAGTGGTGTATAAATTCACCCAGGAAACCACGCAACGATGTGACAGGGAAAGGAAACAGGATGCAACTAAACTGCATGGAATGACCCCATCTTGCTGAGTTGAGAAACATGGAGGTTTGTCTGCAGCCAGGAGGATCAAGGAGCAGGAATAACTATTTTAAAGGTTATTTCAATTCATGTAAGGAACTTAACAATGCGAAAAGTATGTCAGCTTACAGGGCATAATGTTTTAATATTTTTTCTAATAAGGAAGGTCCGACAGACTCTAAATACAGTTCAAACACCAATCTTTCGATTTTCACAATGATGACCAAGGCTTCCTGTATCCAATAGTCTTTTTTTGTTCCTTCATGAATAAAAGTATCTCTAAATTTCAGAAGTGACTGTTGATTATTCATATTTTAATTATATATTTGCTGGAATTTCAGGTGTTTCTGGAACTGATATTATCAGAATCAGATATAAGCCAGCTAAATAGAAGCTTTTGTGTCTGATTTTCAAAAGGCAGTTTTTAAATTTGTAACTTCATGCCTGTACTGTGCCATGATATCTTGCATTTTGGACATTGCCAGTTCAATTTTGCAGCCGTTCATGTTCTATGTGAAGGGAACCAAATTGCTAAATATAATGTCAAAGTCTGGAAACCATAGTCTCACTGCTAAACTCTGGAGGCCAGTCTGATGTTTTGTGGTTTACCTCACGCTGTGTAAACTTAGTAGTAAATGGATAATAGAATATTGTCTTTCTCAGTACAACTATGTTTTCTATTTTAAACCACAGTGATGTTTTCCAGTCAAAGTAGTTTCATCCGTTGTAAATTATTCCATTTTATATCCAAGTTTTGAGTCACACAGATTGATCTATTGCAGTGGTGCACTAGGCACTTAGACAATAGAGGCAGGATAAGAAAATATAATTTTGTTCTGAAAATGTCAGTCACCACAATTGTTCTTATTTTACTGGTCACTTATTTTAATTTTGATGCTCCAAGAATTCTGTTGCGTTTTCCCATTTGTGCTTGATCTGTCCCTTTTGTTTTAACTCAATTACTTCTTACTTCCATTGTTATCTATCACACCTAATGTACATTCTTGCTAACAAGGCCTTGGCAGGCCTATGTGACACTGGTAGATATTGAATAAATCCTGAAACTATTTGCTAAATCAGGATGCTCTCATGGCATGTTATTCTGATATGGATTTTTTTTTGCAAGCTCTATTCCTCAAGTTGCTAACATAATAGATGAGAAATGCCTTGGATAAAATCTCCACTGTAAACACAGAACAAAGTCTCTTATAATTATAACTGCTGTCATCAATATACTGAAAACACTTTTGTAGTGCTTAAGGTATCTTCTAGCAATGCTTACAGTGAAATTGCTTTCCCATCCTGGATGGTACTTTTCAATTTTCTCTTTCCTGATAATAGGAAGGTTTATCCAAGACTATTTCCCAATAAAGTAAAGCCTTAATTCCTTGAATAACTTTTGCTGTTACTCTTTCCCATCTCTAAAATATATCAATGTGATTTTAAATTCAGAAGCTTAAATTAGTGAAAGTGCTCGAGGTGTATTTTGCTTCTTGTAATGAACTCTACAAGGTGGCAATTTTAATATTATTTTTTTCTAAATTGAGATCTTATTGCATTTTGTATGTGTGTGTCTGTGTATATGAGAGGGAGAAAGGTGCACTAAATGTTGTGGATGTATCTGTTATCCTGAGTACTATTAACAACTGATCAATGCAACATAGGGGTAGTGTAATCCCTGCTGGTGCAGGAACATCTATCCCTCAGCATTATCAGGATGCAGGTAATTAGATGCCTTTTCATAATAGCAAGATTGTAGGATAATATCACATGATTTTTTCTGCTATAATTTTCATTCTTAATGGTCCTGCAGTCCAAACCTTGAAACTGAATCCAAGTTTTTCTGTCAGCTATGAATTTCTCTGTGGCTTATATAGATAATGCATGACTCCTAAGTCAAGAACTATTGAGTGGTGAAATGTAAAAAAGATATAATATTCATCGGTTCTATTCCTCCCAAACCTTGATTGTAGAATTCCAATTTTAATCAGGATAAAAAACCTACCCTTTGTAATTTTGAAATTAAATCAAAACTAACCTTCCACATGGCATAAAGCCCAAATACTAATCTCCTAGTTCTCTGGTCAAGAAAAGAATCTGTTCAAGAGTCAACTGATTATAGAGCCCGCAGCATGTGAACTGAATCAGGGAGATATGAAAGACAACATCCGTGTCATCTATACTGGTACCAGGAGTAATTCTGGAAACTACACACCCTGGAAGAGAGATTAAGTATTAGCTAAATTGTCAACTGCAATGTCCTAAGAAGAATGTCTTGTCAACTACATTCAAAATGTACAAAAAGAGTTTTTTGTTTGATTTATTTCTCCAGAATATTTTCAATTTGTTATCAGGTTTATGCTGACATATCTTTTATTCCAGAATGATGTGTTACTTTATGTCACAGAAGGTGAGACTTGTCACTTTGCTGATATAGTTTCTGAATTAGTGGTGCTGGAAAAGCACAGCAGTTCAGGCAGCATCCAAGGAGCAGTAAAATCGACGTTTCGGGCAAAGGCCTTCATCAGGAATACAGTTTCTGTTCATTCCCAATCTATTCTTTGGTAACCAAAGTAAGTCAGTGACTTATAAAATACCTGAAGTGAAGATCCTTCACATATTTTAACAAATTACACTGTCATTTAATTGATATAATTAAGGAAGCTCAATTTATATTGGGTTTTTTTTCCATCACCCCTTTTTGGGTGTCTTTGCCTTGCACTGCCTGAACCCTGAGCTATGGAATTCCCACCCTAAAACCAGTTCTTTATCTCTCTCTCTCTCTCTCCTTCTTTCACACACCCTTCGTAGGCAACATATTTAGACAAGCTTTTAGTTGTCTGCCCTGCTATTTCCTTGTATGGTTTGATATCAAATGTGTCTTTCCATCACTCTTCTGCAACTCGTTTTACTCCATCAAAGGTACCAGACAAGTATAAGCTTTTGCAATTCATTCTGGGGATATGCAATTACTTTCCAAATCTAATTACCCTTAAGACAGCTCTATCCTCTTAACTGCTACACATGGTGAAGATGGGTTGAGGGGCTGTTAGATAAGGAATTTCAGACATTTTATTAAAATGTGATGAAGAATGAAAAGAAAAATACTAATACAACAGAACTAAAATCAAGAATATTCTGATTTTGTGAATAGTGGCTCGCCCTCCCAAAAAGTAAGTTTTGGATCCTTGTTACTCTCAGTAAAGTTTATTCTCAAACAGGTCATGAAGCTGATCCATCTGTACTCCCCTCGAGCAATCAAAGTACACTGCATGCTGGCTGGCAAAATACAGCTGTCAGTACTTTATGAATTTACAATATTTATTGTAAACAGGAATTATAAAAAAAATTACATCCATATGTTGTTATGCTGTTTTTCTTTAATAATACCTGTATTACATGTTCTAAAACATTTGCTTACGATACATTGCCTTGACTTACAGATTGCTAGCTGCTTAGAAGTATATATAAACCACCATGAATTGTTTTTCATATGAAATAATATTCTTAATTCAGTGACAACTTTCCACAATTGTAACGACTGTCTGTCAAGTTGAAAAATGAAGCATACTAATAAATTATTCAAACAACATATTTTACTGTATCTAACTGTTTTGGGATGTCCTGAATCCATGAAAGGAATTCTATAAATGCATTTCCGTCAATATTTGCCTCTAAATATTATCTGCTTTGCCAGCCTTCTTCCACTTATTAAATAGTGCCTTTCTTGACTCAAATTGCAAGATGCCATGCCAGATCCATCACTGTGTATATTAAAAGATATATCACAATGAATTCAAATGCGTACAATTTATTTTTGGAGTTTAATTTGTCAAGACTTTCTTAGATGGGATCTCGACAAAAAGTCTGTTATTAATCTGCAGAAATCCTTAGCACATAGGATTCTGGTATTCAGTTCAGTTCTGATAGTTTCATGGGTTTATATTGGCAGAATTATGAGGGCAGTTTGTTTGAAACATTTTCTATTTACAAAGTGTTATAGGTGGATGGGTAAAAAAAAATATGTTGATTTACTGCAAGTGAATATAATTGATGCTTATGCTGTAGCTGTTGTCATAACATTGATATTCCTTTTGACTTTCCATGTCAAAATGCAGTTTGAAGAGAATTATCTTCAATTCTTAACTAGGCTGACAGTAGAGGTGCTAGAACTAGCCTCAATGCCTTTGGGGAAGTTAACCATCCAAAATTTCAAAAATGAGTTTCAAGAAATAATTTCAGAATTTTTTGTATTTGTCTGGTAGCTTTAATGTAGTAAAATGCCCCAAAGAGGTGTACAAGAAGTGGGAAAGTGGCATTTTGTAAAAAGTGCTCAAATTTCAGAGCCAATTTTCCAAATTAAACATTCATGGATGGAACATGGTGTGAAATGTAGTCATGATTTCACAATCCTTGCACTCCAGCAAGTCTCCACACCAGGAGTGCCAATGTGGGAAATTGCGCTTTTGTGCCTGCAGTTGTTTCGGATTTTGAGGATATTCTGCTGAGTGATTTGCATCAGAATCAAATAACTATTTACAGGCACACTTCACTTTCTTAATTGGAGGCATGTGGGCATTTTCTTTTTTTTGCTAATTTTAACAAGTGTTTTCATTCTTTCCACGACTAATGTTTTGGAATAAGAAAATGCATGCATATTCAAACTGTTTTCTGGCAAACAGTGGTAAGTAGAATATGGAATGCTTAATAGTAGCCAAGCTTATTCATGTGCAAGATGAGGGCCACTTCAGACTAATTGGTCCTCATCCGAGGAGACTGACAAATGGCTTAGAATTTCATGTAAGCATGTGAACTGGTATGTAAATAAGGGAGCAGAACTGAGAGTACCAAAAATCCAGCCAGCATCTGTTTTATTTAGAACATTCTGTACTTCTTCAAAAGCCTACAATTCGTATCTTTCTGAATTGGCTTCTAACAACAGAAGTTGCCCAGTCACTCTCCTGAATAGCAAAGCTCACTTGAGTGCCAGTTTGTTCCATTTACTGATTCTCCCATATTGATATCAATGTAAGCACACCAACAAGCAAATTTCTTTGGAGAATAAACAATTGATTAATAAAATTGTACAGGCTACACAGAAAAGAATCTGAGATATTGAACTTTTGCTACTTTTCTGTTACTGCATTAAGTTTTGTAGTTTCCTCCACTTAAAACTATGTGGTTTATGGGATGTTATATCGCAATATAGTGAAACTAATGTTAACAAATTCATCCTGTTATGTTCCAGACTAGGGCATGAGCACGTGTGAACAGACCAGTAACTGCTTGTGTGCAGGATTACAAGAAATCCAATTTAAAAAACTATGATTGCAGGCTTAAGGCATCAATGTATGTACAGTCTTGCACTTCCATAATTATTTACAGTTCATTCAGTAAATTTTACGTTCTAGCTCCAATCATTTGCCACCTTCTTCAAAGACCCGTTCTGATCAGTTACATAAAATCCCATGATGCTTGTTGTGTTTGCAAGTGAACTGAATGTATGCTTTGGAGAGGGTGCAGACGAGGTTCACCAGGATGTTGCCTGGTATGGAAGGCACTAGCTATGAAGAGAGGTTGAATACATTAGGATTACTTTCATTAGAAAGACAAAAGTTGAGGGGGGACCTGATTGAGGTCTACAAAATCACAAGCAGTATAGACAGGGTGGATAGCAAGAAGCTTTTTCCCAGAGTGTGAAACTCAATTACTAAGGGTCACAGGTTCAAAGTGAGAGGGGAAAGGTTGAAGGGAGATATGCGTGGAAAGTTCTTTACACAGAGGGTGGTTGGGGCCTGGAACACTTTGCCAGCGGAGGTGGTAGGGACAGGAACAATAGCGTCTTTTAAGATGTATCTAGACAGATACATAAATGGGCAGGGAGCAAAGGGATACAGATCCTTAAAAAATAGGCAGCAAGTTTAGATAAAGGTCATGGATCAGCGCAGGCTTGGAGGGCCGAAGGGCCTGTTCCAGTGCTGTAATTTTCTTTGTTCTTTGTTCTTTGTTCTTTCTTTGTATAGCACATCCATAGGTAAAGCACAATGACAGCCAGCAATGCTAAGTGCCAATGGAGACTTCTTGGAAATGTGCTTGACTAATTTATATCAGTACAAAAGTAATTGGATCCATCTTCTGTGAATTTTTGAGCTAAATTTATGGACAGGCTGTTGACTGACAGATAAGACATTTTGTAGACTTTGATCCTATTGCTTTAGCAGTGCCTTTAGCCGCTAAAGAACCCATTTGATTAAATAGTGGTCTTTTCCAAGGCACTTTGATAAATCTAAAGCATTAGCATCCCATCTCCAGGTTTCTGTCCAATCTAGGACAATTGACGGGGTAACATCCTGAATCTTTCAAACAAAAGATTTTTAAATACAGGGATCTTGGCCAGGGGTGCAATGGTTCCATGGACCAGATATAGATTTTTAAGGCTGCAGCAACTGCAGTGATCGAGAGGAGACCTGGGGATGTTGCTGCTTTCCCTCTCACTCTTGCCTGGATGAGTGTTGCGGGATCTGAGTGTTTGTATTGAGGTTAGCTCCATTAAGGATGAAAGGTCTAAACATTCCAATACAGTTGGTGTAAGTTTGGAGAGTTCCATTCCACTTGTATAGGTAGGTATTGGAAGCATTTTTGCAGGATGGTTCTTGTTCCCACGCAGACTGAAAGAGTTCAGTGTGCTTCTTGATCAGATATTATCCTCCAGCCTTGTAGACCTCAACAAGATAGCAATACCTGCTGGAGCTCTGCTGCTAGGACAGGATTTTGATGATGCATACTACTTACACTATCCAATACATCTACCATTTGCAACTCTTGGTAAACCTCATTTATATCATCTCCAGAGTCTTCATGGTTGGAATTGTCACAGGTCCTGAATGATGTGAGCTACGGCAAAAAACTTTGGGAGATTCTTATGAAATGTTGCATGGGGTCTTTCTTGATGTCAAAATTGGCATGTTGCATTTTCCAAATAATTTTCAGACGTCAAGACAAGATCCTTGTTGGAGAGTGACAATAAATCAATTCATGGGGACTATTGTTCATTATTGCCCTCATTATCACTTAACTTCCCCTCATTAATATGTACTGTCCTATTCTATCATATACTGGATAGGCACTGAGAATCTGAACAGGTATCTGGCAACTCCAAATCGTCCTTCACTCCTTCAAATTTCTCTCATGAATCCAGCACCAATGTCTCAAAGTACTCTGCATGGGCAGCAAGTGCACTTAGCCAATGTCCACAGACACCAGCATTCAATACATTGCAGCCTCACTGCAGCATGATGGCATATCTCCAATTCACTTACAATACAGTTCAATGCAGGACTTTGGAGCACATTGGCACCCACCATTAGAATGCTGCTTGCAAGGACACTTTATGTAAAGGAACATACACTCTAAGAGTCTGGACTGGACTAAAGTGCAGTTCAAGGCTCTCTTAGCACTTGCTATCAAAACGCTCACCTGGATGTTCACAGTATTCCAATCTTGCCTTGTGTTTGAGAACTTCTCCCCCATCAGCTCCACTTCAAAAGGCTTGCTTACAGTACTTCTGCCTTGCCTTGCAGTTAAGCACAGATACAAAGCCAGGCAGCTTGCCATTCCTAACAGTAGTCATCAGACAAATGAGCGGGCACATTGCTGTATGGCAGTGTTGTATCAATCTCACAGCTTAAGTCTGCTGCCCCTGGGGCAAACAGACCCATGTGCTACAAGCAAACGATCACATCTCAAAGTTGAATGGGAGTAGTCTGCAGTCAGGTCAGTCTTAACTCCTCAGAATAGTTCAGGGCAACACCCTTCTTTCAGCAGATCCCAGGAAGTAAGTCAACATCAGCCTTCAATATCAGTCCAGGGTTTTGGGCACAGTCAAGCATCCATTCAGGGTGACCAGGGCCAGTGGGTCCATAGCACATAGACAGCCTTGCAGTTCCAGTGCAACCAGTGCGGGGAGTTACAGTAACACTGTCGGGGAAGGTATCAATCAGAGGTTGGACACTCATCATTTGGTGCTGATCTGCTAAGTCACTCAAGGGGGTCAGCCACAGTTACCATCCATTGAAAATCAAGGGGCTTTATCAGTGATCATTGCTGGAGGAGGAAGGCTGGGGAATTTATTTGTGATTATTGGAGAGTATTTTCGAGGAGGTTACTATTCTGAAGGGAGGAGAAACTTAATATATAGGGTGAGGGGAGATTGTTTTGTTTTTATTTATTCAATTTTTAGTGGGATTTGGGTGTCACTGGCTGGTCAGCATTTATTGCCCATCCCTAGTTGCCCTTCTGAAGGTTGTAGTGAGCTGCCTTCTTGAACTGCTGCAGTCCCCTTGCTGAGCTGATCCACAATGCCAATAGGGAGGGAATACCAGGATTTTGACCCAGCAACAGTGAAGGGACAGTGATATATTTCCAAGTCGAGATGATGAGTGGCTTAGACGGAACTTGAAGGTGCTGGTGTTCCCATGTATCTGCTGTCCTTGTCCTTCTAGATAGAGAGGTTGTTGTTTGGAAGGTGCTGTCTGAGGATCTTTGGTGAATTTCAGCAGTACATCTTGTCGATAGTACACATTGCTGCTCCTGAGCGTCAGTGGGGGAGGGAGTGGATGCGTGTGAATAGAGTGCCAAACTAGCAGGCTGCTTTGTCCTGGACTGTGCCAAACTTCTTGAATGTTGCTGGAGCTGTATTCATCCATGCAATTGGGGAGTATTCTATCACACTTCTGATTTGTGCCTTGTAGATAATGGACAGGCTTTCAGGAGTCAGGAGGTGAGTTACTTGCCGCAGTATTTCTAGACTCTGACCTGCTCATGTAGCCGCAGAGATGATGGAGCATGGGATGGAAAGTAGCAGTGGATTGTTGACAGTGATGCACAAGACCTGGCATATTTACTTAAAACGCCTGGGACTGGGGCTCAGACTGAGGCTGGGACTGGGGCTAGTAATGTGGACAGATGCAGACTCTGACAGACATTTGGATGAGGGCTTGGGGAAATGCAAAGACTATGGGTTAATGGGAAGGCCTAGCAGGAAGGAATTTTATGTTTGTGTTTTACAAAGACAGAAAGACAGATTCTGAGATTCACCAATCAAGGGTCAACTACTGTTGCCTTCCATTTTGCTGTAAATACCAAAGACACAATGGAAATGAAATTGGCTTCATCCACACCCAGAGTGGGTGGAGTAAGCACTATATTCTGTGAGGGAGGGGCTTCAATTTTGAGTGCCTTTTAAAGGGCAACATCATTACACAAACAGCCATAAGCAAACTGAAACACATCATTCATGCTGTGCGAACATTAGGCACCAATCCACATCCTTGCCCAAGCACTCCTGACCATATCATGCAAGATAACAACTGAAGTTCCATTCATGCACCAATAACAATGTTGGTCAACCGGGAAGGGAGGAGAGCCTGCTTTGCAAATTCGCAGAGACCTGAAATTCACTCATTGCCTGTCTGTGGTGCAGAAGCTGCTCGCTTCACAGGTTGGACCATTGAACATCATGTAGCGCTAAGGTGGGGTGGGCTGTGTACCTTCAGTGTTGCAATTGGGTCTCGACAAAGACTTGCACAAACAGATGAAGGGGAAAACAAACATATATTTAAATGTGAAAATTTATGCACAGTGACATCAAACCAATTCACACAAGGCACATACCTCGAAGGATAAATTCTTCATCTAAACTTCTTCTGTTTCTTGGCAACTTCATAAGCATTCCATTTCTTAATTTGAATATAAAGAGTAAAGGAGTGAAGAATCACTTGGTCAGCTCGAGAGAAGTCTAAATCATATGCAGTCTTGGTTGTAGTTCTTAAATACTTACAGTGCAAGGGGTGAAGGCTGATTGGGCCCACTCGCCTGCCCAAATGATTTGGTATATCGATACCAGCGAACCTAAAAAGCACAACTGAAAAGGAGTCTGAAATGAAACGTAGGCTCAGCAAAGAAAGATTCACAGAAAGGTGGGCTGATTAGAAAGAAATGGCAGGGAATAGTTGCAAGAGCCCTCGAAGGATTGTGGGAAGTGGAAGAAGGAAACTGAGATGCAAAGGGAAGAATAACAATGCTAGGGTCAAGGGGGACAAGAAAGGGTGGGATTGCATATCAAGAGTGGGGAATACAGTGAAGTAATTAGAGTAGGGCTGAGGATAGAGCTCTGAATGGGAGCAGGATCTGGAAAGGACAGGAATATGAAAGGCTAAGATTGAAAAACAACAGAGACAACAGCAAAGGAAAGAAAAAGACCATTTACGGGGAGTAATGTGTATTCTAGAGGATGAGGTTGAGGTGAATGACTTGAAGGAAAAGTCTCCTGTCATCAGCTTTCCTGAAACAGTTTTCAAAATAAGGCCGCACAGAATGTGCAGTTCAATGGGTGGATCACTAGATCTGTTTCTGTGTGTCCCTGCACAGCACAAACACACCCAACTGAGGGAATCAAAACAGAAACTGAAAAATACTGTCATGTGAACACTACATTAAGGCTTTTGCACTGAAAGGAACCAGTTACTGCAGAATTAAAGTGAAGAGGCCCTTATAGCTCCAAGCATCTGAACTATATCCTGTCATACATGAACCTTTGTCAAGAAGGGCACCCAAGAGTTACCAGCAGTGTACATGCTGCGGGGGATTGTTAAAGCACAGTCAGCAGTCCAGCTTTTTCGTGACCACAATTTGGGGCAACAATTTCTGCAATTGTTGTCACATTATCCGCAGCATGGTCACTTACATTCTGCACATTGCCCAGATTCCTCAAATGTTTACCCAGCTAAACACCATCCCCCAACCACCTACCCCTCCCCCCCCACCATTATCCCTAGTACTCATCCACAGGTGACGAAGGTAGAACCTGAATGTATATCCAATGACTCCGGTATAAGTGCTCAGACTGATGCTAAACAGTGCTAAAACAATACCAAAGTATCCAGTAGGGCCATCATTGAGCTGACAATTGATTTGCTGATGATGTACTTCCATTGCCTGGATTGCTCAGCAGCAGTGCTCCAGTACTTGCTGGACAGATTAATCTTTATTCCGTGCTGAATGACAAGGTGAGAGTTTTGAAAAGGGGGGAGATGGACCAGCCACATGTCTCCTCAGATGAGAAAGAAGGGGAGTCCGATGAATGTACTGGACAAGCTAAGTTGACAAAATCTGAGTGACTGTGGACAAGGCAGACTGACCCAAGAGAATCAGAAAGTGGCTAGCTTTGAAGCTGAATGATTTTGCATTCATATGTATGAAATCTCAGAACCATGAACCAATTATGGAGCGAAGGTACTCCTGCTGTTAAAGGAATGCTTGGTTTATGACATTTCTAAACATGAAACTACTTTCTTTGGCACAAATTTCATGTAATTTGTTCACTTTGCACCAATAACCTTCTGTTCAATTTCCTCGGCAGAGCATCAGTCAGGATTTATGCAGGATTATATGGGGCTTGCATTTATATGACTTAAACCTTCATGTGAAAATGGCATTCATCTGTCACTGAAACGAAGAGGGAATTATTATATTGATTGACTCATGAAGCTCAACCATTGATTTAAGTTCTTGCTTCCAAATGTTATGTTCTTCCCAGAGGGCAGCTGTGAATGAGAGCCTCAGCACAAATTCAGCAGGTATTGATTGTTCTGCAGGACTTGATTCTCTATGGCAGCAACCACCCAATCCTTGGAAGCAGCCATGTGCTCACATGCCAACGCAACACCTGACAGACTTGCACAGACTCCTCATTTGTGTTGGTTGCGCATGTTCTCCTCCTGCAGAAGGAAGAATTGAGAAACATTGGAATGGGCTTGTCAATGCATTGCCTACATTGAAACAATATCAGTTCCAAGAGCTGTGATTGCCTGTGTGCTTTGTTAAAACAATATGGTATGGGAAGAGTTAGCCGTTAAAGAGCTCTGATTGAAAGATGGTTCTATGTCAATGTTGTGGGGAGGTGATGGCCTAGTGGTATTATCACTATGTTGTTAATTTAGAGATCCCGTTAATGTTCTAGGGATCTGGGTTTGAATTTTACCACTGCAAATGATGAAATTTAACTGCAAACAAAATCTGAAATCAAGAGTCTGACCATTAATCCATTGTCAGAAAAGTCCATCTGGTTCACTAATTTTCTTTAGGGAAGGAAACTGCAGTCCTTACCTGGTCTGGCTTGCATGTAACTCCAGACCCACAGCAATGTGGTTGACTCTTAGCTTTCCCCTGAGCAATTAGAGATGGGTAATAATGCTGGCATAGCCAGTGACACCCTCATCCCATGAATGAATAAAACAAGAAAAGCTGGAGTTGATGCAAGTTGATAAAGCATTATATGATGTGTGCCTGCAATACTTGTGCTCTCATCGTTCTGAAATTATGGTGGTCCACTTCTGCCCTGCAAGCTTTTGGTGAAATGTTCCCAGATCTCATCAAAGAACAGTGATCAGATGACATGTGATGTTGCACTGATTCTTGTATTTCTTTTTATGTTTTAAATGTGAACATCATGCAGGCATCACTAACAAGCTCAGCATTTGTTGCCCATCCCCAGTTACCCTTGAACTAAGTTGCTGGCAAGGCTATTTCAGAGGCCAGTTAAAAGTCAATCATATTGCAATGGGTCTGGTGTGACGTGTCAGCAGATCAGAAAGGATGACAGGTTTCTTTCCCAAAAGGACACGAATGAAGCAGATGGTGTTTTACAGCTATCAAACTTTTTTGTTTCCATGTTCACCATAACTGAAACTAGTTTTCAATACTAGATTTATTCATCTGTTTATTAACTTATTAACATTACTTCTTAATCAAAGTTAAAATCCACAACATGCCATTGTGTGATTTGAACCCGGATCCTCCAAAGGATCTGCCTGGATCTCTGGTCTAGTTATCACTATGTTCTGACTTTCCCTGGTAGAACTACATTGGCAGTTGCAATAGTGTGGTAGACATTGGTTGCACAAAGAGACAATTGATGTCAATCCCTCAAACCCAGTCTTGTGTGCAACAGTCCTGAGCAGTGACAACCTCACACCCACACTCATGGGAGCATCAAGCATTGAATTGGCAAACTTCAGATGAATCTCTATGTTGAACTATGGCACTGTTTTTTGCCACATCACTGGTTGGGGCATTCAAGCAGAGCTGCTCCTGGGTTGCAGGCAGTGACATACTTTCCTGGTGTTTTTTACATATGATAGCTAGAAATTGGAACCCAGACATTCTGGGGAGGAGACGTAGCTTGCTGCCTAACTGACCATAAAATTAAACATATTTTAACAATGCACAAATATTAATAAGATGAGAAGAATGTAGTCATAAAAGAGATTCCAACCCACCAATGAGCAGAAATACCTCTCATTTTTACACCACTTAGTCTTTAAAAAATCAAGGTTCCACCCAATGTCCTTGTCCTCCTGAAGCCTACACTATCCTGATCACTATTAAATTGTTGCCAGGTTTTGCAATATCCACAAACGTCAAAGCTGTACTCCTCGTACCCAAGTCCAAGCTTTTTACCTGACAATGCAAATGCCTCTTTTTAATCCTGATTCAATGCTGAGATATTTTGGTTCTCAAACAAGGGTGAGACAGCAATGTTTTGTCACGTCAGCAGCTTTTAAATGTTTTGAAACAAATAGGTAGTTGTTCATCCTGGTGATTATTAGCTCCAGCAGATAATAACCCATACCGCTCTTCAATTTGAAATAATTCTCCTCAGCTCAAAACAGAGTTACACCTGGTGAGTCATATCAGTGTTCACACATGAAGAATAACAGACACATGAGGATCTCAAGCAATTATAAACTGTAATACTGGTTGTTCTTAAATCTGTAAGTTATTATAATGCCAGTTCATGTTAGAATATGCACATGAAGTTCAAGGGAACTGTCAAAATAAGACAACTCAAATATATATATTTTGCAAGTTGATACTGAAATATACATGGTACTTATAGCTATGAGTTTATGGTAATAATAAGTGAGGATGTCAGTGTTCACCATTAACATGGGATAAATTAGGAAGTAACATGAAGTCCTCATATGTGCAGTTCAATGCAGAGATATTGCATTTTTTGTCTTATTTATCCTTCTTCACAAGTTTTGCTTCAAGGTACACTTAGCATGAGATATATTTACATGAAGGTCATGAGGATGCTGCCGTTACTACTAGTATTCCAATAAAATGAGAAGACATGGGTGCTGAAGTAGGCTATCTAGTCTATCGTGTCTTCGCCATTCAATTAGATCATGGCTGAATGGGATCATATTCTGGATTAGTGGTGCTGGAAGAGCACAGCAGTTCAGGCACCATTCGAGGAGCAGTAAAATTGACGTTTCGGGCAAAAGCTCTTCATCAAGAATAAAGGCAGAGAGCCTGAAGCGTGGAGAGATCTTGTAGAGAGAGGAGGAAAACTTCTTCAAGGCAGGCATCCTTGCAAGAGGATTCGCAGTAGGGTTAAAATCAACTAGATCATAACTGATCTGATAATCTTAACTTCTTTCCTGCCTTTTCCTTATAACTATCGATTCCTTAAAATCTGTCCATCTCAACCTTGAATGTAACTAACACAGCCACCACAAGAAATAGTAACAAAGCACAGTTTAGGAATAAGTAGTGAGTCTACCTTCAATTTCCTGGATAATTCCTTCGGAGTCTGCTACAATGGGATTCCACAGTCTCCCCATGTGCAATGCTCACCCACTCTGGAATAATGACTGCCTGGTGAATGGAATATCCAAGCCAGAGTTATAGAGTCATAGAGTCATACAGCATGGAAACAGACCCTTTGGTCCAACCAGTCTATACCAAACATAATGCCAAACTAAACTAGTCCCACCTGCCTGCACCTGGCCCATAAACCCTCTAAATGTTTCCTATTCATGTACTTATCCAAGTGTCTTATAAATGTATCTATACCTACATCCACCACTTCCTCAGGAAGTTCATTCCACATGCAAACCACCCTCTGTGAAAACAGTTTGACCCTCATGTCTTTTTAAGTCTCTCTCCACTCACCTTAAAAATGCACCCCCAGTCTTGAAATCCCCTATCCTAGGGAAGAAACAGTTTTAAAGCAGAGGTAGCTGGATCCTTGTTGTTAAGCAAAGGCATGAGATATCAAACAAACACTGAATTTACAACTGCAGTCGTCCTTTGGCAGTAGCATTCCTTTTTAAAAAGAAAACACAAGTTGGAATTAAAACTTCAATATGTCTGTGTCTTTGGGGGCTCTGATCCATTGTCATAATGTATGCAAAGTCCTGTCACTATAGTTGACGACACGATAGAAGGGCATGGGCAGTTCTGTCTCAGTACCTCTAATTGAATTGATTCATTCATCTTTCTCTATTTCAATTACAGCATACTCTATTGTGATATCACATCATGAAACTCTATCACTAACTTTACTTGAACTGTCAACCCATGGACTAGTCGAACTGGGAACATTCCTCGTCACAATGGATGTTTCCGCACTCTACACCAACATCCCCCACAATGATGGCATCATGGCAACAGCCTCAGTACTCAACACCAACAACTGCCAATCTCCAAACACCATCCTACAACTCATCCGCTTTATCCTTGATCACAATGTCTTCACCTTTGACAACCAGTTCTTCATCCAGACACATGGAACAGCCATGGGGACCAAATTTGCACCCCAATATGCCAACATCTTTATGCACAGGTTCAAACAAGACTTCTTCTCTATGCAGGATCTCCAACCAACAGTATACATCAGGTACATTGATGACATTTTCTTCCTCTGGACCAATGGCGAGGAGTCACTGATAAAACTACAAAGTGACATCAACAAGTTTCATCCCACCATCAAACTCACCATGGACTACTCTCGACTACTGTCTCATTCTTGAACATATGCATCTCCATCAAGGATGGACACCTCAGCACCACACTCTACCGCAAACCTACAGACAACCTCACAATGCTACACTTCTCCAGCTTCCACCCAAAACATATTAAAACAGCTATCCCCTATGGACAAGCCCTACGCGTACACAGGATCTGCTCAGATGAGGAGGAATGTGACGGGCACCTGGAAGTACTCAAGGATGCCCTCACAAGAACGGGGTACGATGCTCAACTCATCGACTGCCAGTTCTGATGTACCACAGCAAGGAACCGTAATGACCTCCTCAGGAGACAGTCACGTGCTGCAACCTTCGTTGTTCAGTACTTCCCAGGAGCTGAAAAACTACATCATGTTCTTCGTGACCTGCAACACTTTATCAATGAGGATGAGCACCTCGCCAAGACCTTCCCCACACCTCCACTACTTGTCTTTAAACAACTGCCAAACCTCAAACAAATCAGTGTTCACAGCAAGCTGCCCGGCTCTCAGGACAACTCCATACAACCCTGTCTTGGTAGGCGCTGCAGATGTGTCAGAGTGTGGACATGGATACCACCATTACACGTGGGGACACCTCCCACCTTGTACATGGCAGGTACTCATGTGACTCAACCAACGTTGTCTATCTTATACTTTGCAGGCAAGGATGCCCTGACGCATGGTACATTGGGGGAACCGAGCAAAGGCTACGACAACGGATGAATGGGCACCACACAACAATCAACAGACTGGAGGGTTCCCTCCCAGTTGGGGAATACTTCAGTGGTCCAGGACATTCGACCTTGGACCTTCGGGTGACCATCCTCCAAGGCGGACTTCGGGACAGGCAGCAGCGAAAAGTGGCTGAGCTAAGTTCGGTACCCACAGGGAGGGCCTCAACTGGGACCTTGGGTTCATGTCACATTACAGGTGATCACCATTGCACTATGCACACAGACACTCCTACACACACACATACACTCACATACGCATACACACAGGCACTCCTATGCACACACATACACACGGACACACATATACACAGACACTCACACACACCCTTACAGACACACACACTCCCACACTCACACAGGCATCCTCTCAGAGACTTAGACCACACTACACTCATGCACACATATACACTCTCTCTCACAGACACTCACAACCCCCCCATCCTAGACACGCACACACACTCCCACACTCACACATGCACCCCCTCACAGACTTAAGACACTCTACACTCACTACATGCACATATACACTCTCTCTCACACTCTCAACCCCCAACCCAGACAGACACACACACAGACAGACACAAAGACCCACATGCACACATATATTTTGTGGGTGAATTTGTACTTGCAGAGTTACATTGTAATTTGCTCAAAAACTGCATGAATTCATGTAAAACTCTGTTATCTCACTTTTTAGATTAGAATCGACCTAAACATAGACAGAGAATATAGGGGGCTAACACCTTCAACATATTGTCTAGCTAACATTAATTGTTACAGCTAACCTGAGAATGCAACTTTTAAAAAAAGGTTTTGTGATTTACACATGAAAGAAGTGAAACTATCATGATATTTGAACAGATGAAAGACTCAACAGACAATCAAGGTATTTTTCAATGTATAATTTCAGTTACATCACATTGTAAATTTTTGCTATAAATTCTGTGCCTTACATTTGTGCACTCCACAATCACCTGATGAAGGAGCGGCGCTCCGAAAGCTAGTGTCTTCCAATTAAACCTGTTGGACTATAATCTGGTGTGTGTGATTTTTAACCGTTAAGGGAATCTTCATGCTAAGACTCTTTTGAAAATTTCTGGAGCGCCATTCCCTTTTTTGTGAAACCTCTTTCCTTAATCCATCCTAATTCACCAAAGTCTTCGAAATATTTTAATTATCTTTGTCATTCCAGGGAATTTGCAGACAAGATTTAGTCTCACACAAATATGTTGTTAGGAAAAATGGAAAAGGATTCTTCGCCATGTTTGGTTTTTGTAAATCAAAGATTAATTTCTGTAAAATAAAAATACAAACAAAACTTGCAGCTGGAATCAGTCCTAATGCATTATATAAAAATCCAGAAATTCTTATGATCCTTTTAAGAAGCCCAGATGGATGATGGGTGAACCCAACTCTGTTGTTTCACTCCTTAGGAAAGTTACATTAAATTTTAACTCACTGGATTATACAATTTCAACGCAATCCTGGCTTCTTTTTGAGTGAGATTATGGACAGAAAGTTTTCCAATGAGACAGGAAACAGATACTAGATTTGTTTTGGGGTCAGCCTCTATTGGCAGGCTAATTAAAGTTCAGATTTGCATGAGACTGAGTCCTTAACTAATATACAGACGTGTTTCCCTGTGCACGTAGCACCTCTGGGATCGAGGATAGCTCTAATTCCCCAAGACTGGTTAACTTGAGGTAGGGATCTGCTAAGTGTGTGCCAAAGCCTTCCACTTCACCAGAGAGAAGTGAGATGCCTGGTTGGAAGACTGGCATCCTGGGTGAGTCAGACCATCCATTCGTCCATACTCAAGGAGTCTAATGCTGGAAACTCAATGGAGAGGAGGAAGGTGCTCGTGATGAAAGGTGGGCAAGAGGAGGCCACTTTTCATTTCAGCATCATCTTGTAGCAGACTATCACAATAGCCAAGAGCTTCCAGAACTCTATTGAAGGAGATAGTGAGGACTGCAGATGCTGGAGATCAGAATCAAGAGTATGCTGCTGGAAAAGCACAGCAGGTCAGGCAGCATCGGAGGAGCAGGAGAATCGATGTTTCGGGCATAAGCCCTTCATCAAGAATGAGGCTTGTGGGCCGGGGAACTGAGAGATTAATTGGAGGGGAGTGGGGCTGGGGAGAAGGTAGCTGAGAATGCAATAGGTAGAGGAAGGTGGGGAGAAGATGATACGTCAAAGAGAAGGGTGGAGCGGAGTGATGGGAAAGATGATGAACAGGTCAAGAGGGCGTGACCGAGTTGGAGGCTTGGCACTGGGATAAGGTAGGGGAGGGGAAATGAAAAAACTGGTGAAATCTATATTAATCCCGTGTGGTTGCAGGTTCCCAAGGTGAAAGATGAGGCATTCTTCCTCCAGGCGTCGGGTGGTAAAGGTTTGGCGATGGAGGAGGCCCAGGACGTGCATGTCCTTGACAGAGTTGGAAGGGGAGTTGAAGTGTTCAGCCACGGGGCGGTGAGTTTGGTTGGAACGGGTGTCCCTGAGATGTTCTCTGAATGATCGGCAAGTAGGGGAAAAGGTGGGGGAATGTGGCAGGGCACATTGAGAGCAATTTTATGAGGCATATGTAATTTGGAACTTTATGAAATAAAAGCATAGAGGACAAAAGTAAGATGATATGGTGAAATAAAATTTGTATTGAAATAGTAGAGGAAACCACATAGGGTGCAGTGGATACAGTAGATGACATTTGTGAAAGTACAGATGAGGAGGAAATATATCCCTCATGGTGGGATCCGTTTGTCGGTGGCAGAAATGGCGGAGGATGGTACGATGTATATGGAGGTTGGTAGGGAGTGTATTGAACTGAAAATGTGTTGCTGGAAAAGCGCAGCAGGTCAGGCAGCATCCAGGGTACAGGAGAATCGATGTTTCGGGCATAAGCCCTTCTTCAGGAATGAGGAAAGTCTGTCCAGCAGGCTAAGATAAAAGGTAGGGAGGAGGGATTTGGGGGAGGGGCGTCAGAAATGCAATAGGTGGAAAGAGATCAAGGTGAGGGTGATAGGTCAGACTGGGGTGGGGGCGGAGAGGTCAGGAAGAAGATTGCAGGTTAGGAAGGCGGTGCTGAGTTCGATGGATTTGACTGAGACAAGGTGGGGGGAGGGGAAATGAGGAAATTGGTGAAATTCGAGTTCATCCCTTGTGGTTGGAGTGTATTGAAGGCAATGTGGATAATGCAGAAGATGTGGAGAATGTAGTCTTCCAAAAGTCATTTGAGAAAGTGCCACATGACAGACTTCTCAGCAATGTTGATGCTCATAGAATAAAAGAGGCAATGGCAGCATTGATTTTAGGGTTCTCCAGGGGCAGGTATTTGGATCATTTTTCTTGACTTATAGTAGAATCATAGAATTCTGACAGTGTGGAAGCAGGCCACTTAGCCCATCAGGTCCACAGTTACCCTTTGGAGAGCATCCCACCCTACCCTATCCCTATAAGCATGCATTTTCCATGGCTAATCCACTAGCCTGCACATGCATTGACACAGTGGGCACTATGAGCAATTTAGCATGGCCAATCCACCCAATATGAACATCTTTGGACTGTGGGAGGAAACCCACGCAGGCACTGGAGAATGTGCTAACTCTGCACAGACAGTATACTGATTCCTGGTGCTATTAAGCATCTCACCACCCCATTTAATTATCTAAATTTAGGTGCGGAAGGCACAATTTCATAATTGGCAGATGACACAAAATTTGGCAACACTGTGAACAATGAGGAGGATAATAGTAAACTTTGAGAGGCTATAAACAGAATTAGCAAATAAGAGGCTGAGAAATGTGAAGTGATGTATTTTGATAGGAAGGATGAGTTGGTGTAAAATAACTGAGGATAATATTTGAGAGAAGACAGAGGAGTAGAGGTACCTTGGTGGGGGGAAAGGTGGGGGACTGTGGCAAAGCACATTGAGAGCAATTTTATGAGGCATATGGAATTTTGAACTTTATAAAATGGAAGTGTAGAGGACAAAAATAAGATAATATGGTGAAATAAAAATGTAAGGTGCTGAAGAAACACAAGTTTGGCAGCACTTTTCCCATTGTCAGAAAGGTTGAGACCCAGAGGACACTGATTTCAAATGATTGGCACGTGAACCAATTGTGTCATGTGGAAAAGTCTATTTACATAGCGAGTGATTATGATCTGAAATACACTGCCTGATATTGTGTTGCAGTTATAACTCAATCATGGTTTTTGGAAGCAAATTAGATAATGATCTGAAGAGAAAAGTGCCTCAGGGAAAAGGCAGAATAATGGGATCAGCCAAATGACTCTTCAGACAGCTGGCACAATGGGCCAAATGGCCTCCCTTCTGTGCTATAATTATTAAATCATTGTATTTCTAGGTTAAGTTGGCATCCAGAGCTGAAAATGTGTTGCTGGAAAAGCACAGCAGGTCAGGCAGCATCCAAGGAGCAGGAGAATCGACGTTTCGGGCATGAGCTCTTCTTCAGGAAGTTGGCATCCAATGTGATTCTATGTTTCAGTTTGACTGATGCGGAATAGAATCTAGAGCAGGATTGGAAACCATTAGGCTATCCATTCTGTATCACTTTCATACCAATACAGATCTCAGGCTACAGAGTAGTGAGATGTCATGATTCACCTCAATACCTTAAACCATGAAGTGTATGTTAGATTAGGACCTGATTGAACTTATCTGTGAGGCCTTCGAATGTTGAACAGCTTTCTCGCGCGTACTGCTTTGGTTTCCACAAAGAAAAGCTACATGGGTAAGGCAATGAAGGGCTTTTGGCATTGCAGAACTATGTCCCCATTAAACACAGCACATTCAACAGAGAATCTGGGAATTCCTAAGAAAGAAAGTACTCTGTGATAGGTTTATAATTGCAAGAGGCCCTGTCTTCTCAAGTTTGCATTTTGCCTAATTCGCAAAGGACTAAAAACCTTGCAATCCTGACCTTTTACCTCATCCCAAATGATGGATCGCCTGCTTCTATTTTCTGCCTATGGACGGCTCCATGTGGCCCTTGGTGATGATTGCGGGACCTCTAAGTAAAATAGTCTCTTGAG
This sequence comes from Chiloscyllium plagiosum, assembly GCF_037043375.1. Classification (NCBI taxonomy): domain Eukaryota; kingdom Metazoa; phylum Chordata; class Chondrichthyes; order Orectolobiformes; family Hemiscylliidae; genus Chiloscyllium; species Chiloscyllium plagiosum. The sequence goes on along the minus strand of NW_028270155.1, from coordinate 20,383,493 downwards.
ACCAAGGAAGAAAATCGTGAAGCAAAGTTAAGTGATCGTCATCTGAGAGAAAAAATGTCATTTCCTGGATTGAAAGAAAATTTAGCTATATTACGAAAGGAATGTGGAAAAAAATATTCCTTTATCCATGTTAATAACGTGATTGTAAATAAAAGATAATTAATTGTTGCTCTAAAAAGTAGTTAAATGCTTTTGTGTCCTTTTACTTGCATTTCCCTTCACTTCAGAACAAAGCAGAACACAGCTTCCTGTATAAGACATTAAGCCTGACAGATCCCACTTGAGTTGCCTCCATTTGCTGTCATTTCTTTTTAATTTTTCTTTGCTCATAGCTTGATTTGCACGCATCCCGTAGCATGAAAAGGATATTTGATTGTATATGTGTTTTAACTGGCTACTTCTCGCCTCCTGTTTCCTATTGTTTCCTTTGTGGCCTGAAAGCTACATTCTTCTACCTATCAGCCCTGCTGTCAGAGTCGATTGGTATGGGCTATTGTTCGCCATTGAGACAGGAATCAAGGTGGCAGTGTGAGTGAGATTTTTTTCTTTGGTTAAGGTGTCTATCAACGGTGTCCTGGGTCATTGCTTCTTCTGCAATGTTTATTTAATGACTTCTGCCACTTCCTCTCTCTTTGTTACTTAAGCACTTTGTTCTTTATCATGGCAAATTAATGACAACATAAAGAACTGAAAGTCCAGCCAAACCCTGATAAGATTACCTTCCAGCTTCAGCAGAACACAGTTGCTGTAACTCTTGGAAACCTGTCAGATGACGTGCACTTGCAGGAGACAGGCATTTTGTTAGTACAGAATGTTTAAAAAATGACCAGGAAAGCCTAACTTTGTGAACCAGATTTGACATGATGTTGAATTTACTCAATACAATGCCAAATTGAACTCACATTTTATTTCAAGAATCAAGTTACGACATGACAGATATATCCTCTCCTTCACAAAATCTGCATATTTCCACTTGTGTAAGATCACCTGATTAAGTCCATTTACTGCTGACAACCTCATCTATGTCTTTATCACCTTCAAGCCCAATTTTCACTCCAAATCTCTGCTGCTGGGAAATGTATACGATCCCACACAAAGTCCTACTCACTGTCAACTCCCCACCACTGCTTCCTGATCATATTTCAGTAAAACCATCTAGTTCTACACAGTCACTACCCCAATTACCCCAAAACCACCTCAAAATCTCTGAGAGCCTCTGACTACAGCATGCATCACCCTACCATCCAGGCTCTATTCTTTCATTAAACCCCACACTCTCTTCACATTTTAAAGGCACCTTTAAAACCAACCTCTTTGAGCTTTTTCTTCAGACTTTGTCAATTCTTGTCTTACTCTTTAGGCTCCTGATTCAAAGAGCCCACTAGTTTTTGCTGACTCAATTACTGACATTTTCTTCATCTGGAATAAAATTCCTACCTTGTACACTAACTTCTTCCTACTCCATTTCATTGCTCTGTTTCTAGGGTAACCACATGTAATGAAATAAACTGAAGGATCCTTAATCCAGGAGGTGGGCATGGGGTTTGTAATGCTGAGGGGGTGGGGATAACTGTAAGCAATTGGAGTTGCCAATGGCAATAAACAGTGGGAGGTCCCACTGAGGTGATCATGAGAATGAGGGAGGAATTTTGGGAACAACGTTCCTTCTGCGCTGCATCACCATTCTGAAGTTCCTCACACAGCGATCGCCAGGCCAACACATTGAATTCTTTTGAAAGCCTATGCCGCACATGTACCTTGGAAATCTGCACACTGAAAAAAGTTTGGAGGGTGTATAGGCTTGGAGGGTGCGCCTCATGTCTATGTGAGGAGGGTTTGGAGGCATTGGGGGTGAAGTTTAAAGCATCCAAAATTTGCAACTTATCATATGGAGCTGCAACATTACCATCCCTTGACTGCCCAACTCACCTAAACTGCAGTCCTATGTTAGTGAGACTCTTTGGTTCAATCTCCCATAGGATGTTTGAGAAATGGAACAAGGGATAAACTGTCAATTTAAAGGATAGTCACTTAATAAAAAAGAATCAGTGACTACCCTGTCTAGTCTAACCTTGCAATGTTGAATTGTCAAGCATTAGCTCATGCCCCCTGGTCTCTCCCATTCTGAGGCCCTAATGTTTAACAGGATATTGGAATGAGGCAGAATGGTGATAGGTTTCCCTTAGATTCTGCATGATCTGTAGGCAGGCCCTGATTCCTATTGATGGAATGCATTCCCCAGCCACAACCAGGCAAGTGGTGAGACTGACTGACTGACTGCCAGGCAGGATTGGTGAAGCTGGACAGTATTTCAGATAAAAGGGTGAATCAAGGATCGGAGTGGGTCTGTAACTACTACAGTAGGACTTAGAGAAGGTTGTGTCAGGACCAATAGATGATGTTGGAAGCGGAACTGTTGGCAACTTTATCTTTTATTAAACATTCTTCTACCTACAAAACAAAGATCAGCAGGAGGCTTGACACATAACCATTTCTTTCTGGAGTCTCTTGCTATGTGATACGGTACATCACCGATGATTTTTACTGACTAAATGTTCAGCATTTATGCTTAATATTGTAATGATGGGAGGGTGGGGGACAGTGCAATTCATGGGAAGTAGAACAATGTTCCTGAAGAGATAAGGGAAGATGGGGATTAATTGCAGGAGGAGCATGGAGCAGATCTGAAAGCGGGGGCTTGGGAAAGATCAAATAAGGATTGTATCAGAAATACAGTGGGGCTGGGGAGAAGATAGCAGGCCAAGTAGGATATACGGTGGGGATGGGAGATATTGAGTAATTCACAGAACATGATGAGGATTATGGTTGAAGATCTTCATAAAATCAGTTGTAAAATTATTACCCTGCCAAGAAGAATTTTTGTCTCTCCTCACTCCCAGACAAGCTTCACTTTCAGCTGATATCCCCCAGAAACTAGTTCTGAGTTGATTCCTTCTGAGGGTCACTGACCCAGATTTTGCAGCAGCTCAGATCGATGCACTTCAGAGTTGGATTTTTTCCCTTACAAATGAGCAAGGGCTGGGGTTGGAGTTAGGAACACCAGTGGTAATTCTGTATCAGTTGACACAGCATTCTCCATGTTCTCCTATGCTACAGCTAGGGCTGACTGTAAAATAATCTTAGAGCAGCAGGAGAGAATGTACAATGTTGTGGCATATCTTCAATGTACACTGATAGTGCATGTACTCAGGATACCAACACATCTGTTACCTTAATAAAAATAATAGATACCTCAGCTTTGGCCCTATCTGCTTGCCAACAGTGTAGTCAGTGAAATGCTCTTGGTCCATGAGGGGGATGATTGTCAAAAGGGGCCATAGAAATGGAAATTTCCATTCTTGCCAGTTACATTACCTAACTGTTTCCCCCTCACCCACTCAGTATCCTCAGGGTCAGTGTGTCCTAATAGCCAAGATTACCCAGGTAATGTTCTGGGGACCTGGGTTTGAATCCCGCCATGGCAGATAGTGGAATTTGAATTCAATAAAAATCTGTGATTAAGAGTCTAATGATGATCATAAGTCCATTGTTGATTGTCAGAAGAACCCATCTGGTTAACTAAATTACTTTGGGAAGGAAACTGCAACCCTTACCTGGTCTGACCTACATGAGACTCCAGACCTACAACAATGTGGTTGACTCTTAAGGATGGATAATAAATGCTGGCCTAGCCAGCAATGCCTTCATCCCATGAATGAATTTTAAAAATATGTACAGGTGGTAGTCTTATGGTTCATATGACTATTTGAAAATAATAATACGCTTCAATGGTGGACTTCCTATTGGGCACGAGCAGCTAAGGTAAAGTGAATAATATCTGTTTCTTAGCAGCTCCTCCTTTGACAGATGTTGGGTAATGTCTACTAGTATCATCTGTGATGCTTTGTGTTGATTTACCACCATCAATTTATTAGTCGTGGGCTAGCTTACTGACACCAAGTGAGGAAGCATGCTCATGTGAAATTTTTGGCAAAGAAAGTCTTGGTCTGTTGAATATTTATTACATAGTAATTAGTAGCTGGTTGCATAGTAGCTGAGTTCCATGAAAGTGCCAAACAAAGCTCAGGAGTAAGTACACATAACTGGACCTGTTCACCAGCTAACCATGTTTGAGTTAAGAGTGTAAACTAGTAGGTTAGAGCTGATTTCTCAACAGACTCATATTATTGTGGGATTTAACTATCACCTGCACTTCTACTCAATGTACTTCTCCAGATTAATATATTCAGATGAGTGACCCTGTGGTCACCCCTTTCTCTCTCTATCTCTCTCTGTCTGTCTGTCTGTCTGTCTGTCTCTCTCTCTCTCTCTCTGCTCCTACACTGTTAAAACAGCAAGCAAGAAGGATCGAGGTAGGTTGTGTTCAGGTTTAAAATTTTGAAAATTTTGATTTTCAGCTGATTCAAACCCACCTATTTTGGGAGGGAAAAATAATCCCTTTCGTGTCCCATTCCCTGTCCAATCACCAGCCTTAACCCCTGTCACCTCCATCTATTTCCAGTTTCTCATTTCCTGGCGGAGCCTCAGTTCCATTTCCTGTAGACTCTTTACCCATCTCGGGCCTCAGATTACACCAGAGCATGGTGAGAGACCACCCAAAATGTTTTCTGCTTTTGACTAGATGGTGGGCAAAGCCTCGTACAGTGCTGCATCAATAGCATCTTTGTAAAGAACCAGAAATGCCCAGTAAGTGGAAAGGATAAGAAAAAGTACCTTTTTATAATAAAGTAAATATTTCAAATCTTTCATAGGAAATAAGGCAAAAACATTTCTTTAAAGTATTTTAAAATGTAAATAACTGAGACAAACAATCTGTGCAGAAAGAGACATTTGTTAAGTAGGAGATTATCTGTAGCTCTTATCTTCCAGGATTGGTCTGGTTATGATATTCATATACGACTAGAATGAGGGAGAAATATTTTATTTCACTCAGTCTAAGTCCTGAGAATGTACATACTTCATGTATAAATGGGTACACATTATAAGTTTACTAACAAAGCTGAAAAGCAAATAAAAAGCAAAATGAATTCATGAATATAAAGTAGTTGAGCAACTGAAAATGGAGGACAGGATTTTCACGATGATGGAGAGGGTCCCTGGCTTAGCGGAAATAGTGCCACAAACCTAAATCTGAAAATGCCTTCCTAAACCTAGCACCTCCTTTCTCATGATGTTGAGGGTAGAACAGGACAGGTAATGCTTCACACTTCTGAGGATCAAAAAAGCAACAACACTTGTTAAAGTACATCTGCCTTGAGTCAGATCCACAACTCATCATAGTGATGTTCCGAACATGACTTGCACACTTTAGCCTGATCAGGAGGAGGGTAAACTTACCAGAGTTCATTGGAGAGGTAGGGTACCCTTTGGGAGAGGTAAGATATTCTTTTGGATACAATCCGAAAATGCCTTGAGGAAAGGTCAGGTATCCCTGAGGATGCTTAGAAGTAGACAAGAATGTGCATAAAATGGGTAGATTCATCAGAGCTATCAAGGTCCTTGGAACAGTCATTGGAGATTCCAGGGAACAGCAGAAGAATGTGCTAACGAAACTGTCAATGGAACGATCAAGCTGTTAAAGTATTTAGATCTGATGCCCTTTAAATATTCGAGAAAAAACTGTCTGCAATGTTGATAGAAAGAGTCAAAGTCTGCTATTTCACTTTACTTGTTGGAATAAGCCAGACGCCCAGCATTATAGGATGAATGTTGCACGACCAATATTACAACGATCATTATCACAAGGGGTGCCTGTCAGTTCAAATTTGATTAACATCATAAAGTGTTTGTGAAGTTTTTGAATTGGGACTTGAATGGAATAGCGTTTGTTTTATAAGGGACTAAAGGAAGTTAAATGTCGTGAATGAGTTTTTGTCAGAGTGCTTTTAGTTTGAAATAGTGAAGTCATTAAGTAACACCAATGAGCCTTGTTTAATCTCAACATGTGGCCGTGGTTTCCCATATGGATATTGATGAATTGCCATTGATGGTGTAAGGACAAAAGTGATGGTTGGAGGTCATGTGTTAACCTGAGATAACATTATTTAGGCATATGCTTTGTAAAGGGCTATGGAGTTGGTAGAGGGGCATAGGTTACATGGAAGGTTTGAGAGGATAATGGGATTAGGTAGAATGGCATAGGGTTGCATGGAAGGTATGAGAGAGGATTGTGTGAGAGATGAGGGCCAGTGGGCTGCATTTTATTTTATTCTGATTACAACATACAGGGCAAAGTGCCAATATATCAAAACTGTCCATTTGCACAGCCCATATCTGCAGTTGCCAGTCTGTGAGACCATGTCTAAGCTCCTGGACACGACTTGCATTACACCCACAACCCCAACCCCACCAAGGAATGAAAGTCAGAACATCGGAAACACTTCCTCTGGGTTTGGGTTTGTGAAGCTGAGAATGCTTCTGTCCTGAGAGCAGAAATTCAAGCCTAAGGGCGGCAGTGAATAATTGTTTTAGGGCTACAGGACTGCATATATTGAGGCTCCCCATGGGTTGGGTAAAAAGACCAGGGTTTTCTCAAAGTAAATTAATAGCCTATACTTGGTGCAGGAACAGAGAGACCTGAGGGAATAGTCTGAATGTAGTGGCTGCAGCTCTGGCCATCAGGAACACCCAGTTATAGTGCTTCTTCTCACAACTCAATTACACAAAGACGCTGCCTGCTTTTACTGGGCAACCTTCCAACATGGTGTAGTGCACTAATCCCTCTTCACCTCCCCCCTCCCCTCGCTCATAGTATGTGAGTGGTGGTAACCTCCAAATTTTTCTACTCCTGAAGTTTTTTTCTTACAATCTGTTCATGGGCCAGCATTTAATGCCCATCGCTAATTTTGCTGAGGACATTTAAGATTCAACCATATTGCTATGGGGCTGGAGTCCCATGAAGATCAGATCAGATAAAATAATGATGGCAGATTTCCTTCCCTGAAGGACATTAATGAATCAAATGGGTTTTATGACAACAGTAGTTACATGGTCACTATTAGACCAGGTTGTTAATTGAGTTTAAATTCCATCATCTGCCATGGTGCATTTGAAACCTATCCCCATGGACATTAAGGAGAAAGTGAGGACTGCAGATGCTGGAGATCAGAGCTGAAAATGTGTTGCTGGAAAAGCGCAGCAGGTCAGGCAGCATCCAAGGAGCAGGAGAATTGATGTTTTGGGCATGATTCCTAAAGAAGGGCCCATGCCCGAAACATTGATTCTCCTGCTCCTTGGATGCTGCCTGACCTGCTGCACTTTTCCAACAACACATTTTCAGCCCATGGACATTAACCCAAGGTTCTGGATTACCAGGCAGTGACATTACCATTATGCCACTGCCTCTCATGATGCATTACATGGAGAGGGGCTCTCTGTCTCCTGCCTTTCCTCCTAATTTTCCAGCCTTTTCCCGGGGCAGAATTAATTCCACATTACGTATACTCAAATCCATGAAGGTGACAATTTCACAGAAAAAGTTATGCTAAAAACATTTGAGACTTGACCAATCATAAATGGAGACACAGAATACAAAAGCAAGAAAGTTATGCTTTTAAAACATTGATTTGGCTTCAGCTGGAGACTGGTAACCATTTCTGGTCATTGCAATTTAGGATATGATGAATTTTGGAAGAGTAAACTGGAGAATGGTTCTAATGGGATGAAGTTGTGTGGCTAAATTGAGAAGTTTTGAGATTGTTCTCCTTAGAACAGAAAGGTCAGGAGAGGATTTGATATATGTGTTCAAATTCAAATTTAGCTACTCTGTGATATTGACCTGAGAGGGTAAATGGGGCCTTGCATTAATGTGTCATCTGAAAGATCCACCTCCAAAGTTGCAGCTTTCCTTCAGCCCTGAAAGAAAGACTTGTATTTGTATAGTGTCTTTCATGACCACTGGATGTTTCAAAGCCTACAGGATACCTTTGAAGTGCAGTCACTACTGAAATGTAAGAAGTTTTATAACCAATTTGCTCACTGGAGAGCAATAATGTGACAATTACTGGGTTTTTTTTTGGCCTTTTAGAATCATAGAGATCTACAGGACAGAAACAGACCCATCAGTCCAACTTGTCCATGCCAACCAGATATCCTAAGTCAATCCCATTTTCCAGCATTTGGCCCATATCCCTCTAAACCCTTCCTATTTGTATACCCATCCAGATGCTTTTTAAATGTTGTAATTGTACCAACCTCCAACAGTTCCTCTGCCAGCTCATTCATACCTGCACCACTCTCTGCATGAAAACGTTGCTTCTTAGGTCCCTTTTAAAACTTTTCTCTCTCACCTTAAACCTATACCCTCTAGTTTTGGACTCCCCCATATCAAGGAAAATACATCATCTATTTATCCTATCCATGCCCCTCACGATTTTATAAACCTTTACAAAGTCACCCCTCAGCCTCTGAAACTCCAGGGAAAATAGCCCCAGCCTATTCAGCTTCTCCTATGGCTCAAACCCTTCAACCCTGGCAACATCCTTTTAAACCAACATCCTTTTCCAAACCCTTGCAAGTTTCACAGCAACCTTCCAGTAGGAGGGAGACCAGAATTGTGCACTGTATTCCAAAAGTGGCCTAACCAATGTCCTGTACAACCACAACATGACCTCCCAACTCTAATACTCAATGCGCTGATCAATAAAAGCAAACATACTAAACACCTTTTTTATTATCCTATCTACCTGCTACTCCACTTTCAAGGAACTACTTGAAGGAATGCATATTGACGAGAACACTAGGGATATCTCCCTTCTCTTTCAAATGGTATCATGGGACATTTTACATTCAAAGGGCAGGGAGAACTTCACTTTAATATCTCATTCAAAAGATAGCACGGTCACTGGCCCAGCATTTCACAGCATTGTCCCATAGTATCTCTTGCTATGGTCAAGTCCTGGAAAGAGATTTGAATCCACAGTCTTGTCACTCAGATATGAGTATACTATGAACTTTACATAGCTGACACTGAACTGAAATATCAGTACAGATGAGTGATAGCAATGGTTTAAATGTAAGTTCTTTCCTTATTTTAATCAACCTCTTTAGACACATTATGGCACACTTCCTTGGCCATTATATGCTGACATGGGACATGAACACATATATTCTGTTCTAGAGGCAGGGGCATTACCACCTCACCATAAAATCTTTATCTCAATTATCAATTCTATCATTGTTAAACATATTATTTACCTGAAAAGCAGAACTGTCTGTTAAAAATAAATACATTCTTGACAGGTAATTGCATTATATTCTTGGTAGGGTAGAAGTTACTGTCACCAGTATTATCAATGAAAATTTAATTTTACTGATATCTAGTTCTTTTGTCCTCTACTTTAATGGAGGTGCTAACCCAGACATAGTATCCTGTTAAAAAAACTGATGTTTGATACATGTGCATTGAGCAATCGTGTGATTACTTTACGACCTTAATTACTCTCTGATCATGTTATGAGCAAACCTTTGCTGGAGAAAACTAAAGGCAGTGACATTCCAAAGAAGTTGCAAGAAAAATCAATGGTGTTGATGTTTTTTTAAATGCTAAGAATGTGGGTAGGGCTTGAATTTGATTTCTGCTTTTCATACTGAGTAAAATCTTTTTTCTTCTCTGAAACCCTATGTCTTATAGTGCACCTCTACTTATTGCTTATAGTCTGCAGTATTAAATGGATTCCACAGCAAATGTTTCATGTATCGGATTGGGGGGAGAGGATGGTTGGAGATCATGGTGAACACAAGCAGAGAGCAGTTATTTTCTGCAACTGAATTGAGGAATATAAATCAGAAATTGTTCAAGGAACCTGATTTCAAAATCACCATGAAGTCGGTGCTCCTTCAGGAACGTGAACATAAAAGGCCTGACCAATTTAGGAGTGACTCAATGACCCTGCAGATCAAAGGTCTATGTTGCTAAATTAGTTACTGTGCTTATTTTAAGCCTGCAACATGGTATAATTATTTTGGGTTTGTACCCCTGTCGTGTTATCCTCAATGTAATTCTGGAGCAAGTAACTCAGCTCCTGATTCCCCAACACACATTCATCATCCACAAGGAACAAGTGAAAAACATTGTAGAATATTCTCCAAAGTCCAATGACACGTTCAGCCCCAAAAGCGCTCAAGAATGTTTGCACCATCTTGGACAATTCTGCCTACTTGATTGATACCCAGTCCAGAGCTAATGCACAGTGGCAGCAGGGTTTATCATGTAATAAACATCACAGCAACTTGCCAGTGCTCCTTCAACAGCAACTGCAAATATGAATACGATAAATAGACAAGGCCTTTTCCCTGGGGTGGGGGAGTCCAGAACTAGAGGGTATAGGTTTAAGGTGAGAGGGGAAAAATTTTAAAGGAACCTAAGGTGATGTGTGCGTGGAATGTGCTGCCAGAGGGAGTGGTAGAGGCTGGTACAATTACAACACTTAAAAGGTATCTGGGTGGATATATGAATAGGAAGGGTTTAGAGGGATATCTACCATGTGCTGGCAAATAGTATTACTTTAGTTTAGGATATCTGGTCAGTATGGATGAGTTGGACTGAATGGTCTGTTTCTATGCTGTACATCTCTATGACTCTACAAGTACACCCTGTACCAGCACAAACTGGGGTTGTCCAATGTTTATCCTGTGGGCCAAAGGTGAGCTGCCTTGCCTTATAAAGGTAAATGGAAGAGAATGACTCCGTAAAGAGCTGGTCCTCCAATCACAGGCCCTTTTCTCACTCTGTTTAGATTGAAAAGCAATCATGTATAAATGGCTGTCCTCGTCTGCCATAGTCATGTATCTTTAATCATGAGGCAAACTCCCAGAAGGTACACATTTCTATAAAGGCCTGTGTTGAAAACACTGTTTTATTGTAGACTTAAGACAAGGTGTCAGAAGAGGTGAGTTTTCAAAGCTGAAATATAAAGCACAATTGCAGAGCTGTGAGCTGCCATTAAAAATAAAAACAAAATCACATTGAGAACACAATTAAGAGAAAATGGTTGCAGCTTTTCCCCTACTAGTTCCTATGAAAATGTCTGGTACTGTCAGACAGAACTAGGAATTTTTCCATGAATAATGGCAGATTTATGCAAAAGCAACCGATTTGTTGAGCAAACCAGAACAAGTGCATTTTGCTACACTTTTATCACAGTGAGGAAGAGACTGTTTCAAACATATTCCATCATAAATCTCTCTCAAGAGCAGAAAAAGTTTAAAAGGTTTTAAGGCACACTTTCAGCTCCAAGGTAATGTTGCATATGAACGGTATATATTCAATATTAAGAAACAAAATGAAAAGAGTCCATTGATCTCATACCCATCACCCTGACTGCAGAAACCTCTGAGTTTGAGAAATTAAATGATAAACGAATTAGAAACGGAACTGTACTCTGAATAATGGATCCAAAATTGAAAGCACGCCTACTAAGTGAGGACAAACCTACACCCAGCAGAAGACTTGACCTGTGCAGCAGTGTTGAGATGGTGAATATACAGCTAGAGAATATCCATGGCACAACAAATCAGCTCTTGTACTGTACTGATGGATTCTCCAAGCATATAGTATGGAACCACAGACAAGTCTAGTTCAGGGACAGGCCCTGGGGACCTGGATTTGAATCCCAGCACAACAAATGGTAGAACTTGAATTCAATTTTTAAAAAAAGCCTGAAATTAAGAATCTACTTTAATCTATCATTGATTGTCATAAAGCCTCACCTCGTTCACTAATACACGTCAGGGAATCAAATCTGCTACCCTCACCTGGTCTAGCCTGCATAGGACTCCAGATCCACAGCAAATTGGCTAACTCAACTGCCCACTGGGCAATTAGGGATGGGCAATGAATGCTAGCGATGCCCTCAGTCAGTGAATGAATAAATAAAAAATGGCAGAATGCAAGTGATAATGGAACATCATGCAAAAGAGAAGAAGGCATTTCCAACTTGGGGAAAGCAATGTTCTCATTGCAAAATGTTGAGTCACTTTGCACATAAGGGTCAGGTTAAAAAGAAGCACAACAAGCCAGTACAGATAGCCACTGAAGAGATGGCAGCTGATGATCTGACAAATAGTGATACATCATGCAACAGGTTTGTTCAGTTAAATCAATAGCGAACCGCAATGTCATGACTGTTGGAATGAGGCCTGCAGAAGGAGAACGTCAGGTCAACATAAAATGTTAGATAGACACCAGTGCATCGTACAATGCATGACCTTCACAGCAGTGCAAACGGCTCAACATGGTGATTGAAAAAATAAAGTGCTTGAAAGTAAAGTTAGGATTACATGATTGAAGCACACTCATTAAGGGCACAGTTTACCCATTACAATAACGTGAATCAGGATCTGAAATTCCAGATTGTAGATGGCAAGCAAATGTAGCTCATCTCAGCCAGAGCAAGCCTAAACCTTGAATGTGATGAAAGAGATTCACAATGTGTCATTACTATCTGATTCAAAATGTCTGCAAGAATTGTTCCTCTGATTAAAGCGAGGCATATTTAAGCAGATGCATATTTACAGATATGCTGTTGAGAGCAGCCCTCTTGCTGAAGAAATTGAAGGATGCTACAACAGAATGTGAAGTCTTCCAAATTCAACATGAAGCAGCAATCCCATCATGCTCTGAAGGTCATCCACCAGCAGAGATATTGAAAAACTCTGATGAGTGCCCTGCTAAAAACAAGCAAACTAACCAACAAGATGCAAATTTCCAACTGTTATGAGAAGTAGTGATGCCAGAGAGCTGTAAGATAATATAAAGTCACCATATCCCTACCAGACCACAGGGCTGCTCTCTCATCAGAGAGATGACTGGTGCCAGTTTAACCTGAGGGTCACCACACCACAGGCTAGGGGAAAGGTTGAGAAGGAGAGCCCTTCATGGTAAACTCAGCCAGTGAAGGAATTGAACCCATGCTGTTAGCATCATTCTGCATCACAAACCAGCCACATAACCAATTGAGTTAGCTAATCCCCAATGGGCACATGGAGGTGAATTAATAGCCCAAGATGGCATATTGTATGAAGGAACTAAAGTAATTATCCGAAAGGAATCGAGAGGTGAGATGGTAAAGCACATTTATGCAAATCACCAAGGAATCGAATCAGGTCTGAGGAAGTCAAGAGATGTGCTCCACTGGCCAAATATGAACAACAAAATAAATGACTATATCAGCAATACAGGGTTTGTAATGAGAAGCAAGCTACAGAGACACTGTTAACACATGTCATCCAAAAAAGACCATGGATGAAACTGGAAAGAAACCTCTTTGTGCGCACAAGAAGTAATTACGTTGAAAAAGTAAATTATTACTTTGACTACTGGGAGGTGGACCAGTTGACTTCAATGAATACTGTTGAGATTTTAGAACACCTAAAGTAAACCGCAACAGTTATAGTATTCCCAATATTGTCACAAGTAACAGTGGCCCTCAATTCGCAAGTGAAGAATTTAGTTCCTTCATCAAAATCTGGGAAATTCAACACATCATCTCCACACTATCCCCAGTCAAATGAAAAGGCTGTGAAAATTATCAAAGGAACCTTAAAGAAATTAAACTAAACCCACACAGATGTATACAAGAAAATCTTCATGTAATGAGGGCATGGAAAGTAGTCCATTCAGCACACAAATTACTCTTGCAATAGCAAAAAAGCCAATATCCCCAGAATTAGTAACAATGTGAATGCAAAGATAAAGATGAAATGCCAGAATGCTATATTTTATTTCAACAAATCAGTTATATTGAAGAGCCAGTCAGGGTGCAAACTTTCAATGATCTCAACAAAAGGCCTCATTCCTGATAAAGGGCTTTTGCCTGAAACGTTGATTCTCCTGCTCCTCGGATGCTACCTGAGGAGCTGTGTTTTCCCAGCATCACACTCTTTGACTCTGATCTCCAGCATCTGCAGTCCTCAATTTTTCCTCAACAAAAGGCTGTCCAAGTGGCTACTTGGCACCTGCATGGAGCCGAAGAATATGGCACTGGTAAAGCACAGCCAGTCAGGCAGCATCCAAGGAACAGGAGAATCAGCGTTTTGGGCATAAGCCCTTCATCAGGAAAGAGACTTGTAGCCCAAAGGGGCTGAGAGATAAATGAGTGGGTGTTGGAGCTGTGGGGAAGGTGGCTAGGAATGTGATAGGTAGATGAAGGTGATAGTTCAGAGAGAAGGGTGGAGCGGATAGGTGGGAAGGAAAATGGACAGTCGGACAGTTCAACAGGGTAGTGCAGAGTTGGAAGGTTGGAGGGTTGGAACTGGGATAATGTGGGGGGAGGGGAAATGAGAAAACTGGTGAAATCCACATTGGAGGGTCCCAAAGTGGAAGATGAGGCATTCTTCCTCCAGGCGTGGGGTAATTAGGAGGCTCAGGACTTGCATGTCCTTGGCAGAGTGGGAGGAGGAATTAAAGTGTTCAGCCACCATGCGGTGGGCTTGTTTAGTGCATGTGCCCCAGAGATGTTCTCAGAAACTTTCCGCAATTTTGCAGAGGAGACCACATCGGGAACAACAGACACAGTTATTGGCAAGTGTAGAAGTAAAGGTAAATCTCTGTCAGATATGGAAGATCCTTTGGGGCCTTGAACAGAGGTAATGGTGGAGGAATGGGAGCAGGTTTTGCACTTCTTTCCATGGCAGGGGAAGGTGCTGGGAGTGGAGGGTGGGTTGGTGGGTGGTGTGGATCTAATAAGGGAGTCACGGAGGGAATAGCCTCTCTGGAATACAGATAGGGTTGGGGAAAGAGATAGCTCCCTGGTGGTGGAGTTTGTTTGCAGGTGGTGAAAATGCATGGCTGAATGTGACTGAGGGTGCACACACACACACACACACACACCTCTTTGTCCTCCTCCTAGCTGCCCAAAAACCTGTCAATGTCAATGCATTGGGCTGGAAGAAAGGGAAATCTTTGACCGGGGCCAACGCATTATTGTTTACCTCCTCAGACAAATACAAGCTCAGTGTTCATTTAACTCAAGTTTTTATCTCAGTCCCGGTCCTCTTCCTCTTTGCTGGTCAGTGGCCTAGTCTGTCTCTTGCTCTAGCTCTGATGCTTAATCAAAAAGGTTTTATTGGTTATATCTGCTGTTTTGCACATTATAGTGGGCAACTTTATTAAGTATTTGTTTTTAGGTAATCAGTTTGCTTATTTGATACCTTCTAGTAAGTTACCTATGTTTTCTTCTTTCTTAAGTTTGACAATCATGTTTTTACTCTTTTGCCAAAGCTTAACTGTCTAGAACTTAAATGCAGCCTGTCACATGGGAAGGTTGGACGACTCTGATCCAGAAGGACAAAGGCAGCAGATACATTGGATCACCACAACCTGCAACTTCCATTCCAAGCTGCATACCATCCTGAGTTGGAACGCTATCATTGTTCCTTTATTATCATTGGATAACCTGTGCCCACACCTCCTCCCTCACCTCCATCCAAGGCCCTAAAGGAGCCTTCCACATCCATCAAAGTTTTACCTGCACATCCACTAATATCATCTATTGTATCCGTTGCTCCCGATGCGGTCTCCTCTACATTGGGGAGACTGGGCGCCTCCTAGCAGAGCGCTTTAGGGAACATCTCAGAGACACCCGCATCAATCAACCAAATCGCCCAGTGGCTCAACATTTCAACTCCCCCTCCCACTCTGCCGAGGATATGGAGGTGCTGGGCCTCCTCCACCGCCGCTCCCTCACCACCAGGCGCCTGGAGGAAGAACGCCTCATCTTCCGCCTCGGAACACTTCAACCCCAGGGCATCAATGTGGATTTCAACAGTTTCCTCATTTCCCCTTCCCCCACCTCATCCTAGTTTCTAACCTCCAGTAACTTGACCTGTCCGGACTTGTCCGACCTGCCCAGCTCCTTTTCCACCTATCCACTCCACCCTCTCTTCCCTGACCTATCACCTTCATCTCCTTCCCCACCTACCTATTGTACTCTATGCTACTCTCTCCCCACCCCCACCCTCCTCTAGCTTATCTCTCCATGCTTCAGGCTCTCTGCTTTTATTCCTGATGAAGGGCTTTTGCCCGAAACGTCAATTTTGCCTGTCCTCGGATGCTGCCTGAATTGCTGTGCTCTTCCAGCACCACTGATCCTGAAATCGTGGAGCACCTTTCGTAACAGTTCTGTGCTTGTGACTACAACAAAAAGAGCTGCAGTGATTGTCAAAGCATTTTATCGATCCGAAACAAGACTCAGACAAATGATTCCTTTGTCCAAACCAATCTTTACTTTTCTTGTATGCAAGGGGAGAGATTACCTATTCACGTTATAGGTAACAACTCCTACAAGCAATTTAAAATACAATCTTTTTTATAATATAAACATGGGAAAATCTCTATGTGACTACTCAGCAAGCAGTAAGTACAAAATTGCAAAAATGGGCCTAACTGATAGAAAATGAAAATTAATGCTGTTCATTGGGACTGTCTGTTCTTTCCCAGACCTTTCCCATGGATTCTAGTCAAAAGATGTCTGCTTGCTTAAGCTAAAATTTTCTGCACACTAGCCACCAGCAATACCAAACTCAACCCTCAAACCACTCTGTCCTTCATGCTTGCCCCAAACACATTTTATTATACCACATGGTTCAAGAAGGCAGTTGGCCATCAGCTTTTCAAGGGTTGCTTGTTGAAATTGGATGAGCACTCCTACTCTTCCCAGCAGAAAGTAATTTAACATTTATGGGTCTAGATTAGAGTGGTGCTGGAAAAGCACAGCAGTTCAGGAAACATCCAAGGAGCAGTAAAATCGACATTTTGGGCAAAAGCCCTTCATCAGGAATACAGGCTAATTTAACATTTATCTTTGGTGATCCTTTTGTAACTCAGCATTAGGCCAGTTGCATTGTAGAGCTCATCAGTACCATTCAAACAGTGCTGGGAAGTGAGGGTCAAGCATTTACTTGGGGATTCCAATGCTACCGAACAAAGAACAAAGGAAATTACAGAACAGGAACAGGCCCTTTGGCCCTCCAAGCCAGCACTGATCCAAATCCTCTATCTAAACCTGTCACCTATTTTTTAAAGATCTGTATCCCTTTGCTCCCTACCCATATATGTATCTGTCTAGATACATCTTAAATGATGTTATCATTCCCGGCTCTACCACTTCCGCTGGCAACTCATTCCAGGTACCCATCACCCTCTGTGTAAAGAACTTTCCACGCATATCTCCCCTAAACCTTTCCCCTCTCACTTTGAACTCATGACATTTAATAATTGAGTCCTCCATTCTGGGAAAAAGCTTCTTGCTATCCACCCTGTCTATACCGTTCATGATTTTGTAGACCTCAATCCGTCTTTCTAATGAAAATAATCCAAATCTATTCAACCAGTCTTCACAGCTAGCACCCTCCATACCAGGCAACTCCTGGTAAACCTCCTCTGCACCCACTATAAAGCATCCACATCCTTTTGGTAATATGGCGACCAGAACTGTATGCAGTATTCCAAATACGGCCAAACCAAAGTCCTATATAACTGTAAAATGACCTGCCAACTCTTGTACTCAATACCCCGTCCAATGAAGGAAAGCATGCCGTATGCCTTCTTGATCACTTTACTGACCTGCGTTGCCACCTTCATGGTACAATGGATCTGAACACCCAGATCTCTTTGTACATCAATTTTCCCCAGAACTTTTCCACTTATTGTATCATTTACTCTTGAATTGGACCTTCCAAAATGCATCACCTTGCATTTGCCTGAAGTGAACTCCATCTGCCACTTCTCTGCCAATCTCTCCAACCTATCTATATTCTGCAGTATTCTCTGACAGTCCCCTTTAATATCTGGTATTCCACCAATCTTGGTGTCACCTGCAAACTTGCTAATCAGGCAACTGATACCTTCCTCCAAATCGTTTATAGATATATCACAAAGAACAGTGGTCCCTCTGGAACACCACTGGTCACAGGTCTTCATTTTGAGAAACTCCCTTCCAAGAGTCCTGTTGCCCAGCCAGTTCTTTATTCATCTAGCTAGTACACCATGGACCCCATGCGACTGCGACTTCGCCTTCTCCATCAGCTTACTATGGGGAACCTTATCAAATGCCTTACTAAAGTCCATGTATATGACATCTACAGCCCTTCCCCCATCAATCAACTTTGTCACCTCCTCAAAGAATTCTATTAGGTTTGTAAGACATGACCTTCCCCACACAAAACCATGCTGCCCCTTACTGATAAGCCCATTTTCTTCTAAATGGGAGTAGATCCTATCCCTCAGTATCTTCTCCAGCAGTTTCCCTACCACTGATGTCAGGCTCACCAGTCTATAATTACCGGAGTACCCCTGCTACCCTTCTTAAACAAGGGGACAACATTAACAATCCAGTCCTCTGGGCCCTCACCCGTGTTCAAGGATGCTGCAAAGATATCTGTTAAAGCCCCAGCTATTTCCTCTCTCACTTCCCTCAGTAACATGGGCTAGATCCCATTCAGACCTGGAGACTTGTCTATCTTAATGTCTTTTAGAATACCCAAAACATCCCCCCTTGTTATGCCGATTTGACCTAGAGTACTCAAAGACCTATCTCTAACCTCAACATCCATCATGTCTCTCTTCTCTGTGAATACCAATGCAAAGTACTCATTAAGAATCTCACCTACTTTCTCTGACTCCATGCATAACTTTTCTTCTTTGTCCTTGAGTGGGCCAACCCTTTCTCTAGTTACCCTCTTGCTCTTTATATATGAAAAAAAGGCTTTGGGGTTTTCCTTAACCCTGTTTGCTAACGATATCTCATGACCCCTTTTAGCCCTCTTAATTCCTCATTTCAGATATTCTTCCAAAGCTTTGTCTGTTCTTCAGTAGCCTAGACCTTATGTACACATCCTTTTTTCTCTTAGTTGGTCTCACAATTTCACCTGTCATCCATGGTTCCCTAACCTTGGCATTCCAATCTCTCATTTTCACAGGAACATACCTCTCCTGAACGCTAATCAATCTCTCTTTAAAAGCCTCCCACATGTTTTCCCTTCAAACAGCTACTCCCAATCTACATTCCCCAGCTCCTGCCGAATTTTGGTAATTGTTGGCCTTCCCCCAATTTAACACTCTTCCTTTAGGATCACTCTCGTCTTTGTCCATGAGTATTCTAAAACTTATGGAATTGTAATCACCATTCCCAAAGTAATCCCCTACTAAAACATCAACCACCTGGCCCAGCTCATTTCCTAACACCAGGTCCCAAGTTGGACTATTTACATACTGCTCTAGAAAACCCTCCTGGATGCTCCTTTAAAATTCTGCTCCATCTAGACCTCTAACACTCAGTGAATCCCAGTCAATGTTGGGATAATTAATATCTCCTGTCACTACCACCCTGTTGCTCCTACATCTTTCCATGATCTGTTTACATATTTTCACCTCTAGCTCATGTTCACCATTGGGAGGCCGGTAGTACAGCCCCAACATTGTTACTGCATCTTTCCTATTTCTGAGATCTGCCCATATTATCTTACTGCTCTAGTCTTCCATAGTGCCCTCCTTCAGAAGGCTGCGATTTTTTTTTGACCAGTAATGCAACTCCTCCCACCCCTTTTACCTCCAACTCTATCCCACCTGAAGCATCGCTATCCTGGGATGTTAAGCTGCCAATCATGCCCTTCCCTCAACCAAGTCTCAGTAATAGCAATAACATCATACTCCCAGGTACTAATCCAAGCCCTAGGTTCATCTGCCTTACCTACTATACTTCTTGCATTAAAATGAATGCCCCTCAGACCACCAGTCCCTTTGCATTCATCATCTGTTCCCTGTTTCCTCTTCCCCTTAGTCTCGCTGACTTCATTATCTAGTTCCTTGCAGGCTTTAGTTACTACTTCACTACTGTCCTCTAACCTCATTTGGTTCCCAACCCCCTGCCACATTAATTTGAACCCTCCCCAACAGCATTAGCAAAAGTGCCCCAAGGACATTGGTTCCAGTCTGGCCCAGGTGGAGACTGTCCAATTTGTAATAGTCCCACCCCCCCAGAACTGGTCCCAAAGTCCCAAATATTTGAACCACACCCTCCTGCACCATCCCTCAAGCCACGCATTCATCCTGCTTATTTTATCATTCCTAATCTGACTAGCATGTGGCACTGATAGCAATCCTGAGATTACTACCTCTGAGGTCCTTTTTTTTAAATTGGCTCCTATCTCCCTAGATTCTGCTTGTAGGACCTCGTCCCATTTCTTACCTATATCGTTTGTGCCAATATGCACCACAATAACTGGCTGTTCACCCTCCCCCTTGAGAATTTTCTACTGATCTGTAATGTCACAACAATTTACGAGCCCAGACTGTGTCCATGCGTTTTGAGCAAGATGTCCACACCAGCCGATTTCAACAGAACATTGGGAAGGACTCCTTCCGATGAACACTGACCACTTGACAGGACATGCAATATTGTTTTTCAAATCAGCTCTCAAGTTCAATTATGGATGGGCAATAATGGGTGTTCTTTCCATTGATTCTCACATCTCGTGAAGATGCAATAATTTATAGTGTTTGTTTTAAAAATACTTTATCCTTTTGTACCTATTAACTTACTGTGATTTTTTTTGTTACTGTGAATCTTTAACTGCAGATGAAGTAACATATGATCAATGTGAAAATAATGACTTGAAAAAAATCTCCTGCTATTGTTCCAAATATTTTCAACAACTCTGACTTTGTTCATAATTTATTAAACATGGGTATATTTTGGATGTAAACATTGCTGCAGTGTTTCATTAGGCTCAATGAAAACATATCGAAGCAATGTATTTGACTGTATTGTGAGGTTTGTTATAGATTAATGTCACAGTATTAAGTTACAATACAAGTATTGCCACACGGGCTAATACTCAATTTTTTATGATGTGTTTTGACTTACTTCAGAGTGAATGTAATCCAAAGTTCAGACATTCGGTCACATTAAAAAAAGATGCAATCAGTTATTTGGTGGACTTAGAGAACATTGACTTACTTTTAAAACAAAACTGATTAGGGTAACTATTTTTTTAGAATTAGAGGGGTTGGCTTTAATAACCCCTGGTCCCCCGATATTAGGTAATTAAAGATAAGTAGATTCCTTACACAAGAAGATTCTAACTAGTCCAAAGCCTGACCTGCCCAGCTTGTACAGGCATGATGGGCTGAAATGACTCCTCCTAAGTTGTAACACCTCAGTGGTTCTGTTATTAGGTTTTGCACAAATCCAGGTCCTATCAATAAAACTGTTGGGATTGGTGCATGGAAGCATTAGGGACTTCTGCCCTGGCAGAAGCTTCTCTGCATTTGGTCTAAAGACAGAAGGAACCAACCTTAGCAAGTTGAAAACTTACCTGGTAAGTTATGAGTGGCATTGTGGCTCAGCGGTTAGCACTGCTGCCTCACAGCACCAGGGTCTCAGGTTTGATTCCAGCCTTGGGTGACTGTGTGGAGTTTGCACATTCTGCGTGGGTTTCCTCCGGGTGCTCCGGTTTCCTCCCACAGTCCAAAGATGTGCAGGTCAGGTGAATTGGCCATGCTAAATTGCCCATAATGTTAGGTGGGCACTAGGTGTACTAGTTAGAGGGAAATGGGTCTGGGTGGGTTACTCTTCGGAGGGTCAGTGTGGAGTGGTTGGGTTGAAGGGCCTGTTTCCACACTGTAGGGAATCTTAAAAACAACCTCGCTTTGTGGGACATACTAGAGCAGAAGTGATTTTTTTTTCCCGTCGCAGCCTTCCCTGCCTCAGACATCACCCCTCCCCAACTTCCCCACGCCATCACCAACAGCCCCCATTTCTCTTTCACTTGTTTAGCTGTTTCTCAAAGTATCATAGCTCAGAATCACTTTTCAAAAATCTCCCACTGCTTCTCGCAGCAGCGTTGGCTCTCCCCTTTAAAAGAAACAGGCTGTCTCTAGTCATTCACAACGTCAGATTTCCTGCTAACTAATGCAGCCCTTGGAGCAGCGCAGTTAGGACTGGCTCCAAGCAGAAATCCTTTCAAAAAAAGCAGACAGCAGCACTTTAGTGAGCTGCTGCCAATGCAACATGGGTTAATCAGACTTGAAGACCGCAGGTGTACCAATTTAATCCTCTTTCGGTATGGGTTCCAGACACTCCTCTTTGTGATTCAGTCTTTTAACAAAATGAGCATCCCCACAATGTGATCATTCTTTCAACCATCATAAATTACAGCAGTGTAAATACACTTTTGTACCTTTTCACTCTTTCATGTTTGAATGGAACTGTAAACTTATTATGTATTTGAATTCACACATCCCAGACTTTAATATTTATAAGGAGTACAGAAGGCAACATTGGTGAATGAGGGCATTTTCAAGGGCAGGGTGGGGGAAGGGTGTTGGGTATTTTTGTGGGTGACAATCAGTGAGCAGGATGGTTAACTGGCAGGCGATCGTGCCTGACAAGCTGTGGATTACCAGACTGGCATCAAGATGCCATGTGCTAGAATGGGAGAGAGTGGTATGCCAGGCTAGCCAATGTAAATTGCAGGAGGCAATGCGGTTGCAATCATGGCGAGTAAGAGTCCCAGGACAGCAGAGGCCTGCTTGTTGAAATCGGCAGAGGACTCTTATTCTTCTCAGTATAAATTAATCCCACACTTATCTTTGGTGAGCCTTCTGCAACTCAGCGTTAGAGCATTCAAACTGTGTTGGGAAGTGAGAGTCAAGCATGTATTTGGTTCCAGTGCTGCTGACTTGTAACGTCACAACAATCTATTACCCTAGATTGTACCTTAATTCTTGAGTCTGCTTTTTGAGTGAGATTTCCGCACCAGGTTATTTCAACAGAACGTTGTGTGTGTGACTCCTTCCCCTGGACACTGACTGCTTGACAGGCCCCACAATATCTCTTCAGATCAGCACAGCCCCTCTACTTTGAAGTGCAGCTGAGGCCTCAGGATCTGAGCTGACACTTAGGTTACAGCTTTTGAATTCTTATCACCGTCAGTGGCCTTTCAATTGCTCACAAAGGTGAAGGGCAGTGGCACTTCTGATGATGACGAATATGTGCTCAATGTGACCCTTTGGCCTTTTGAAGAGGTCTGAAAATCCAAATGGACTTACTCAGATAATAATAACGTTCATAATCAAAGAGAATCTGTTTTAAATTCTTTAGCAAATTATCTTTGGTTTTGTTCTGCAGCTGGTGATTATACTGAATCTTGAACTTTATTAAAAACAGCCAAGGTAATTCATGCCATGTATATTTTCTTTTGTGATGCACTGCATCTTGCAAAACAGCTGTAGCTGACAAATAATGATTAAGCATCGAATAAGGTTGCACACCTATTGATTAAAGGAAACAGTATTTGTAGAAAATGGGACAAGATGCTCGTGATTTTAATACTGCAACAATAAAGACACTTACTGATATGACAGTCACCATTATCAGCAAACGGCAGAATCTTGTGATGGTGTGGTAATGGTGTGGTGGTGGTGGTGGGAGGTGGGGGAGGGTAGGGGTGGTGGTGTTCTCTCTGGTAGGTTGGAGAATTGGCAATCTGTGGTGCCTGTTTTTAGAAAAAGCCCCTGGACCACGAGCCAGTCATGTAATGGTGAAGCCACTGGTGGGTCTTGCCCTATAATCAAGATGTTTGGATGGAGGTCCCACTTAATGAGAGCTCCTAGCTAATTAAGCCATGCACTCATCAATGCTACTAAGGAGCCTGTTGCTGCTAAAAGATGGACACACTGTCCTCCCTATTATCCTCCAGTATCCCAGCATCAATGAGGACACAGGGGAGACGCACATAATGTGGAGTGAGCTTAAAATTTCAGGGTGGGAAGGTGCAAGGGTTGGGTATCACAGTGAGTGGTAATTTCAGAAGCAAAAGTGGGGGTTGGGGAGTGATTCTCATTGTTTGTCCCCTCAGTTAATGTCCAGTGCCCCCATCATGGCATTGATTATTTTGATTGAGGGAGCAATCCTGTCTTTGATCCATCCTGACAAGTTGCTCACACAGCTTGTCCTGGACATGGCAACACGCCCACCTATAGCATTAGGATAACCCCCTTAAATGATCTTCCATTGACTATTTAAGGGCAACTGATCAGAAAATTGTGGGTTTGTCTGCCCAGAACTTCATTCTAGTGCAGCTGACAAGAGATAGATAGGTTCTTGATCAGTACAAGAATCAAAGGTTATGGGGAAAGTGGATGTGAGGTCTGTCAGATCATTCATGATCTTATTGAATGACAAAGGAAGCTTGAGGGGTCAAATGGTCTCCACCTGTTCCTGTTTATTATGAGAAGGCAGTAAGGTTCATTTATAACACCATCCTGCCGAATTCAGTATCCTTCCTACCCCCAAGCTTACACAATATTCTGCCTCTTGTGTCAGTTGCTAATGTTCATCTCTGAGATAGGATCTTCTGGTTTTTATCAACTAGGTAAAAACAATGACTGCAGATACTGGAAACCAGATTCTGGATTAGAGTGGTGCTGGAAAAGCACAGCAGTTCAGGCAGCAACTTTTCCAGCACCACTCTAATCCAGAATCTTCTGGTTTTTAGTCACATGACAGTGTGGTACTGAAAGGTTGCTCTATTGTTGAAGTTGTTATCTTTAAGAGGAGGTGCGAAACTGGAGCTCTGTGTGCCTTCTGTTGCACTATTTCAAAGAAAAGCAGGGTTATCCTTGGTCAATTTTTATCCTTCAATTGTAATCAAAACAGCAGATTATAGGATCATTATCCCATTGATGCTTTTGGCAGCTTGCTGTGTGCAAATTGAGTCCATATTTTCTACATTACAGCAGTGACTATACTTCAGAACTGTTCCTTTCACTACAAAGTACTTAGGATATGTCATACGCTTAGGTGTTAAACTGATGCAAATCTTTCTTTGTAAGAAAATCAATATACAATATTCTTCACTGATATCAGTTATGACATAAAGATAATTTGGAATGACTAGGATAAAGGAGGACTAAAAACAGTTGGTATAGTCAGTGGCACTTTAGCTCAAATCTTATAACCTGATTTTTTTCGCCATAATGATGATCTTCCATTGAAAAATCCCTACTCCCATGAACTGAAAATTGACCTCAGGTGCTTTGTACTACCAGAGCAATCACTGAGCATTGTACAGATAGCCTCCAAAGTCCTATTTCTGTATGTCTTCCTTCTTATTGTCAGATTCCTGTATGTTCTACACTATATTGGTTTTTAAAAGGATACCTATGACTCCACAAAAGAGAGACTACAGCTACATGTAACAACAATAATGTGACTTGGATTTAGAACTGGATTTATTTATTTTAGTGATTGAGGGTATTTTCCCCTCTACCATAGCTTCTGCCTGATCGTGGAGAAAGGAGATGTCTCCTCCTATCTGCCAGGGCACGGAGACTGTAACTTCAGTTTGCTAGTATTGGCCAACCTTTAATCAGTTTTACTCACAACTGGATATTTGGAGTCAGCCAGATTCCTGAACAGCATGCCATGAACTTTATTCTACATTCATACCCATGGGATTCCATGCAGGAAAGTTTTATACAGTAAAACATTGTTAAGGCTGAAAGCTATTGCACCTCGTTTAGAAAACAAGGGGGAGGGGAGAACCAAGAGATCAAATTATACACTGGCATAGTTATTAAACCCAATAGCTTAGTGTATAATACATTAGGCTATTATTTTAGCAAGACCTGAAAAGACTTGTACTAAATCTAGGCCCATACCATCAATCTGTTGATCCTGCTGCCTGCAAAAGTACTTTTGTTTAAAGGAAGATTATCTTGGGAATGCTACCTGAGTATAGGTCATGATAAACAAAAGTCTGGGAATTATATTGCTGGATTACGTTCATACCTGCCACAATTACAATAAAGAGTGAAGGCTCAGTTTTATAGAAGCATTACTGTAACAGAGTTATGAGCCTTTCAGAATTGTACAGCAATCGACATGAATTAAAGGATCATCTCTAAGATGCTACTGAAAAAGAAGAATGAGCAGGGTCACAGGGAGAGGTTGGTGTGCCAGGTGGGGGTTCCGGTTAAGTATGGGAGTAATGCAAACAGTCCTGGAGAAAAATCGCAGCAGTATTCAAACAAATTGTACACTGTTTTATTTATTTTGAATTTTTAAAATTACAGTTAAAAACATTGAACATGGCGACAATGACAGATAAGAATGAATTCACTTTCCAGTTGACTTTGGGAGATAGTACAGGGTTTGATGGCTGTGAATTAGAGCCGCATACAGTTGACTCTTTGAATCTCCAATCACAGCCTAATAGACAGTGAGGCACAAGAGAAGCTGTGACTAGAAACGACAGAAGAGAATGGCAGCCATACAAATGGTCCTGAGCAACCATTAGCCTGTGCTCATTATCTTCTCTTTTCGACAACCAGGGCCACTTCCGATCATGTCAAGGGTACACTTTATATGTACATTATAGTCTGTCCTTACATTTCCTGTGTTTCTTTGCTTATTGTTGCAGGCAAATGTCTGAAAGGATTAAATAACCTTCAAATGTGTAAAAGGGAGCAAACAGTCTTGGAGAGGATTCAAAACACAAATACTTGGCGGAAATCATAACTATCACCTGTCTGTACAATTGAAAGGTTCAGAACCTTCTCTCATTTTTCAAGTGTACCACAGAGACCTTTTAATTGTGTAGCAAATTGCATTTAGCGATGACAATTTAATAGGCAGGTGTGCTATGATGTTCAGAAACAGGAAGGCCGCTGTGGAAGACACTAATTGCATGTATTTTAGTGCTTTGCTCATGAGACTCCAAGCCTTGCCATCATTTCTGCAAAACTCATGATTTATTTAGCTATGGAAAAAACATTCTTGATTTCAGTATCCTGTGTGATAAAAGCTGTAATGAGTTGAGGAAAGAAGTGAAAGGCCTACTTTCCTGCCTGCCTTTCTTGGAAATGGAAACTCCCTGCACTGATTGACTTGTTTGGCAGCGTGATAAACCAAGCTGTGGGCACTCAGCCAACTGACTTGAAACTCCTCAGGCTCAGATTTCCTTGGGACTCGGCCAGGCTTTCACCCCTGTGATCTTCTTTTGACCTGGCAGATATCTGAAAGCATTTCACACAATAAAATTCCAGAGTGTCAACCCAGTCAGGTACTGTCTGCTTCACTTTGTAACCCTTTCCCTGCCGACTGGTAATTTTTGATTAACTCACAGAGTTTTGGAAAAATATTCCAGGGACTTCAACACAATTTGCCCTGACTTATCATTATTACCAATTATCAAAAGTGGACTTTATTCACACTCCCTTTCTTTCCATTTATTTGCTGTATCTGCATTTACTCGTTCTAATATTTAATGCACAAGTATTCTCAGAGATGTTTGCACTTGCATTTTTGCAGTATTTACAATTTTCGCACAATTTGAATATTTTTTTCTAACTGAAAACGGCTCACAAGGAAAAGAGTAAATGTGCCTCTTCCAATTTTTTTAGCTAACAGGAAAACAACAAAGGAGAAGATACCATATGATGGTAAGTTTTAACACAGGGGCCTTTTCAGACTGTCCCTTTGCTATTGGTGTGAAATCCATTCATTTTATTTTGAGGAATGGCCTTTATAATCATAATGCTGTGGGTAGTAAAGTAGGCTAAGTGTCCTGCTGAAGCTGGTGTGCTTCAGTTCAACAGAATTTCAGGCAAGCTGGAGGCGAACTGGGCTAACAGGGAGATGGGCCCAGAGGAAGAGCTCAGCCTGCAGAGCTCAGGAGGAGACACCATGTTCTTTTGAAGCCTGCAGGAATAGTTATGCTTTCTCTCGAATGCACAATGTTTGGATTCCCCTGACCTTTCTCATCTCTTCCTATTCACACCTACCTCTGCTCAAAATTTCATTGGGATCTTTGTCCTTCTTTGAATCTCAGTTTAAGCACAGTAATGAGGATTTGATCTGCTCGAGTTAGGAGGCTTCCCTGATTTTTACATTGTGGTGGATAAATATGACATTATCAGCTGTTTTCTCTCTGCTGCCACCTCATTGTTTTGTAGAGCATGCTGCTTTAGAATAAATGCAGTGGGCGTTTCTGCGAAATCAACAGCTGAAGCTCTACCAGCCTTATCTGTCCAACATAGTTAGCATTTGTCATCAAAGGATTTGCATTAAAATTAAGGAATCAGAATTATATTGATATGTAGGTAAAGGGCAATTATTAATGAACATTTAAGCACATGGAATGAACCAACTTGAGACTAGGTGGCTTACGGAATAACATGTTGATGTAGATTTGATGCAAACTAGTCCTGTCTCTGTATTCTAATATTTTGCACAGATTTACATATTCAAATACATCTGGTATATATAAAACACCAACAAATGTAAAGCTGAGTAAGAATGCAACATTTTTTTTTAACAGTTATATTAACAGCCTTCAGGAAAACATTCTAATAATTTGGCGACGTGTCACGCTAAGGCAGCCAATGGTGCTCTGGCAATGTTCTCTGATTGTGTTCTGTCTCTGGCAGTCTCTCAAAACAAGAAGGACACTGGCCACAGAACCAATAACAAGATTCAATCTGATACTATAGGGAGGCTGTAACACTGCCACTATCACATGGTTCTGGCTAACCAAAACACACTCCCACAGGAAATCAGGATTTATAGGTTAATGATCTACCTGCTTGGCTACAACAATAATGCACCTTCTGTGGCTATCAAGTCCTGGGATGAGACTTAACCTACTGACTCAAAGGCTGAGGCATCACCCACTGCAGCACAAGACCTCCACAGACTGTCCTTTTCTGTCATTCTAAGTGTCATTCAATCCATTCACTTCATCCCTAAAATTTTGGTGTATCTTTTACCTGTCAACATTCCCCTTATTATCTCAATATTCATTCTAAAATACATAAATTCTATTTCTCTTTCTTCACTTCACATAACGAGTTAACAAATGATATGCATTAATATCTTGTTTTTCTCAGGAATCACACTGACTGACCTACTATGCAATTTCTGCATTTTGTTTCCACTTATAGATGGCTCAGGTTGCAGACAGAACTGTGCACGTTTTGAGGGTACACTGTTTATATATTAATATTTTTTGTGTTTTCATATCATTACTACTATTTGGAGCATAGTATGTCCAGTTACATCCCAGGGGGCATCACATATATTTTAACTAGTCATTATGGGAACCAACATGTAGGAGAGTTTATGATCCCTTAGCTTCTGGGTAGTGTTGCATTAAACCAAATAGACACAGCTTTCTTCTCACAGAAAAATGATCATATTTTATTGCAGTAGTGACAGAGGTCATTTTAGCTTCAGAGTGCAAGTTAATGGATTAAGTATTCTCAGCTATATTCAGTAATTGCTTTCTATCTGTTAAAAAGTTGTGTGTATATTGATAATCACAAATCTTGCCCTTTGTAGCATGAAGTGAGAGTGTCTATCCTTGTCCAGAAATAAGTCCAGACATATTTATTTTCACAATATGTAGTTATTAATGCAATTGTGCCAAGTATTTGTGATGTGTTACAAGAGGGGAAGCACATTCCCGGTAAAATAACTCCATTGATGAAAAATACATCTGTACAATTATCCTGACAAAAATTAAAAAGCAAAAATGCACCATAATATAGTAACACTGCTTTCTTATTAGGAAATAAATGAAAATAGCTATCAAAATAAGATCTTTATCTGAAAGGATGAGGAAGTGAAATGCAGAAATGATTGATTGATTTTTCCCCTGTTGCAGGCTTTACAATGCTTGCTTTACTGTAGCACTACATAAAACAATGGGCAGAAAGTACAGTTTATTCAAACAATTTTGCACATTTTGATAATATATTGATGGAAAACAGTACTCAATATACTGGGAGTGGCATTTGATGTGAGCCATCAGCTGAGTGGATCAAAAGGATTGTAGTGTCTGCAAAACGAAGCATAACTGCATTTGTGTTAGCTCATTGTGAGTATTCAACTTTTTGGCTCCCTCTGTCAGTCACTTCAAAACACCAATAATATTAACAAAATGTGAAAATAGTGCTTCATAAAACGCAGATGTTGAATCAGTTGAGTTTTGGGTATGTGTTTCAATTCTTCAATTTCTTGCCTTTTTCTCATTCCTTCCCTCTCCTGGTCATTGTCATTTTGAGCTCTTCCAAAATTCTGCTGCCCATATGCGATGTTGTGCTCAGCCATCGCCCCCCATGCTCATTGACCTAGAACATCTTAATTTTAGAATTCTCATCCTTGTTATCAGATTCCTTCCTCCTCAATTCTGTAACTTCCCACAGCCCTAAACTCTCTGTTCTTCCACATATGTGCCTTCATGTGTTGTTTTGAGTTCCTTCACCTTATATTAATGATTGAGCCTTGAGTTGGATAGGCCTCAGCACTGGAATTAGCTTTCTGTACCCCTTTGCTTCTCCAAATACCATCTTCTTAAGTGCTCCTTAAAATATTCTGCTTTAATAAAACATTCAGTCGTCTGCCCTAAAGCCTCCTTCTTTCTGTCAGTATCAACTTTCTTCTCCATTTGTGCCCCCTTGAAGCAATTGTGCCAATTTCCTGCATGAACCATCTGATATATTACAACTTCTTTATTGTTAGTTGTACAATTACTGACAGCCTATCATGAATCTCAGTCAAGTGATTGTTCTTCAGAAGAATGATGACAAGGAAAGTGGGAGGGCAAACATCACAGGCAACACAATCCTGAATTCATAACACATTCTCACAATATTTAGGAAGAAGAACACCTAGGTTATGATCTAGTGTAGAAATCCTGAATGATTTATCAAGGGGATGCTAAGAACAATAACAGAGTTTCTATATTTCCTCATTTGAGAACTCTGAAGATTTAAAAATAGGCACAGTTTGTAATGTGGAACTTTTGCCCCTAACAAGGCAAACTGAGAGATCTTACCGCATCCAGGATGCTGAATGCTTTTGGAATAATCCAACAGGAATTTGCCAGAGTTCATGAGGAAACTTGGAGCTACTTGGCTTTGTTTTGAACAAAGACATAATGCTTCATCAGTTACCTGAGGTTATAAGTAGTATGATTCCTATCAGGTATTGATCAGAAGTGATTACACTTCATTGGCTGTAAAATGCCTTTCATATCCTGGGGCCATGAAAGCAAATGAGTGCACTTTGTTTTTCTTTCTGTAGGAGTTCAGAAATGGTGTTAATGTACATGTAAGACTGTTAGTGGTACCATTGGTCAGCATGTTCATACTGTGCTGTTATAACAGAACAACTGAGCTGCATGCTTCATGCTTTTCATGAATTCTTCATCTCAGAATGAGCTATTTGGGATGGTGCGAAATACAGTGAGGAGAGAATGAAAGAAAAATCCACCCTAGTGTAGCGTCAGTGTTACTACTATAAACATTTTAGTCACATCGAATAGAGTGACAAGTGATGTACTAATTTTAACTTCCATTATGTTTTTTTGGTTGAATTGGTGACAGTTTTGGTTAAGTCAGAAGACCACAGTTTTAGATCTCACTCAAAAACTTGATGGCTAATCCACAGTCAAGCCTCAGTGCTGTGTTGGAATTCCTTTAAAACAGCATTGCTGGAAATGACATCTTTCAGGTGTGACATTTAAGTGTGGACATTTCTGTCTCCAATAAAGGGGACTTTTTTTCTGGGTGTGCCACCAGACGACCAGTTAAATGTCTATTGGGCACTTATTTCTGTTGAGGCTTCTCCACAGAAACTGGCTGGAGTTCCAACTGAGTGAGGTCCCCATTGGGTCCATGAAATCCTGCCCAAAGAGTGGAAATATCAAATTCGAACATAAACATAGAATATAGAACAATACAGCGCAAAACAGGCCCTTCGGCCCTCAATGTTGCACCGACCTGTGAACTAATCTAAGCCGTCACTCTACACTATCCCATCATCATCCATGTGCTTATCCAAGGATTGTTTAAATATCCCTAATGTGGCTGAGTTAACTACATTGGCAGGCAGGGCTTTCCACTCCCTTACCACTCTCTGAGTAAAGAACCTGCTTCTGACATCTGTCTGAAATCTATCACCCCTCAATTTGCAGCTATGCCCCCTTGTACAAAATGATGTCATCATCCTAGGAAAAAGACTCTCACTGTCCACCCTATCTAATCCTCTTATCATCTTATATGTCTCTATTAAATTGCCTCTTAGCCTTCTTCTCTCCAATGAGAACAGACCCGAGTCCCTCAGCCTTTCCTCATCAGACCTTCGCTTCAGATCAGACAACATCCTGGTAAATCTCCTCTGCATCTTTTCCAATACTTCCACATCCTTCCTGTAATGGGGTGACCAGAACTGCACACAATACTCCAAGTGAGGCCGCACTAGCGTTTTGTACAGTTGCAGCATGATATCACGGCTCCGGAACTCTATCCCTCTACCAATAAAACCTAACACACCGTATGCCTTCTCAACAGCACTATCAATCTGTGTGGAAACGTTCAGGGATCTATGTACATGGACACCAAGATCCCTTTGCTCATCCACAATACCAAATATCTTTCCATTGACCCAGTACTCTGCCTTTCTGTCATTCTTCCCAAAGTGAATCACCTCACATTTATCTGCATTGAACTCCATTTGCCACCTCTCAGCCCAATTCTGCAGTTTATCCAAGTGTCCCTGCAACCTGCAACATACTTCCACACTGTCCACTACTCCACCAACTTTAGTATCATCTGCAAACTTACTAATCCATCCATCTATGCCTGCATCCAAGTCTTTATAAAAATGACAAACAGCAATGGCCAAAATAGCACTAGTAACCAGACTCCAGGCTGAATATTTTCCATCAATCACCACTTGCTGCCTTCTTACAGAAAGCCAGTTTCTAATCCAAACTGCTAAATCACCTTCAATCCCATGCCTCCACATTTTCTCCAGTATCCTACCATGTGGAACCTTATCAAAGGCTTTGCAGAAGACCATGTACAACACGTCAACTGCCCTACCCTCATCCACATGCTTGGTCACCTTCTCAAAAAGCTCAATGAGGTTTGTGAGGCACGACTTGCTCTTGACGAATCCATGTTGACTATTTCCAATCAAATTGTTGCTTACTAGATGATTGAAACTCCTGTCTCTTATAATCCTTTCCAAAATTTTTCCTACAACAGATGTAAGGCTTACTGGTCTATAATTACCTGGGTTATCTCTACTGCCCTTCTTGAAGAAGGGCACAACATTTGCAATCCTTCAGTCCTCTGGTACTAAACCTGTAGACAATAATGGCTCAAACATCAAGGCCAAAGACTTGGCCATCTCCTCCCTAGCTTCCCAGAGAATTCTCAGAAAAATTCCATCCAGCCCAGCGGACTTATCTACTTTCACACCTTCTAGAATTGATAACACCTCCTCCTTACTAACCTCAATCCTTTCAAGTCTAATAGCCCATATCTCAGTCTTCTCCTCGACAATATTCTCCTATTCCTGAGTGAAAACATGAAAAATATTCGTTTAGCACCTCTCCAATCTCCACAGAGTCCACAGACAACTTCCCACTTCTGTCTTTGACAGGCCCTATTCCTACCCGCGTCATCCCTTTATTCCTCACATATCTATAGAAAACTTTAGGGTTCTCCTTTATTCTGCTGGCTAAAGACTGCTCATGTCCCCTCCTTGCTCTTCTTAACTCTCTCTTTAAGTCCTTTCTAGCTAGTCTGTAAGTCTCCATCACCTCATCTGAACCATCTCGCCTCAACGTCACATGAGCCTCCCTCTTCCGCTTCACAAGAGATACAATTTCTTTAGTGAACCCTGGTTCCCTTACCTTATTACTTCCTCCTTGCCTGACAGGGTCATACCTATTGAAGACATGCGATATCGGTTCCTTAAACCAGCTCCAGATTTTGAGTGTCCCCATTCCCTGCATTTTGTTGTCCCATTCTATGGCTCCTAAGTCTTGCCTAATCGTATTATAATTGCCCTTACCCCATCTATAACTCTTGCCCTATGGCATGTACCTATCCCTTTCTATCGCTAAACTAAACATAACTGAATTATGGTCACTCTCTGCAAAGTGCTCATCGATCACTAAATCAAACACCTGGCCTGGTTCATTACCAAGCACCAGATCCAGTGTGGCCTCCCCTCTTGTCGGCCCTTCAACATACTGTTTCAGGAAACCTCCTGCACACATTGGACGAAAAGTGATCCGTCTGACATACTAGAGTTATAGCATTTCCGGTCAATGTTGGGGAAGTTAAAGCCCCCCCATAATGACCACCCTGTTCCTTTCACTGCTGCCCAGAATTGTTTTGCCGATCTCTTCTCCATATCCTTGGAACTTTGTGGAGGCCTATAAAAAAAATTCCCAGCAGTGTGACCTCTTCTCTCCTGTTTCTAACCTCAGCCCATACCACCTCAGTAGATGAGTCCTCGTCAAATGTTCTGTCAGTCACCGTTATACCGTCTTTGACAAACAAAGCCACACCTCCCCCTCTTTTACCACCTTCCCTGATCTTAATGAAAGATCTAAACCCTGGAACCTGCAACATTCATTCCTGACCTTGCTCTATCCGTGTCTCCGAAATGGCCACAACATCGAAGTCCATGCTGCAAGTTCACCTAAACCTGAGACCCTCCCCTTGTAGGGCCTCCCATCCATCCATGTCCCCTAACCTTAAACACCAGGGACATATCAGGTAAGCTTCTCTTCCCTTTTACTTTCTGATAAGGGGACTAGAGGTGCTGCCATTTCTGATGCTCAAGGTAAGCTTTTAAAGTTTTAAATTAGTGACTCACCTTTCCCGACAGGCCCCTGGTCCAAGCTCCTGCTCTTCCTGCTGCTGACAACTGAAATTAATGGAAATATAGTTTGAAGTATTGTAAAATAGAATCGTATGATTGGGGAGGCATGTTAAAGAACTGCAACCAATTACTTGGGCATCACAATTGTTAAAAACTCAAGCTGGTCAGACAAAATGCTCAATTTTCCCCCATGGTGTAGGTTTATAAGACATAGGAGTGGAAGCAAGGCTATTTGGCCCATTGAGTCCACTCTGCCATTTAATCATGCTTGATGGCATTTCAATTCCACTTACCCATACTCTCCCTGTAACCCTTCATTCCTTGAGAGATCAAGAATTTATCAATCCCTGCTTTGAAGACACCCAGCGTCATGGCCTCCACTGTCCTCCGTGGCAATGAATTCCACAGGCCCATCACTCCCTGGCTGAAGAAATGTCTCCTCATTTCCATTCTAAATTGACCCCCCTCTAACTTTTAGGCTTTGCCCATGGGACTCTAGTCTCCCTGCCTAATGTAAAAAACTTCCGAACATCCACCCTTTCTAAGCTATGCATTATCTTGTAAGTTTTACTAGATCTCCCCTCAACTTTCTAAACTCTAATGAATGCAATCCCATGATCCTCAGCTGATCATCATATGTTAGGCCTACCATTCCAGGAATCATCCGTGTGAATCTCTGCTGGACATGTTCCAGTGCCAGTATGTCCTTCCTAAGTGTGGGGCCCAAAATGGGACACAGTATTCTAAATGGGGCCTAACTAGAGCTTTATAATATCCCAGAAGTACATCGCTGTTTTTATATTCCAACCCTCTTGAGATAAATGACAACATTACATTCGCTTTCTTAATCATGGATTCAACCTGCAAATCAACCTTTAGAGAATCCTGAACTAGCACTCCCAGATCCCTTTGTACTTTGGCTTTATGAATTTTCTCATTGTTTAAAAAATAGTCCATGTCTGTATTCTTTTTTACAAAGTGCAAGACCTCGCACTAGCTCACATTGAATTTCATCAGCCATTTCCTGAATTCCCTTTCTTTGGATCCACCGGCAACATTATTCAGCCAGTATACCTGTATATTGAAGTCCCCCATGATCAAATGCCCTATCTATAGCATAACCAGCACTGAAATTGAGAACAGTAGAAGGATTTTTGTGCATTGTGACATCTCTGTATACAATGATGATTGATCCTTGATCAGCATAGAGGAAACAACATATTCTTGATCTAGCAATTATGTTGGTAGTCACAACATAAGGAAATTCAATTGCATACATTGCACATGACTGCCTAATAAAGATTATTGCTAAAGACAGGTGCCATATTGAGGGAGGACTAGTGCTTTGTACAATTAGCAATTCCTGCGGCTTCTGCTGTCTCACTGCATTAACAGAACAACTATAGTACAGAAAGAGGCCATTCAGTCCATTGAGTCTGCGACAACTCTCCAAAGAGCATCTGACCTAAACCCAGCCCACTATGCTATCCCTGTAACACCACATTGATCATGGTTAATCCACCTATCCTGCACATCCCTGGACACCGTGGGCAACTTAGCTTGGTCAATCTACCTAACCTGCATATCTTTGGGAGGAAACCAGAGCATCCGGAGAAAACTTTTGCAAACTCAGGGAGAATGTGCAAACTCCACAGAGACAATCACTGGAATTGAACCCTGCCAGTATAAGACAGCAATGCTAACCATGGTGCCACTGTGCTTTTCCCCTTTTACATTCTAAAATTGTACTTTGCACATTAAGCTGCAATAATTGATTGTATCTCTTCAGCATACCTCCCCAGTCTTACCACTGCATTATTGTAATTCAAACAATATTCCCATTAATCTTGTATTCCCAATCTTTAGGCAGGGTGTGATGGCCCCAGTGCAAGTCTCACTCGGTTGGAGAAACAGTGGGGAACTCCAGCCAATATTGTGGAGGAGGCCTAACAGAAATAAATGCCCATTTGACCATTCATAGGTCACCATCATGTCTTGTCCACAGATGAATAGGAGAAAGTGAGGACTGCAGATGCTGGAGACCAGAGTTGAAAAATGTGGTGCTGGAAAAACACAGCAGGCCAGGCAGCATCCGAGGAGCAGGAGAATCGACGTTTCGGGCATAAGCCCTTCTTCAGATTCCTCGGATACTGCCTGGCCTTTATTATCACATGCACTCAATGAGTGCAGTGAAACATTTGCAATGTCGCCTCTCGGCACCATCTTAGATACAGAGTACCAAGGAACAGATACTTTAAGTGTTAAGCATGGGAAGAGAATCTAAAACGTCCAGAAGGATAATAAAAAGTGACTATAAAGTACTTAAGTTCCAGAAGTTATAGTCCTTTCCAACATGAGTCCGTGCATGGCAGCATCAGAAAATGA
This sequence comes from Chiloscyllium plagiosum, assembly GCF_037043375.1. Taxonomy (NCBI): domain Eukaryota; kingdom Metazoa; phylum Chordata; class Chondrichthyes; order Orectolobiformes; family Hemiscylliidae; genus Chiloscyllium; species Chiloscyllium plagiosum. The sequence goes on along the minus strand of NW_028270155.1, from coordinate 20,346,399 downwards.
AGAAACGTTGCCTCCGCCCGCTGGCCTCCATCCAGGACTCCTACTGCTCCTGCTCCAGTACCCGGCCCATGCACACTCTGCTCCCACTCCAGGACCCGGCCCATGCACACTCTGCTCCCACTCCAGGACCCGGCCTGTGCACATCTGCTCCCACTCCAGGACCGGCCTGTGCACATCTGCTCCCACTCCAGGACCCGGTCTTTGCACGCTCTGCTACCACTCCAGGACCCGGCCCATGCACACTCTGCTCCCACTCCAGGACCGGGCCTGTGCACATCTGCTCCCACTCCAGGACCCGGTCTTTGCACGCTCTGCTCCCACTCCAGGACCCGGCCCATGCACACTCTGCTCCCACTCCAGGACCCGGCCTGTGCACATCTGCTCCCACTCCAGGACCCGGTCTTTGCATGCTCTGCTCCCACTCCAGGACCCGGCCCATGCACACTCTGCTCCCACTCCAGGACCCGGCCTGTTCACACTCTGCTCCCATTCCAGGACCCGGCCTGTGCACATCTGCTCCCACTCCAGGACCCGGCCTGTCCACACTCTGCTCCCACTCCAGGACCCGGCCCATGCACACTCTGCTCCCACTCCAGGACCCGGCCCATGCACACTCTGCTCCCACTCCAGGACCCGGCCTGTGCACATCTGCTCCCACTCCAGGACCCGGCCTGTCCACACTCTGCTCCCACTCCAGGACCCAGTCCGTGCACACTTTGCTCCCACTCCAGGACCCAGTCTGGGCAGACTCTGCTCCCACTCCGGGACCCAGTCCATGCCCACTTTGCTCCCACTCCAGGACCCAGTCCGTGCACACTTTGCTCCCACTCCAGGACCCAGTCTGGGCAGACTCTGCACCCAATTCAGGACCTGACCTGTACACACTCTGCTCCCACTCTAGGACCCAGACCATGCATACTCTGCATCCACTCCAGGACCCAGTCCCTGCACACTTTGCTCCCACTCCAGGACCCAGTCTGGGCACACTCTGCTCCCACTCCCGGACACAGTCCATGCACACTCTGCTCCCACTCCAGTACCTGGTCTGTGCACAGTCTGCATCCACTCCAGGACCCAGTCCGTGCACACTCTGCTCCCACTCCAGGATCTGGCTGTGCACACTTTGCTCCCACTCCAGCACCCGGCCTGTGCACTCTCTGCTCCCACTCCAGGACCCAGCCCGTGCACACTCTGCTCCCACTCCAGGACCCGGCCCGTGCACACTCTGCTCCCACTCCAGGACCCAGCCCGTGCACACTTTGCTCCCATTCCAGGACCCAGCCCGTGCATGCTCTGCTCCCCCTCTGGGGTTCACCCCACCCACTCTGCTGCCATCGCTCCGGGACTCAGCCTGTGCCCGCTCTGCTACCTTTGCTCTGGAGCTGTTATTCTAGAACATAGAACAGAGAACGTTATAGTACAGTACAGGCCTTTCAGCTTTCAATGTTGCACCAATCTGTGGAACCAATCTGAAGCCCACCTATCCTCCCCTACTCCATTTTTGTCCATATGTCTATCCAATGACCATGTAATTGCCCTTAAAGTTAGCGAGTTTACTACTGTTGTAGGCAGGGCATTCCACTCCCCTACTACTCTCTGAGTAAAGAAACTACCTCTGACATCTGTCCTATATCTATCACCCCTCAATTTAAAGCTATGTCCCCTCATGCTAGCCATTACCATCCAAGGAAAAAGGATGGTCCACTGTCCACCCTATCTAACCCTTTGATTATCTTATACGTCTCCATTAAGTCATCTCTCAACCTTCTTCTCTGTAACAAAAACAGCCTCAAGTCCCTCAGCCTTTCCTCGGAGGACCATCCCTCCATACCAGGCAACATCCTGGTAAATCGCCTCTGAACCCTTTCCAATGCTTCCACATCCTTCATGTAATGCAGTTGCCAGAACTGTACGCAATACCCCAAGTGCGGCCTCACCAGAGTTTTGTACAGCTGCAGCACGACCTCGTGATTTTGAAATTTAATTCCACTATCAATGAAAGCTAAAACACCATATGCCTTCCTAACAAACCTATCAGTCTGGCTGGCAACTTTCAAGGATCAATGTACCTGTACAACGAGATCTCTCTGCTCATCTACCCCTACTAAGAATCTTACTATTAGGCCATTTCTCTGCAAGCCTGTTACTCCCCTCAAAGTGAATCACGTCACACTTTTCTAGGTTAAACTCCGTTTGCCACCTCTCAGCCCAGTTCTGCAGCTTATCTATGTCCCTCTATAACCTATAACATCTTTCGTCACTATCCACAACTCTACCGACCTTAGCATCATCCACAAAATACTAACCCATCCTTCTACGCCCACATCCTGGTCATTTATAAAAATGACAAACAACAGTGGATCCAAAACAGATCCTTGTGATACACCACTAGTAACTGAACTCCAGGATGAATATTTCCTTCCAACCACTGTCTTCTTTCAGCTAGCCAATTTTTGATCCAAACCACTAAATCATCCTCAATCCCATGCCTCTGTATTTTTTTGCAATTGCCTACCATGGGGAACCTTTTCAAACACCTTACTGCTATCCATATCCGCCACATCAACCGCTTTACCCTTAACCACCTGTTTGGTCATCTTCTCAAAGAACTCGATAAGATTTGTGAGGCACAACCTACCCTTCACAAAACCATGTTGACTATCCCTAATCAACTTATTCCTTTCAAGATGATTATAACTCCTATGTCTTATAACACTTTTCAACACTTTACCCACAACCGATGTAAGGCTCACTGGTCTATAATTACCAGGGTTGTCTCTACTCCCCTTCTTGAACAAGCGAACAACATTTGCTATCCTCCAGTCTTCTGACACTATTCCAGTAGACAATGACAACATAAAGATCAAAGTCATAGACTCAGCAATCTCCTCCCTGGCTTCCCAGAAAATCCTAAAATAAATCCCATCCAGCCAGGGGACTTACCTATTTTCACACTTTCCAGAATTGCTAACATGTCCTCCTTGTGAATCTTAATCCTGCCTAATCTAGTAGTCTGTATCTCAGTATTCATAACAATATTGTTTTTTTTCCAGTGTGAATACTGACGAAAAATATTCATTTAGTGCTTTCTCTATCTCCTCTGACTCCACGCATAACTTCCCACTACTATCTTTGATTGGCCCTAATCTTACTCTAGTCATTCTTTTATTCTTGATAAACCTATGGAAAGCTTTAGGGTTTTCCTCGATCCTATTCGCCAATGACTTCTCATGACCCCTCCTGGTTCTTCTTAGGTCTCTCTTTAGGTCTTTCCTGGCTAACTTGTGATTCTCAAGCCATCACATCTCATCCTAACATAAGCCTTCTTCTTCCGCTTGACAGGAAATTCAACCTCCTTAGTAAACCACGGCTCCCTCACTCGACCACATCCTCCCTGCCTGACAGGTACAAAACTTATCAATGACCAGCAGTAAGTGTTCCTTGAATAAGCTCTACATTTCTATTGTGCCCATCCCCTGCAATTTCCTTCCCCATCCTATGCATCCTAACTCTTGCCTAATTGCATAATAATTGCCTTTCCCCCAGCTATAACTCTTGCCCTGTGGTCTATAATTATCCCTTTCCATCACTAAAATAAACTTAACGGAACTGTGGTTACTATCACCAAAGTGCTCACCTACCTCCCAATCTAACAACTGGCCGGGTTCATTACCCAGTACCAAATCTAATGTGGCCTCACCCCTTGTTGGCCTGTCTACATACTGTGTCAGGAAATCCTCCTCCACGCATTGGACAAAAACACACCCATCTAAAATACTCAAACTATAATATTTCCAGTCAATATTCGGAAAGTTAAAGCCCCTATAACAACCACCCTGTCACTCTTGCTCCTATCAAGAATCATCTTTGCTAACCTGTCCTGTACATCTCTGGAACTATTCGGAGGCCTATAGAAAACTCCTAACAAGGTGACCTCTCCTTTTCTCTTTCTAACCTCGCCCATACTACCTCAGTAGACAAGTCCTCAAATATCCTTTCTGCCGCCGTAATACTGTCCTTGACTAACAGTGCCACCACACCAAAGCCCCTCCTTTTCCCACCTTCTCTGTTCTTTCTGAAACATCTAAATCCCAGAACCTGCAACAACCATTCCTGTCACTGTTCTAACCATGTCTCCGAAATGGCCACAACATCAAAATCCAAGGCACTGACCCTTGCTGCAAGTTCACCCACCTTATTCCGGATGCTCCTGTCATTGAAGTAGACACACTTCAAACCAAATTCTTGCCTGCCGTTGCCGTCTTGCGACCTTGAAACCTTATTTATGACCTCATTACTCTCAACCTCCTGTATGCTCGAATTACAATTTAAGTTTCCATCCCCCTGCTGAATTAGTTTAAACCCACCTGAAGAGCATTAGGAAAGCCCCTGCCTCCCCCACCGCCACCACCATCCCCCGCACCCCCGCCAAGGATATTGGTACCCTTTTGGTTCAAGTGAAGACCATCCTGTTTGTAGAGGTCCCACCTTGCCCAGAAAGAGTCCCAATTATCCAGGAATCCAAAATCCTCCCTCCTCCACCATCCCTGTATCCGTGTGTTCAAGTCCTGTCTCTCGCTATTCCTCGCCTCGCTAGCACATGGCACGGGCAACAAACCAGAGATAACAATTCTGTTTGTTCTAGCTCTATGCTTCCACCCTAACTCCCTGAATTTCTGCCTTAGATCCCCATCCTTCTTCCTACCTACGCCAATGGTGCCTATGTGGACCACAACTTCGGGCTGCTCCCCTCCCCCCAAAAGGATTCCGAAAACACCATTAAGACATCACAAACCTTGGCACCTGGGAGGCAACACACCAATCATGAGTCTCTTTCATTCCCACAGAATCTCCTTTCTGTGCCCCTAACTATAGAGTCCCCAATGACTAATGCTCTGCTCCTCTTCCCCCTTCCCTCCTGAGCAAAAGGACAGACTCTGTGCCAGAGACCTGTGCCCCATTGTTTACCCCTGGTAAGTCCCTCCCCTCAACAGTATCCAAAATGGTATACTTGTTGTTGAGGGGAACATCCACAGGGGATCCCTGCACTGCCTGCCAGTTCCCTTTCTGTCCCCTGATGGTAACCCATCTACCTTCTTCTTTTACCTGAGGTGTGACTGCCTCTGTCACCACAACATTGTCATATGAGGGCCCTGGGAGCAGAATCCTAACCCTAACCTACATTTCATGAGCAGCCAGTCAATATGAGGCAGATAGCTGCTCCTTGCAGTCAGCATCCACAGAATAGCAAAAACTAAAGGTATTAAACCCAGCAGAGACCCAGTGCCAACAAAGAATCCCAGGCCAAATGTGGGCGAGGGCAGAATGTGAGGGTAGGGATCACAGTATTTGCATCATAGGAGAGGGGAGCAGAGTGGTGAGAAGCAAGGTCATGCTAGTTTCCAGAATCCTACACCTTTCCAGGTACTTGGTCCCTTGACCAGACAAAGAATACTTGGGAATGAGGGGCCCTACAACTGGGAGATCAACAGCAAATCCGGAAGGATTTTCTGGGCAGCTTTGGGGGATGCAAACAAGAAACATTCTACTCAAATTTAATCCCTGAGCCACTGTGAAGTGCATTGGGAACAGGGATAATTTATATGAATTGTTAATGAGCCTAATTGTCATTTTGTATCTGGCAGACAGAAATCCTGTAACATGCTCTTACCACGAGGAGAAAGTGAGGGCTGCAGATGCTGGAGATCAGAGCTGAAAATGTGTTGCTGGAAAAGCGCAGCAGGTCAGGCAGCATCCAAGGAACAGGAGAATCAACGTTTCGGGCATAAGCCCTTCCTGAAGAAGGGCTTATGCCCGAAACGTCGATTCTCCTGTTCCTTGGATGCTGCCTGACCTGCTGCGCTTTTCCAGCAACACATTTTCAGACATGCTCTTACCACCCCTAGTTTAGTTTGGGACAATTTCTGGTTCCGGGGTGTCTAAAGTCAGTACTCCTTCCACACCCACAAATCTTCCTAACTGCTGTCAATTGCTCACTTTGGCTGGCTCAATTAAGTTATGCTCTTTGTTCCCCTTTGCCAGCTTCATAATTTGTATTTTATTTTTCATTATGTGACATCTCCTGCTTTATGGCCCAATTTTATCCAAGTTACAGATTCCTCTACAATCAACGTGGATGTTCCATATTGTTTACGTCCTTCTTAATTTGCTATCATCAACAAGCTTGGAAGGATTTATTACTGTCCTGAACTCAAAATTAGTGACACACATTGAGAACAAATCTGGCAATTAGCCACTTCATTTCTTGCAGGCTCTGTTCCCTTAATGATTATTATTTGTTTTTTCTTGCCTCATCAATGAGCTAATCCCTTCAAATCGTTCCCTTCTATTCTATATAATTCTATTTTCTGAAAGGATTTGTTTGTTAAAGGTTTTGTGCAAATCTCAACATATTAAATCTACCGACTTCCCTTCATCCATGGGTGGGGGTGGGGTTTACAGAAATGCACTTCCAGTGGAGGTGGTGGAAGCAAGCATGTTAGCAACATTTAAGGCGAATCTTCATAAACACATGAAGGGGAGGTGAACAGAGGGATAGAACCCGTGCATGGGCCATACATAGTGGGTCTAAATAAGAAGTAGGAATCGGCACAGACTTGGTGGGCTGATTGTGTTGTAACCATTTTATTCCGTCACTAAAGAATTCTGATAAATGTCTCAAGCAAGTAATTTTGCTAATTTTTCACATTTGATGCATCCCGTGTGTACTCTCAGCCAATTTGTATTATTTTCTCAATCACTATTATCATGCATTTATATTTCCTGAGATTACACCCCCACATGCTTTTTTATGAAGCAGCATTACACTTTCCTCTCACCACTGAATCCCCCAATATATTGGAGGTGGCATGGTGGCTCAGTGGTTAGCACTGCTGCCTCACAGCACAAGGTACCCAGGTTCAATTCCCACCTCAGGCAACTGTCTGTGTGGAGTTTGCACATTCTCTCCGTGTCTGCGTGGGTTTGCTCTGGTTTCCTCCCACTGTCCAAAGATGTGCAGGTTGGGTGAATTGGCCATGCTAAAATGACTGTAGTGTTAGGTGCATTAGTCAGGGGTAAATGTAGGTGGATGGGTTGCTCTTCAGAGGGTCGGTGTGGGCTTGTTGGGCCGAAAGGCTTGTTTCCACACTGTAGTGAATCTAATCATAAAATATCTTCATCATTTATCGTAGTGATTACTATATTATTATATATTTTACCTGTTCATGTAGCAATCAGCCAATGTTTAAATTTATTATGTTTGCTGTATTTATGCTAATAATAGTATTCAGATTAACTATTTCAAACAAGGTAGCACCATAACAAACCCTTGAAGAGTTTGCACTAAATCTTCAGTGTTGTCAGGAGATTCAAATCAGCTAATTAATTTTGCCTTAATATTGACATATTGAAATTGTAATCTCTAACCATGTAATTGGTATTCAACAAGGAAAAGGGTCACTGAATAAACATGAAGGCTGGTCATTTCGATCTATACTAAATTTTGTGAATTGTGGCAGAGATGACTGAAGATCCAAGTAAATTGAATCTTTTGAAAAGTTAGTCTGATTTGATAGGACAATATCGGAGAAAGTGAGGACTGCAGATTCTGGAGATCAGAGTCGAGAGTGTGGTGCTCGAAAAGCACAGCAGGTCAGGCCGCATCCGAAGAGCAGGAGAATCAGCATTTCGGGCAAGGGCCCTTCATCAGGAATGAGACAATATGCTTGTAGTAAATGAAATGTACTCGGATTCAACCAGTTGTCTCTTGTTCTGTGATACAATTTTTAAAAATTTGTCAAAGAGCAAACCTCCTAAAAGAACAAGAAAACTGCATGACATCATTGGAATGAGTTGTGAAAGGAATTCCGTGAAGGACAGAGTTGCCAGCACTCGAGCAGACTGATAATCTCTGAATATGGTGTGAACATTTGAGAATTGGAATTTGAATTTACATGAAGCTTATTCATTCTCGGCAAAGTATTATGGAACCTGGACATGGTACATTGATTGAATAACATGATGTTAACAGGCAATTTTGGAAATTTACAGAACTGAAGGAAGTCTGAAGAACCAGGCTGCTGTGCCTCTGCCAGATCTTTGAAAGAGCTATCTAATTAGTCTTATTCCCCTGTTCTTTCTGCTAAGCCCTGCATTCCACATTTCTTTTTCAACTATGTTCCCTTGGTGGGGTCAATAACTTTAAGCTGAAAGGAAGGAGGTTTACAGGGGATATGATGAGCACGGTGGGAATCTGGAATGCCTTGGCTGGGAGGATTGTTGAGGCAGGTAACTTCACAACCTTCAAAAAAGGTTTGGATGAACACTTGAAGTGTCAAAACATTCAAGGCTACAGGTCTAATGCTGGAAAGTGGGACTCGTGCAGATTTAGTGTACTTTTGGCAGCATGGACTCGATTTACTGTATTGTACTGTACTTCTGTACTGTATGATTCTGTGTATTTGATTCACTGTAAAAGTTACAGCATACGTTTAGGAACATTAGTTACTCTGCAAGGAATCATGGCAATGAGTAAGCATTGCAGGCCTAGTTTAAAAGTCAAGACAGATTTCAGTATTGGAGAATGCACTCATGAAAACAATTGCTAAAAGAAAATTCAAGAAGAGACTATGATCATAAGCTCATTTATCAGCTTGTCCAATTTTGTAACATAAGGGACAAGAACTCCCTGTCAGTTTGCAAATAGTTTTCTGCAAACGTGGTCAAACTAATCCTGTCATTACAGTGGCAATGAACTAATGTTTGTTTCGGCATTTTAATGATGTGCCAACTTCTATCCATTGAGTTCTGAGCTTCTTTGTAAGGTCAGAGTAAAGAATTACAGTAGAAAGTCAGTAAGTGCTATTTCTGCAACATATTTCATCTTGTTTATTCTCTATTGCCACTTCGAGGTCTGGGAGACTCAAGATAATTGTGGACGGTCTTCCAAAATCACTACCTCTTTAGCACAATGAGTTTTTCATCGAAATCCCTGACTAGTTGTGTTTCTTGGAAGAATAAACAGACCAACTGAAGGATGCAATGCTGGCTGAGCTTAACAAGAGGTGCCTCTGCACTTAGGCAGTGGTACTGTCTCAGCTGAATCACAGGCAGAATTGCACATACCTTCTGTTTCTGAAGGCCCCGTGCCTGTAGAAGATTTAATTAACTATGACCACCATTAGAGTTATGTTGCTTGCTCCAGATTGATCTGTAGCCAGATTCCTCCACAGGCATGGCACTCCTGGTGGCTGTCAAGGTCACAACTGCCTTTAAACATTCATGCTTCATATTCAACTTACCACTGGGGAGCATCAGGAACATAAGCCAACAACTGTTCATAGAAGGTTTTATCATGCAAGTTATTTCACCTCTTCTCCCCTTGGGCAGCCAAAAGCAGCACGGAAGGGTTGTGAGGTTTTATTATGGCAGGAATCCTAAAGGCCGGGAGGTTATAGATTGCACCCATGTGGCCTGACATGCTCTATCACACAATGCCACTTCCTACGTGATGAGAAAATAATTCCATTTAATAACGGTTTCAGCAATTTTTCAACCAGCAGCGCTAAATTATGCATATCAATGTCCATTTCCCAGGGTTATGAGAGTCTGCCGAAAGCTGAACAATATCTCCATCCATACCAAAAGGTCTCATACTAGAGCTTTGAAGGAGTCAGACTCCCAGGTGAAGCAAAAGGGCCATTAGGAAAAAGGAAACAGATGCACCATTGTGGCTGTGGAAGCGAACCTAGCACTGCCTGTGATGGTCTCATAAAGCTCTCATACAGAGCACCTCTTAGAAATGAGCTGACACTGTGAATAGTTCACCAGTTTTGGTAGAGCATTACATGATAATCAGCAAGATGTTTTCTTGCCCATGTTTTACTCCATGCTCACTTCATGGGGTCCGAACCCAATGTTGAAGACTCCCAAGGAAACTTCCTCACAACTGAATACCACTATGTTCCCACTTCTACTGGATGTAGCCTGTTGGTGAGACATTGCCTGGAGATGGTAATGATGGTGTCTGGGACACTTTCTGTGAAGCATAGTTCTGTGGTCATATTAGATTGTTGCTTGGCTAGTCTGTGAAACAGCTCTCCCAATTTTGGCATTAGCCCCAGATGGCAAGGAGGACTTTAATAGGTTGGCAGGCTGATACAACTGAGTAGCTTGCTAGATCATTTCAGAGGACAGATAAGACTCAACAACATTGCTATGTTTCTGGAGTAATATGTAGGCTAGACCAGGTCAGAATGGCACTTTCCTTCCCTGAAGGACTTTAGTGAGCCAGATGGGGTTTTTCCTGATGACCACCAATGGTTTCTTGGTCATCATTGGACTCTTAATTCCAGTTTTATTTTAATTGAATTCAAATTGAAGTATGATAGGATTTGAATCCAAGTCTCAGAACATTTTCAAATATCTGGCGCAATAGTTTAGCGATAATGCTACGAGGCGATTGCCTTCCCCAGAATATTAGTGATATTCTCAATTATTATTTCAGATAACCATAAAATATCATTTTTAAATTTGTAAATTCAAGCAATTAGAAATTAATTTTTCTTCCCTAAATGGTATTAGTAAACCAGGTGGTTTTTATCAACAATCACTGATAGGTTACATGATTATCATTGGCCTTTTAGAGCCAGATTTTTAATTGAATTCAAATTTCACCAGAGACAACCCAGTGACACTGTGGTTAGCAGTGCTGCCTAACAGTGCCTGGGACCCAGGTTTGATTCTAGCCTTGGGTGACAGTGTGGATTTTGTACTTTTACCCCATGTCTGCATGAGTTTCCATCAGGTGCTCCAGTTTCCTCCAAAAGTTCAAAGACGTGCAGGTTAGATGGATTAGCCATGGAAATGCAGGCTTGCAGGAATAGAATTGGGAGGTTAGAGAGTCAGTGAAGGCTCAAAGGGCCTTTTCTGCAACAGACAGATACTATGATTAAATGTTTGTTCTAGTAGGATTTGAACCCATCTCACCAAAATACGACATGGATTGCCAATGCAGTGACCTGGATTCTCACTTACCAATGTGCAGGTTCTAAATAACACAACCTCAACCACATGGAGTGAGATTAAATTTGATAAATAAAGATTAATTTTGATGTCTGAAATAACTGCACAGAGGCCGGTATCCTGTCCCCAAGGCATCCTTTATTTACATGTGCAAAATACTTCAGCTCTGACCAGCCAACTCACAGCCAGTCCCCAGAATGAAGAAACTCTCTGAATCTACTGGGTTTTTTTTATTCGTGCTTATTTTTGCCCCAGCACCCATGGTGTGTGTGTGCAGGTGTGAGACACAGTGAAAGACACAAAGTGCACGAATCTTTATTCAAATTCCACCACCAAGAAGATAGGAAGACACCCGGGTGGCCAGTGACAAACACGGCCCTTCACATCAAAGGGCAGTGCTGTGTGATCAAAACAGTGCAGGGGAGGGCAGGGACTAAATCAAAATAGAGTTGGAGGGAGAAATGATGCACTCCACTCCCTGCGGCGCCCACCTCTCCCTGAACAACTCCAGGGTGTTGGTCGACACCGCGTGCTCCTTCTCCAAGGACACCCGGGCCCTAACGTAACCGCAGAAGAGGGGCAGGCAGTCGGCCCTAACGACCCCCTCCACGGCCCGCTGCCTGGACCTGTTGATGGCCAGTTTGGCCAGGCCCAGGAGCAGACCCACGAGGAGGTCTTCAGACCTGCTCTCCCTTCTCCGTACCGGGTGCCCAAAGATCAGGAGCGTGGGACTGAATCTACTGTTTGTCTTTTTCCTTTTTTTTTCAAAACAGTGAAGGGGAGGGTAGGGACTAAATCAAAATAGAGTTGGAGGGAACACTCCTGTTTATTTTTTTTTCTTTTAACCCCCACACTACCAAGACTCCTGTTTATTTTATTTCTTTTTACCTGTTTTTTTTCCAAAGAAAATCCCTATTTTTTTTATTTTAACCCCCACACTACCACCTAAGTGCGGTAGTGCTTATTTTTTCCCCAGCACCCATGGTGTGTGTGTGTGCAGGTGTGAGATACAATGAAAGACACAAAGTGCACCAATCTTTATTCAAATTCCACCATCAGGAAGAAAGGAAAACACCCGGGTGGCCAGTGACAAGCACTGCCCTTCACATCAAAGGACAGTGCTGTTTGATCAAAACAGTGATGGGGAGGGGAGGGACTAAATCAAAATAGAGTTGGAGGGAGAAATGATGCACTCCACTCCCAGCGGCGCCCACCTCTCCCTGAACAACTCCAGGGTGTTGGTCGACACCGCGTGCTCCTTCTCCAAGGACACCCGGGCCCTAACGTAACCGCGGAAGAGGGACAGGCAGTCGGCCCTAACGACCCCCTCCACAGCCCGCTGCCTGGACCTGTTGATGGCCAGATTGGCCAGGCCCAGGAGCCGACCCACAAGGAGGTCTTCAGACCTGCTCTCCCTCCTCCGTACCGGGTGCCCAAAGATCAGGAGCGTGGGACTGAATCTACGGTTGGTTTGTTTTTTTTTAGGCAAACACTCAAGTGGCCAGTGACAAACACTGCCCTTCACATCAAAGGGCAGTGACACTCCTGTTTTTTTTTTCTTTTTTTTTTCTTTTGTTAACCCCCACACTACCGCCTAAGTGCGGTAGTGCTTATTATTTCCCCAGCACCCATGGTGTGTGTGTGCAGGTGTGAGACACAGTGAAAGACACAAAGTGCACCAATCTTTATTCAAATTCCACCACCAGGAAGAAAGGAAAACACCCGGGTGGCCAGTGATAAACACTGCCCTTCACATCAAAGGGCAGTGCTGTGTGATCAAAACAGTGATGGGGAGGGTAGGGACTAAATCAAAATAGAATTGGAGGGAGAAATGATGCACTCCACTCCCAGCGGCGCCCACCTCTCCCTGAACAACTCCAGGGTATTGGTCGACACCACGTGCTCCTTCTCCAAGGACACCCGGGCCCTAACGTAACCGCGGAAGAGGGGCAGGCAGTCGGCCCTAACGACCCCCTCCACGGCCCGCTGCCTGGACCTGTTGATGGCCAGTTTGGCCAGGCCCAGGAGCAGACCCACGAGGAGGTCTTCAGACCTGCTCTCCCTTCTCCGTACCGGGTGCCCAAAGATCAGGAGCGTGGGACTGAATCTACTGTTTGTTTGTTTTTTTTTTCTTTTTTTTTCTTTTTTATTTTTTTCTTTTTTTTTTATTAACCCCCACACTACCACCTAAGTGCGGTAGTGCTTATTTTATCCCCAGCACCCATGGTGTGTGTGTGTGCAGGTGGGAGACACAGTGAAAGACACAAAGTGCACGAATCTTTATTCAATTTCCACCACCAGGAAGATAGGAAAACACCCAAGTGGCCAGTGACAAACACTGCCCTTCACATCAAAGGACAGTGCTGTGTGATCAAAACAGTGAAGGGGAGGGTAGGGACTAAATCAAAATAGAATTGGAGGGAGAAATGATGCACTCCACTCCCTGCGGCGCCCACCTCTCCCTGAACTCCAGGGTATTGATCGACACCGCGTGCTCCTTCTCCAAGGACACCCGGGCCCTAACGTAACCGCGGAAGAGGGGCAGGCAGTCGGCCCTAACGACCCCCTCCATGGCCCGCTGCCTCGACCTGTTGATGGACAGTTTGGCCAGGCCCAGGAGCAGACCCACGAGGAGGTCTTCAGACCTGCTCTCCCTCCTCCGTACCGAGTGCCCAAAGATCAGGAGCGTGGGACTGAATCTACTGTTTGTATCTGTCAGTCAGGACTCCCTAATTGGCTCAGGTTAACAACCCCAATTAGGAATCTCATAGTCAATGAGATCCATCTGGCCCTGGTTTCAATCATTACAATGTCTGTTCGATCTGGTGAAGCAAAGGAAATTAACCTCATTGGTTACTACACTATGCTTTTCTGATTTAGCTCTGTTATTTAAAATTATGTGTGTGTTGTTGTTCCATAAAGGAGTATAAAGGAAGTAGGAGTATACTTAAGAGGTAAATCAGGAGGGCAAAAAGGGGACATGAGATAGCGTTGGCAAATAGAATTAAGGAGAATCCAAAGGGTTTTTACAAATATATTAAGGACAAAAGGGTAACTAGGGAGATAATAGGGCCCCTCAAAGATCAGCAAGGCGGCCTTTGTGTGGAGTCACAGAAAATGGGGGAGATACTAAATGAATATTTTGCATCAGAATTTACTGTGGAAAAGGATATGGAAGATATAGAGGAGTCGGGAAATAGATGGTGCCATCTTGCAAAATGTCCATATTACAGAGAAGTGAGTGCTGGATGTCTTGAAACGGTTAAAGGTGGATAAATCCTCAGGATCTGATCAGGTATACCCGAGAACTCTGTGGGAAGCTAGGGAAGTGATTGCTAGGCCTCTTGCTGAGATATTTGTATAATCGATAGTCTCAGGTGAGGTGCCGGAAGACTGGAGGTTGGCAAATGAGGTGCCACTGTTTAAGAAGGGCAGTAAAGACAAACCAGGGAACTACAGACCGGTGAGCCTGACCTCAGTGGTGGGCAAGTTGTTGGAGGGAATCCTGAGGGACAGGATATACATGTATTTGGAAAGGTAAGGACTGATTAGGGATAGTCAACATGGCTTTGTGAGTGGGAAATCATGTGTCACAAACTTGATTGAGTTTTTTGAAGAAGTAACAAAGAAGATTGATGAGGGCAGAGCAGTAGGTGTGATCTATATGGACTTCAGTAAGGCGTTCAACAAGGTTCCCCATGGGAGACTGATTATCAAGGTTTGATCTCATGGAATACAGGGAGAACTAGCCATTTGGATACAGAACTGGCTCAAAGGTAGAAGATAGAGGGTGGTGGTGGAGGGTTGTTTTTCAGACTGGAGGCCTGTGACCAGTGGAGTGCCACAAGGATCGGTGCTGGGTCCTCTACTTTTTGTCATTCACACAAATGGTTTGGATGCGAGCATAAGAGGTACAGTTAGTAAATTTGCAGATGACACCAAAATCTGAGGTGTAGTGGACAGCGAAGAGGGTTACCTCAGATTACAACAGGATCTGGACCAGTTGGGCCAATGGGCTGAGAAGTGGCAGATGGAGTTTAATTCAGATAAATATGAGATGCTGCATTTTGGGAAAGCAAATCTTAGCAGGACTTACACACTTAATGGTAAGGTCCTAGGGCGTGTTACTGAACAAAGAGACCTTGGAGTGCAGGTTCATAGCTCCTTGAAAGTGGAGTCGCAGGTAGGTAGGATAGTGAAGAAGGCGTTTGGTATGCTTTCCTTTATTGGTCAGAATATTGAGTGCAGGAGTTGGGAAGTCCTGTTGTGGCTGTACGGGACATTGGTTAGGCCACTGTTGGAATATTACGTGCAATTCTGGTCTCCTTCCTTTCAGAAAGATGTTGTGAAACTTGAAAGGGTTCAGAAAAAATTTACAAGGATGTTGCCAGTGTTGGAGGATTTGAGCTATAGGGAGAGGCTGAACAGGCTGGGGCTGTTTTCCCTGAAGCGTCGGAGGCTGAGGGGTGACCTTATAGAGGTTTACAAAATTTAGATTAGATTAGATTACTTTACAGTGTGGAAACAGGCCCTTCTGCCCAACAAGTCTACACCGCCCCGCCGAAGCGCAACCCACCCGTACCCCTACATTTACCCCTTACCTAACACTACGGGCAATTTAGCATGGCCAATTCACCTGACCTGCACATCTTTGGACTGTGGGAGGAAACCGGAGCACCCGGAGGAAACCCTCGCAGATACGGGGAGAACGTGCAAACTCCACACAGTCAGTGGCCTGAGGCGGGAACTGAACCCGGGTCTCTGGCGCAGTGAGGCACTGTGGCACAGTGGTTAGCACTGCTGCCTCACAGCGCCAGAGACCCGGGTTCAATTCCTGACTCAGGCCACTGACTGTGTGGAGTTTGCACGTTCTCCCCATGTCTGCGTGGGTTTCATCCGGGTGCTCCGGTTTCCTCCCACAGTCCAAACATGTGCACGTCAGGTGAATTGGCCATGCTAAATTGCCCGTAGTGTTAGGTAAAGGGGTAAATGTACGGGAATGAGTGGGTTACGCTTCAGCAGGTCGGTGTGGACTTGTTGGGCCGAAGGGCCTGTTTCCACACTGTAAGTAATCTAATCCACACTGTAAGTAATCTAATCTCAAAATTATGAGGGGCATGGATAGGATAAATAGACAAAGTCTTTTCCCTGGGATCGGGGAGTCCAGAACTAGAAGGCATAAGTTTAGGGTGAGAGGGGCAAGATATAAAAGAGACCTAAGGGGCAACGTTTTCACGCAGAGGGTGGTACGTGTATGGAATGAGCTGCCAGAGGATGTGGTGGGGGCTGGTACAATTGCAACATTTAAGAGGCATTTGAATAGGTATATGAATAGGAAGGGTTTGGAGGGATATGGGCCGGTACTGGCAGGTGGGACTAGATTGGGTTGGGTCTGGACAGGTTGGACCGAAGGGTCTGTTTCCATGCTGTACATCTCTATGACTCTATGATTCTATAATAATTAGATATGTAGACCAGATATTCCACTGGAAATAACATTGAATATTCCTGACCATATGAGGCATTTTCCCTCATTACCATCCGAGCAACACCAAATGCTAAAGCTACTTTCTGGCTTCCTCATGATTATAATTATTCTTTCTGCAGACATTTGATTTTTTTTTTAAACATTCTACAATTCCTCTGAGATAGTCAACAATGCAATATTCTGAAGATCTCCTTCCAAAGTGCAACACCTTGCATTCATCTATATTGTATATTTTTGGAAAACTATGCCCACTTGGAAGATTTGACTAGCTCCCTGGCTACTTCAACGGAGTCAAGTGCCCACCCTAAATTGGTGCCATCTGTGAACCTGACCACCTTGCGTTGCATCATTGAGTTTGTTTATATAGATTGGAAACAGCTCTAGTTCCAACCACAATACCTGAGGCAATTCACGCTGTACATTTCTGCAATTAGTCATCACTCCCCTAACTAGTTCCCACTGTTGCCTCTCTCTCTCTGCCAGATCTTATCCATTTTCAAGTTTTACCTAGGATACCCTATAGGCTAAGAAATTGTTACAGCTTTACATGTGCAATTTTATATAATGTTTCTTGAAGTTATGGTATGCTGCAGCTTTGAGATTTTTAACAACTCCTTTAGATATCAATTTCTCAAAAGTATAACTGAGCACTTAAGGATGGCCTAAACATTTTGGAAATTACACTCCTACTTGGCTTTCACTTCTGTAACCACTAAGTTTGTTCCTAATGATTAATTCCATTTTAATAAATGAGATAATAACATGGCTGTGTTTTTATCTCCATGTTGGAGGTAACTGAGAGCATCAAGTCAAATTAAAATCTCTTCAAGAATAATTGTTAATGATAAGTCAAGATGTTGTTTTTGTGCTCCATTTGCTCTCAAACAATGTTTTGAAATCTGACCTAAGAAGGAATCCAAATCATCCATTTTTATGAAATGCTTAGAGGTAGAAAGCAATTGAAAAGATACTGAAGCCCTGGCAACAATTCTGTGGCATAGTGACTGAAAAAAAGATCAACAAAGACAATTGTTGAACAATCACTGGAATACAGAGATAAAGTTTATCTTGCATGAGGGTCAAACATGAGTTTGCCAAGAGAGGAAAAAACATTCATTATTAGTATGAATTTAGATTAGGAAAGTAGACCATTGGAGCAGTTAATGTGTTATGTTATCTGTTATAACTGTCACATTTTTATGCAACTGCACCAGTAAAATTCTTTTTATATCGCAAAAGTTTACAAGAGTTAACATTTTAGGTAATATTTCCTGGATCACTGAGATTGTTTTCAAATGTTGCCATTTCATTAACTGAAGTTAGAAAAACAGGAAACCAATTGTACTTCAGACAAGCTATCAGAATTAGAAAATAGTAAGGCAAAATACAGTGGATAATAATCCGCCAATCAACAGTCTGTAATGCATTGAAAGAAACTTAATTTTCTGTCCAATAATTTGACTCAGGGATATGAAGCTATGCCTGGAACTTGTCGCTATTCACAATCTATGTAGATTTTGCATAGCAACTCTGACACCCAACTTCATTTTACATCTAATTCCAGTAGGAGTTTAATATTGAATTCAACAACTGAATAACCTGAATTAAACTAGCACTCAAAAAGTCCATATATAATATTAGTGATAAATATAGCTATGGTATGAAGCTTGTGCATTATGAGATATGGGGGCCCAAATATATGGAATGTATGGAAGGACATGGTTTCATATGCAGTTGGACAAATAGATCATCATCATCATCATCATCATCATCATCATCATCATGATTATGCGTGGTTTGCCCGAAGGCATGTCCTTGTTTCATTGTCTACTGATGCTTTTAATAGGTTATACATATCTTAAATAAATCTTCCACAAGGTTAACTGGTAAAAATTAATGGCTGCTGTAATTAAGTGGCATTTCACAGACATGCAACAAAGAGCTTCATTCTCTTCCAGGTTTTCACTGCCAGGAAGAAAAAAATGACTTCAGTACTATAAATTGCTTAAATGTTGGTTTCCCATTATTAAAGATACCATGTGGATTTTGGCTTTGAATGCTTTTAATGATGATGTGTCTTAGTCGCCTTTACTTGACTGAACGGAAAAGTTATAAAGTGCCAAACGTATCACAGAATGCTCATAAATTCACGTGAAATTAAGACCCTGAGCTGAAAGGCAGGTATTAAGGGTATTTTTAGATTCTCCACCTCTGAGGTCCTTGAGTTAATCCCCTGCTAACACACTGACGCAGGTACAGAACAGGATGCCCAGCTGGTGGGCAGGCCGTCAAGCCACAACTGGAGCACTTGCAAGAATGCTGCCTACTCACGAGTTCAGAGCTGAGGGTTTTAAGAAGGACAAAATCAAAGGGGTTTTTGTTTTTCCTTAAAGTCAGGCACAGGCTTGGCCCAGCAGTGGGCCTGCTCCACCTCACCAGGCCTACCACCAGATAATCACCCCTAGTTTTCACAGCTGAGGAAAGCAATCCACCTACTTTGACCCCTGCAATTCCTCTGCAACAACTTAAAGCTGTTTCTAACATCTGTACTTGGGAAAGTTGGGATTTTTTTTTCGCTTTTTTTCAAGCCATTGTTTGTGGGTGGCAGGCTGGATGAAAGCAACCCTTTCACGGACTGTAAATCAAAAAAAAATCTTCTCAAGTTGGGAAAATGAAAAAAAAAGATTGGCTAGTAAGCAATACTGATGTCAAGGGATATGATATTTGCTTATTCCTTGAAATTCAACAGTGTGTTTATGTAAAATGGTTTAATTACATGCAGACCTATCTATTTCTTTGTGTGCATAATGTTCTATTGAATTACCTTGCATTTGGTATACATTGGCAATTAAAGGCTAGTTTCAATATTTACGATTCATTTAAACTGAAAAGTTTTAACTTTTATTTGCCGAGCAAGAAGCATTTCAATTTTATTAAATGTTAGGACTGTAGTTTGCCTTTACAGCTGGGATTATACATGTATCCATTCATGGGCTATTTATATTCTACTAAACACTGATGTGAATGAATTTCAACAAATACTGCAGCCAATACATTGAACTTTATATCAGGATCAACACATGGCAAATCAAAATAAAGATTTTTGGTGGATGAAATGTTACCAGTGTGATTGAATTCTATTTGTTTTCAAGAAATTGAATATAGAGTTATATATAGACTGAAATGATAAATTAGGGTGCTTGGCCTTAATTAGCGCATAAGTGGTGTTATTTTAAATGCTTCCCTCTGTTGGGTGCCACATGACAGAGATGGGAAGAAAAGACTGCAATTGTGTGAGCTTTAACTTTAGAAAGGACAAATTTTGCATTTCAAAGTGTGTTCATCTTGGTTACATTTTTCAGACGGTTATTTTTCTTCTTAGTTCTTGGGTGTTAACCATGACTAATTGCAAACACTCAAGTCTTTGGTCAGAAGATTGTAGGTTCAAATCCCACTCCAGAGATTTCAGCATGAAATCTAAGCAAACCATTCAGTGTTACAATGAGGAAACGGTGCACTGATGAAAGTGTCCTCTTGCCAATTTGAGATATTAAAGCTAGATGATTCACTGTTGAAGAACACCAAGAGAGTAAATCTGGCATCCTGTCCAATATTTTTTCTCTATTTGCTTCACAAAATCAGATGACCTAAACATTCTTTTTATTGATGTTCACCAGGGGCAAGAGGTTTGTCTTATGACTTCTTATGAAGTGAGAGTGAGCAGTTTAGGTCTGTACTCTCTGGAGTTTATAAGAATGAAAGGAGACCTAATTGAGGTATATAGGATGCTAATGGGGGTTGACAAAGTAGAAAGGATGTTTCTTCATGAGGTAAAATTTATAATTAGGATTGGGGTAACAGATATAAACCAGACATAAGGAGAAATTATTTCTTTTAGAGGGTCATTAATTTGTGGAATTCACTACCTGAGATTGTGGAAATGCTGGGACATTGAGTAAATTTAAGGAGGAGATGGTAAGATTTGTAATTAATAATGGGTTGAAGGGTTATAAACAGCAGGCAGGAAAATGGAGGTAAGGCCAAGATGAGATTAGCCACGATAATATTAAATGGCAGAAAAGGCTTGAGGGGGCTGGATTGCCTACTTCTGCTGATAGTTCTTTGTGGAACCTTGCTGTACTGCAGTTGTTTGCTGAACTTTCTACATTACATCAAGTGTTTGCAAAATGACTTCTCAGCTGTTGCATGCTTTGAGATATGCTGAGAACAGGGAGAAAGTAAGGACTGCAGATCCTGGAGATCAGAGTCACAAGTGCTGGAAATGCACAGTAGATCAGGCAGCATACGAGGAGCAGGAGAATCGATGTTTTGGGCAAAAGCCTTTCCTCAGGAATGCTGAGAACAGAAAAGGCACAATATAAATGAAGAAGAAATGAAGTATTTATTTTCTCTTTTTTTCCTTTTTATAAATGAGCATGGTAACAGAAATATGAGGAACGTGTACATTTAGTACAGTTTTGCTGGAAGTATCAATTTTCTATCTATATTCATGTCAAGGTTAACGACCACCTCTCCCAAATGGATAACATTGACTAGGAGATCCACGCCAGTTAAGCTGCACTAGATCAGTCCTCTACAAACTATGGGAGCAGAAACTTGACAACAAAGACCCCTGCCAGTCTGGTGTACAGAGCAGCTGTTGGCACCATTCTCCAGTTCTGCCAAGAGACCTGGACTAAGTATCAGTGGCACATAACGAACAGTGCTAGAGAGATGCCATCAGCAATACCACTGCAGCACTCTCTGAATTCTAAAGGAGGACTGACTAAAAAATGACACTGTCCTTCCCCAAACCAGCTTCACTAGCTTCCAGGCCAATCTCCTGCAAAACCAATGATGGTGAACTGGACACTGTGCCCAGGTGGCCTCACTAACTCCTGTTTTCTCAACTTCTAATGGTCAGTATTCTGGGAAAACACAAAGACAAGGCTACACAGACTGTCAGAACTTGCCGAGCAGTATTGATACTAATAACTGGGAGGAGCTTATACTAAATCTTTCAAAATAGTGACAACTTGTCCATTGAGCTGCACCATGCTTTGATTCTCAAAGTCTTTGTGATTAGGCAGCAAAGAAGAAAAGAAATGGAAGTAGACCCTACACTCTGGGTCCTAGTATCCCACGGGATAACCTGGCCCATGTGCCCAGGTTGAGAAACAGTCTGTTTACTCTCATGCATATCTACAGCAGAAGCTCATGACCTGAGAAGACGTCATCCTCAAATCAAGGGACATCCAAAAATGTCAAAGGTATTAATATTGGTTCTTTAATGGATTGTGTCCAGAAAACGCACAAAGCTCAGCATAACAGAGCATTAGGCATTTATGTTCAAATATGAACTACTTCTCTAGCTGTTATTAGAGTACCAACATGATGGGTAAACCTTAGGAACCTATGGGGAGGTGATGGCCTGTGGTATTATCACTGGATTGTTAATCTAAAAGCCCAAATAATATTCTGGGGATCCAGATTCAAATCCCACTACAATTCAAATTGAAAGTCTCACAATAACTATGAACCTTTTGCCAATTGTCAGGAAAAATCCATCTGGTTCACTCATATCCTTAGAGAAGAAACCTTAACTGGTCTGGCCTACATGTGACTTCAAACCCACAGTAATTTGGATGACTCTTAACTGCCACCTGGGGGCAAGAAGGGATGAGCAATAAATGCTGGCCTCGCCAGTGATGCCATCATCCATTGAATGAGTTTTTAAATATGTATCCATATGCATCATTTCTCAGTTTGAGTTTCAAAATAACTCAAGTGGAGCTTTTGAACTTTAAGAATAATATTCAAAAGAATTGATTTACCCAACTGGTGATAACATAAATGATAATAATACATATTTTTTTGATGGTGCTTGTTGAGTGATGACTGTTAACCAAGACAACAGAGATAGTTCCCCTGCTCATTTGTGAAATAGTGAGATGTAATCTTTAATGCCCATCTGAGAGGGCAGACAAATTCCTGGTTTAATGTCTCACATGAAAGAAAGGACCTTCAACAGTCTAACAGCATTAGTCTAAACTTTGTGCTCAATTCTCTGAAATGAGATTTGAACCTCAAAACATTCTGGCTCAGAGGAGAGACTGCTAAAGTTGGATTCTAATTTTACATGCAGACTTTAGGCTGCCAAACCGTGACAGATTTGGTACAGCCCCCCATGTCCTAGCGCTACCAATTTCATTGCCTGTTATCAAGCCTACCCATTGACCACTGCACTTCCTGTTTACCTTGGACATGCATTTTTCAGTCAATAGAGAAGTGATGTCACTTGCCACTGATCTTCAAGAAAATTACCATAAAGAGATCCAGTTTTTGTTGCCCAGCTTTAGCTTTTCTCTCAGTTTTTTGCATGTAAAGTGATACGATTGAGCTGAAAAAAACAAATACTAACAATTGACTGCTGTCATAGGGTTGATGTTATGTTGTGGCAGATAAACTGTGCCCTCTAGAATTGGAAGAACACGTGCATTTCTAAAGAGCATTAAGGGCAAAGGGTCTAGTGAAATCTGTATGTGAATGGGCAGGAAACTAGGCAGAGAAATGGTAATATTTGTTCCTGACGATATTGATTTAGTGCTTTCTGCTCACTTTTGAATAATGGCAGGAAGAATAAAATTATTAAGGTTCATTTAATAACCCAGTATGAGAAACTACAGAAGCATCCATTGAAGTATAAAGGATAGAGAGAGGGTTTTTTTTCTAAAAGAATAAAGCATTCATAACATTTATACATTTACATTACAAAATATTAAATTAAAAATTACAGAAGGTGTAATAAATGTCAACTTGTTTCCAACAGGGTGTTCCACGTTTAAGTGCTCTAATATATTTGTAATAGCCTCAATATTTACAATACACGTTCCATGTCCCACAAATGTTCAGAGAAAGGTTTTTCAGTTCCGCACAAAGCTGCAATTGTAACATTGTTGATGGAAGATTTGGTCCGATCAGAAAGTCTGCTGTTCCCAAAAGCTGTTCATAAAAGGCTGCAGAACAAGAGAACATATACTGTATTTAAACAGATCTATAAAAGAAGCAAGGGTGAAATGAGAGAATACATGATCTCTTAATGAGTGAAGTTATGGAATGGACTGTCTGGAAGTGTGTTGGAGGCATGTTCAGTCAAGGCGTTCAAAATGAAATTGAATGGTTATTTGGATAAAAATAATATATATAGGGAAAATGCAGAGGATGCTCTTTAACAAGCTGGTGCAGAAAAGATGAGCCAAGTGGCCTCCTTCTATGATTCTGCACATCAAAGTAGCTTAAAACCTAGCAGTTTACTGGTGGTTCAGATCCCTTTAAATTGCACTGATTACGTTGCTAAAAAAATCTACAAATCTAAACAAGCCCGATGCCTAGGAATCTTTAGGAGGGGCACATAAAGAAGTGTTAATGTTCTCATTAGCATCTGCTGCAGACCTCAATGCCTGTGTTAAATGGCCACTGAGTTGCACAACAGTCATCCAAATGAAAAGATATTGCATGTATTTATAGCAGCCAACAAGTTTGGACTTTGGTGCGCCTATCTTGTGCTAAGAAACAAGTTTGGCAAGATTACCCAAAGCAGGGCCAGCAATGGTCCTGAATGTGTGCAAATATGTGGCATGTTCCCTGTTCCCCTCCACTATGTGCCGGAAGGTATGTTGATATGATTTACTCCAGCCCTTTTCAAAGCAAAAGTGAGTGAAGCTGCCACAACTTTAACAGCTTTTAACCATCAAGCTCGCCCACTTCAGTTTACTGAAATATTCTAAACTTCTTTCTGGTGATGCAGTGAGAGAGGTTCATTTGTTAGTTTACATTCATCATCATTCTAATTGTGTACGATCATTACCTCATGCAGGGGCCCAGTTTCCTCCTGTTCACAATATGTAAAGTCCAAACAATTTCCCTGATCAGAATACTTACAGGGCAAGTAGTTGACAGTCTGTTGTCAAGCATGCCCTCCCACAATAGTAAATGCCTTTGGCATGCTCTAGAGACAAGATCAATCTTTTGCCTTTGTTCAGAAGGTCAATGATTTGAACCCTATAGTTGTAATTACAGTGTGGGAAATTTGTTCTCTGGAAACTAAGTTCCTCCTGATACGGTGAGTCAGTTGCGCAAAACATCTTCCCTAATGAGGCATTGGTAGGTTGACAGCTCAGGTATTTGATATTAGTTTTAATCAATTTGATTGAATGCATCAATTTTCGGAAGGAAAGGGAACCAACTAAGCTTCCTGGTTTTAACTTTGCAAGATTGAAAATGGTAATGGATTTGTCTGCAAGAGATTGTTCTGGGGAAGGAACCTTTCAATGCACCATTTGACAAGCTGTCATCAACTATGTCAAATGATAGCTTCTATTCACTTTCTTCCAAATATATGGTAATATTCTTCTTCATTTTTTTCCAGTAATTTAGTAACATTTCCCCCTGTATCTTATCAACTAAGTATAACCCGGAAAACAAAAGCAAGACATTGAAAATCAGAAACAAAAACAGAAAATGCAAGAAATGCTCAACAGGTCAGGCTGCAACTGTGGAAAGAGAAATACAATCAATTGGGTGGGATATTCCCCGTGGGCTTTAGAACTGACGAAAGGGGACATGGAAAACAGTTTCCAGTGATGTTTTCCCCCAGATTGGATAATCAATGGTTAAAGAGTGGACTTCCCATCCAATAAAGAATGCAGTTGGGTCCTCAAATCTGACAGGAAGTCCTGCAGCAGGTCCTTTCAGGTTAATGCAAGAGGCCAATGCCATTTAATAATTGGATGTAAATGCACAGTCACCGTTGTGAAAAGGGGGGCAATGACCAGGCAGTGATACTGATTCTCCAAAGCCTCCAGGTTCCTGTTTCTCCCTCCATAGATGCTGCCAGACCTACTGAGTTTCCCCAGCAATTTTTTGTTTAAGTTTTCCAGTTTCCACAGTTCTTTTGTTTTATTTATTAACCTTTATTGTTTATTTGGCTCACTAATTCTCTCGTAGTGCCCTAGACTCTGCAGGAAGCATTCTCATCCAAACAAACCTGAGAGGACAATCATGGGAACCTTGACATTTTCTTCCAGTGGTTTTGTTTGTCAGTTAAATAAATATGGGAGTTTGGGAAAAAAAGACAGTTTATCTGGGAGGAGGACATGGTGATGGGAGGTTATGTAATTAAAACTCCAGGAATACATCCAGTCGGATAAGTAAACAAAGAACTATGAATGCTTGAAATTGAAAACAAAGTCAGAAAATGCTGGAGAAAAACGGAAGCATTTGTAGAGAGAAAAATAATCCAGTGACTTTTCATTAGAACTGGTTATCCAATCTATGTCGAGAGTGTGGGTGCTGGAAAAGCACAACAGGTCAGGCAGCATCTGAGGAGCAGGAGAATCGACATTTCGGGCAAAGGCCCTTCATTAGAAATTAGGCTTGTGAGCCGGCCTCAACTCCCATCCTCATCCCTGATGAAGGGCTCTTGCCCAAAACGTCGGATCTCCTGCTCCTCCGATGCTGCCTGACCTGCTGTGCTTTTCCAGCAACACATTCTCGACTCTGATCTTCAGCATCTGCAGTCTTCACTTTCTTCTAGTTATCCAGTCTAGTCCAGTCCTGTCCAGTCTAGAATATGTCCAATCAGAGTTTGCAACCCTATTGTATAAAAATACCTTAAATAAAACTCTGTAAGCACTCTGTTTTGATTCCTACTTGCCCCCAAAAATTCCCTTATAGGACACATCAATGTTAAAGTTATTTATTTCTGCAGAGACTAAGTTTGCTACAGTTTGCCACAGTCTCAGAAGAATTTTCCTCAGCTCCAGCTATTCTAAGAGGCAAAATTTTTATTTTAACCTTTCTTAAATGTGGAGATGTTAGACTCTTGTTGTAGCTACTTCCCCAATATATCCATGCAAATCTGCCTATTGCTTTCATTGACACAATACTCTGTAAGGAACCACTTTAGATGCTTCCATTAGTTTCAAACTAAGGAATCTTTCAGTTCTATTTACTGATAAAATCTAAACTGAGGTTATGCCTCTGTGTAGCCAATGGTGAAGGTAGGGTTTTTCGCTGCTTACAAATATATCCAACTGCTCAGATTTCTAACAATCTAAGTTTAACAATGATTTGGACAATCAAAGTATTTTTCATTGTGTAATTTCAGTTACATCACACTGTAAATTTTTGCTATAAATTCTGTGTGTTAGGATTGAGCCCTCCACTATCACCTGATGAAGGAGCGTCACTCCGAAAGCTAGTGTGCTTCCAATTAAACCTGTTGGACTATAACCTGGTGTTGTGTGATTTTTAACTAAGTTTAAGAAGATTAGCTCAGTGAGCTGCAAGCACATTAATCTGGACTGCAACTTAAAATCTCCCCCAACAAACATCCAGATCAAATTAAACCAGAGAGATGTCCTAAGCATGTTCCATTTCCATGATGGCATAGCTTGCTCAGTGCGGTGCTCAAGCTGACTTTTAAGCAAATTTTTCCCCATTTACAATTTCTTATTTTATGATCTGATGAAGTAAATTGCTTTTACACCCTTTCAGGGCTTACTGAATGCTTTTATCTAATTTAGGTTGAAGTCAGAAAACAAAACATCTCTCCAGAGATTGTCGTTCATGCAACTTTAGCCAGCACCACATCCCCAGCTCTCTCGCTAAATAAGCCCACCTGCTGTTTTATAGTTCTTGCCTTTCTATGTTACCCTCTTAAATCAATATTGGCTCTATTTTTAACTGCAAGTTTCTTTTGATTGCATGTATCCTATTTTTTACAGTTAAACTGCAAATTTCCTAAATCTACAAATTATATTCTAAGGCTAAAAGGTCTTTTAAAAAGAACCGTAAAGTAGATACTCACGACATTACTTTGTGGGATCAAGGGATACCTTGCAAGCTTCCTCCATAATTTGTAATCCAAGATTGCACAGGATTTAAGAAGTGTTTTCTTTATTTAAGTTTCTGCTCAAACTCATTTGCATATAAAAGGTGTCATGAGCCAATGTAATTGGAGAACAATTTGAATTTGATTTTTGAAAAGATTGTTATGAAAAGCTATCTTTTAATATGTTAAGTGTGGTAATTTGATTTGTTTGAAGCTGCAAATGGTTGATCACAAAAGAATGATTTTTAGTCAGAGTGTTTAGTGCATGGCTCAGTAGTTAGCACTGCTGCCTCTCAATGACAGGGACCTGTGTTCAGTTCCAGCTTTGGGTACTGTCTGTGTGGAGTTTGCACATTCTCCCTTTGTCTGTATGGGTTTCTTCCCACAGTCCCAGGATGTGCAGGTTAGGTGGATTGGCCATGCTCAATTGCCCATGGTGTCCAGGGATATGTACATTACATGGATTAGATATGGGTAATGCAGGTGATAGGGTAGGAGGCAAAAGTGAGGACTGCAGATGCTGGAAACTAGAGTTTAGATCAGAGTGGTGTTGGAAAAGCACAGCAGGTCAGGCAGCAACCGAGGAGCAGGAAAATTGACATTTCGGGCAAAAGCCCTTCATCAGGAAAGGGTAGGAGGGTGAGTCTGGGTGGGATGCTCTTCAGAGAGTCAGTGTGGACTTGTTGGGCTGTTTTCACACTGTAGGGATTCTATGGAATGTGTTAATAACACAATTTTAAGTGACAGCAAATAACTACTTTGAAATGTTTGCTAGTTATATTGGTGGATAATGGCCAGTTTCTTAGTACTTAAAACTATGAGAATGTTGCCAGGTTTGGAAGGTTGGAGTTATAAAGCAAGGCTGAATAGGCTCAGACATATTTCACTGAAGTGTTGGAGGTTGAGAGGTGACATAATAGAAGTTTATAGAATATTGAGGGGTACAGATAGAGTTAATGGTAGTTGTCTTTTCCCCAGAATGCCGGATTTCAAGACTGGGGCACTTCTTTAAGGTGAGAGGAGAGAGATTTTAAAAAGACGTGAGGGGCAAACGTTTTACACAGAGGTGGTTCACATGTGGTATGAATGTCCTGAGGAAGTGTTGGATGTGGGTACAGTTACAACATTTAAAAAACATTTGGATAAGTACATGAATAGGAAAGGGGATATGGGAGCAAGCAAGTGGGACTAGTTTTGTTTGCGATTATGTTCAACATAGACTGGTTAGACCAATGAGTCTGTTTTCGTGCTGTATGACTCTGATATAAGCTTTATAAAGGTGCTTATTAGTGTCCTTGTAACCCAAAAAGCTAGCTTTCTCTTGAGAAACCTGTTTGGATAACCATAAACATGCACAATTAAGGGGAACTTACAAGGATGATTTAGTGGTGTGTGGCCATGCGATGGAACATTCTGGATTAGGGCTCCAGTTTCGGAAGATGTAGGTTGGAATCCCGTTGCTGGTAGTTTGTTATTCTGGCTGTTTTGGTGAAGTGAGCTTTGTTCCATTTTTATGTGAAAGCTGTCGTGGTACCAAAACAGATTGAAGTGTCCTATGTCATCCAAAGTGATTATCCTATTTAAGAATAGTGTAGTGTTCGTGTTCATGAACTTACCTTGGAGCCAGGAGGCTTGGGTTCAAGTGTCACCTGTTCCAGAGGTGTATCTTAACTTGTTTGAACAGGCTGGTTGAAAATATCTATGCGATCCATAGCACTGGGGGGGGTATGCATTGGGAAGGGCAGCCTGTAAGGCAGCATTTCCTTAAACAAGTGGAAACTCAATTAATGGTGAAAATGATGTGTGCTTGGAATTCTACAATCTCCTGCACTGATTTGGCCAATTTCATGTGAATGATAAAATGGAAATTCCACCTCCATTAACACAATTATGTCCCATGGTTTCAAACCAGGAAATCCCCTCTATCTGTGAGAAGAAATCAGGGCATTCACCTTCATCATCTGTTTTCTTTCTGTCTACTGTCAGACCTCTAAATGTTTCTCTATTTGTTAGCTTTTCGGCAAGTTATCGAGATAGAAAATGAAACCCTGAATTTCCCTCCTGTCTGAACATAAACAGTATAATTTACTTTTGAAATGTCTCTTCTCAATTCACCATTTGCATTCAGTCAATGTAAAAGTCACCAGCAGCAGGCTCCTAAAGATTTAAACAAGCAAGATGGGGCACTTACACACGCATCCTGGAAAGTCTTTTGCTATACCAGACAAATAGCACTCAAGAAAAATTGCAATAATGAAGCTAATGTATTTTTACAAGTACTAAAGCCAAGCAGTTCATAGTTTGCAGTTCACATGACTCTGAGATTCCAGTCAAGAATGGAATTTTTCCCACTATGGAATTGCAGTCCAGCAAGTTTCGATGACTGGGTGCAGTGGTCCTTTGAAGTGTTCCTTTTAGCTGCATTATTCCTTTGAAGCGAAGACTGCCATGCTGACAGGCCTGGGTGGCAGTTGCAATTGGAAGTCCAATTTCTTAACAAATGAATCCAAAGCTTTTCAGAAGCAGGTTGGAAGAGGTTTTAACAAGATGTTTCAGCCTGCTCGAGAAGTTTACACAACCTTTCTCTGCAGGTGTGGTAAGCTGTTATTGATCTGCACACTGCCCCTGTCCCTTCTGGGTTTTGATATAAAGAAAAATTTCACTGTCATGAAAGAGTTTCAATCGCAGCCAATGCGACACGATGGAAAGCAAACAAGAATTTTCACCTGTGAAGAGTCAACTTCAGTCATTTGGCCTAAGACCATTGGTATTCAATAAATGATGTTTGATCACACTTCATTTGAAGATAATTGCTATCAGTAGCTTTTCTTTGTTACATTACAGGCATGGCATCATGGAGTCGAGGGATGGAATCTACTGGAGACATTGAGGATCTCACTTTCTGCTGGAGAGCTGCTGAGGAATCGATGCTGTCACTATCTGGAGAGGTCCACTGAATCACAAGCCAATCAGGAGGTGGCAAGGCCATGAGCAGACCTTTCATTGGAATCAAAATTCCCAGCAGAAACTGCTGCCAGCCAATCAGAGGTTGGGAACATTTGTGCCCAGCTGAAGGACAGGCGTAAAGTCCCAAGACTGTGGAGCAAGGAGGCCATGGATGAGTCATTTGGGGAGGGGGCAGGGATTTTGTGTATGAACAGTCATGGGAGAGGTTCACAGCAAGGGCAAGGAATCACTGTCAGCAGCAGCTCCTTCCTGCCCCATTCTAATGCCCAGTCTCTGCATGCATGTGTTAAATCAACAACTTGACTTAATTTATTATTGTCATGCACATCATGTCACAAAATACAGGTGCCATCTTAAAGCACTGAAGAATAAACCAAAACTTAGAATATAAAGGCACAAAAAATGCAAGAAAGTGTCGGACTTCACAGTCCTTCTTGTTAAGTGCTCCATCATGGTACCTTTCACCACACTACTTCTGTTGGAATGAAAGCCACCCACTCTTCAGTGCCATCTCACCTCTACCGACACCACTATAATTCCTCGATGGACCTTGCCAGTGCAGATGCCACAGATGCTGCTGGGTACCGCATCATCCCAAACCTAACTCTGCCGCTAGCATGAGTCCACTTCAGGCCCACCTCACCGATGCAGCCACAGCCACTGCTTCCACCGCAGCAGCCATGAGTCAGTGGCTAGTACTGCCTCAGTGATGCAGAAGATTTTGGGGACCCAAACGCTCCTCCGATGCCACCACTGCAAGTCTGTGCTGATGAGCCCACTCGAATCCACATTACTGGGCCCTACTCGAGTCTGTGCTGCTGGGCCCCACTCGAATCCACACTGCTAGGCTCTACTTGAGTCTGTGCTGCTGGGACTATTTGAGTCTGCACTGCTGGACACATTCGAGTTTGCGCTGCTGGGCCACTCGAGTCTGTGCTACTGGGCCCACTCGAGTCTGTGCTGCGAGGCCCTACTCAAGTCTGTGCTGCTGGGCCCACTCGAGTCTGTCCTGCTGGGCCACTCGAGTCTGCGTTGCTGGACCTACTCAAGTTGATGCTGCTGGGCCCACTTGAGTCAATGCTACTGGGCCTACTTTGCCCCACCGATGCCATTGTTGCAACTGAGCTCTTCACCAGGCAGTAAGTAAAGTAAAATAGAAGAAAAATGAAGAGAGGAGAGAGAAAAAGAAGAAACAAAAAGAAAAGTTGAAGCAGTTGAGCCCTGGACTCCAAAGTCCTACTCGACAGTCATCAACCCACACGGAACCTGGAGGTGACTGCATGGTTTTAGCAATCATGCATGTTACATATTCTTAGACCTGTCTGCGGCTGGATAAATGAACACTTAAAGACCTCAGTTGGCAGCAAAGCAAGGAGACTATTAAGCCAACAAACCTCCAATAATAGATGTTTTCTGATACAGTAGTAGTGTCCTTACATTTTTTTTATTCCCTCCTGAGACATGGGCATCATTGACTGGTCCAGCATTCATTGTCCTTCCCTAGTTGTCCTTGAGAAGGTGGTGGTGAGCTGCCTTCTTGAACTGGTACAGTCCACCTGCTGTGGGTTGACCCACATGCCCTTAGGGAGGGAATTGCAAGGTTCTGACCCAGCAACAGTGAAGAAACAGTAATATATTTGCATGTCAGGATGATGAGTGGTTTGGAAGGGAACTGCACTGAGAAAGTTTGCAGAGAAGTCCTGGAGTCAAGATGACTGACTTCCAATAACCACAACCATCTTCCTATGTGCCAGGTTTGACTCTAACCAATAGACAGTTTGACGTCAATACACATTAATTCCAGTTTTGCTAGGGCTCCTTGATGCCACATTCAGTCCAATGGCTCTCACACCCATCTCACCTCTGGCATTCAGCTGTTTTGTCCATATTTGAAAAACAAGGCTGTAATGTGGTCAGGAGCTGAATGGCCCTGGCAGAACCCAAACTGGGTGTCGCTAAGTAGGTTATTGTTGAGCAGGTGCTGCCAAAGGACACTGTTGATGATACCTTCCATTACTTTACCGATGACGAAGAGTAGACTGGTGGGGCAGTGATTGGCCTGATTGGATTTGATCTCTGAACCAAAGGCTGGGTTGCCCAAGAAGAAAGTAAGTACACAGCCAAACAGATAGACTTTATTAAAATCTACCAGTACTTACAATAGAGGCTTTGCTTGTAGCTTCTCTGTCAAGTTAAGTACTCAAATGGAATTTGTCTTAGTTGTATTATTCAAAAGTATCTACGCAAAGAGCTCTCAGCCAATTACTGAAATATACTGAAACTTTACTCTACACAATGGAACTATTTTGACATCAGTATTCAGGTCATAGTTTGTAGGCTTGAGATCATGATTAACATGCTTTCCTCACCTTTCTCTACCTTTCCATTAACTACTGTGACCTGACCAGCCACTGCATTATCCACTCACTTTGCTGCAACAAAATTATTATAATTTTGTAATTTGCTGCAACAAAATTATTATAATTTCTCAAAAGAAGTTCATTGTTGACTTGAATAGTGATCTACAATGTTGTCAGGGCTTCACTTCATGGCTGAACTTTTTAACTTTTGTGCCTCTTCCAGTGTTAGCAATCAGAAACAGAGGATTATCTTCCAGAAGTGCATTAACCACACCTAACTTGACTTCTCACTCAGCCATCTCTTCCAATGTAATTTGTCCCTACATTTTGCAGTGACCTGTCCTGCACAAAAACCTGAATGAATCAAATTTTCCTTCATTTTACTGATGGGGGGTTAAAAGAACAAAAGCATTCTCCAGCTGTCAACAAAACCTACACACCTTTTGACTTATTTGCATTAAAAATATCCTTCAGTTCAGACTGTTTTCTCAGGGAACCTGAAACTCAGTGCTCAGCTGAATCTTTGATTGAGCGTCCGCCCCCATAACCATGCTGTTACCAAGATCACTTTGTCACCGGTGCCTACTCTGCTGTGATGTGCTCATGGATTTCTCTTTACGTTAATAGAATGGACTTTTCTGCCTTCAAAGTAGCAGGTCAGATCTTAATCCTTAGCTTGTATTGTCGTCATACCAAATATTCTGTTAAATATCATCCATACATTTCTGACCACCAGTATTACTGAGCTTTTGAAATTGGAAATGGTCTTGGTTTAATCTCCGTTGAGAGTGTGGCCCTGGAAAAGCACAGCAGGTCAGGCAGCATCCGAGGAGCAGGAGAATCGACGTATCAGGCTGGAGCCCTTCATCAGGAATGAGATTAGTGGGTCAAAGGGGCTGAGAGATAAATGGGACAGATTTGGGGCTGAGAGGAAGGTAGCTGGGAATGCGATAGTTAGATGATGGTGGAGGGAAAGGTCATAGGTCGGAGAGGAGGATGGAGCGGATAGATGGGAAAGACGATGGACAGGTCAAGAGGGCAGTGCCGAGTTGGAGGCTTGGAACTGGGATTAGATGGAGGGAGGGAAAATGAGCAAACTGGTGAAATCCACATTGAATCCGTGTGGTTGTAGTGTCCCAAGGCGAAAGATGAGACATTCTTCCTCCAGGTATTGAGTAGTAAGGGTTTGGCATTGGAGAAGGCCCATGACCTGCATGTCCTTGGTGGAGTGGAAGGGGGAGTTGAAGAGTTGAAGTGTTCTCAGGTGGTGAGATTGGTTGGTGCGGGTGTCCCAGAGATGTTCTCTGAAATGATCCGCAAGTTGGTGTCCTGAATCCCCGATGTACAGGAGACCACATCGGGTGCAATGGATACAGTAGATGACATTTGTGTACGTACAGGTAAATTTCTGTCAGATGTGGGAGGATCTTTTGGGGCCTTAGACAGAAGTGAGAAGGGAGGTGTGGGTGGCGGGGGACAGGTTTTACACTTTCTTTTGTGGCAAGGGAAGGTGCCAGGAGTGGAGTAAGGGCTGGTGGAGGACATAGATCTGAAAAGGGAGTCTCAGAGGGAATGGTCTCTCCAGAACACTGATAGGGGTGGGAAGGGAAGTATATCCCTAGTCGTGGGGTCTGTCTGTGGGTGGCAGAAGTGGCGGAGGCCGATGCAATGTGTGCAGAGGTTAGTGGGGTGGAAGGTGAGGACCAGGTGGGTTTTGTCCTTGTTGCGTTGGGAGGGGTGGGGATCAAGGGTAGAGGTCTGAGAAGTGGTGTAAATGTGCTGGAGGGGCATCGTTGACCACGTGGGAGAGGAAATTTCATTCTCTGAAGAAAGAGGCCATCTGGGATTTTGTATGGTGAAATTTGTCATCCTGGGAACAGATGCAGTGGATGCAGAGGATTTAGGAATAAGGGATGGTGTTTTTACAGATGGCAGGTTGGGAGGAGGTGTAGTCCAGGTGGGAGTCGGTGGGTTTGTAGTAGATGTCTGTGGTTAGTTGGTCACTGGAGATGGAGATGGAGAGGTCCAGGAAGGGTAAGGAGGTGTCCGAGATGGTCCAGGTAAATTTGAGGTCGAGGTGAAAGGTGCTAGTGAAGCTGATGAACTTTTCAACCTCCTCGTGGGAGCACGAGGTAGTGCTGATACAGTCATCGATGTAGCGGAGGAACAGGTGGGGACTGGTGCCGGTGTAGCTGTGGAAGATGGACTGTTCTATGTAACCAAGAAAGAGGCAGGCATAGCTGGGGCCCATGCGGGTACCCATGGCTATCTTTTTGGTTTGGAGGAAATGGGAGGATTGGAAGAAGGATGTCGGTGAAAGGGTATTGGATGTTACGGTGTGAGAGGAAGAAACTGAGGCCTTGGAGACCTTCATCGTGTACAGGGACTGGAAGTCCATGGTGAAGATAAGGCGTTGGAGGCCGGGGAAATGAAAGTCTTGGAGGAGGTGGAGGGCATGGGTGGTGTCCCAAACGTTGATGGGGAATTCCTGAACCAAGGGAGACAGGACAGTGTCAAGGTATGCAGAGATGAGTTCAGTGAGATAGAAACAGTCTGAGACAATGGGGATGTCAGGTTTGTCCTAGGTTTAATCTCTGATTAGTTTCTGGGAATTACATGGAGTTATAGCACAATAACGGGCTGTTTAATCCAATCGGTTTACCTTGGTGTTTATGCTCCATTTCAGCATTATTATTATTGCAGAAAATCAAAGTTCATGATCAAGGGGGTAACATTTTGCCATGGATAGATGTGCTGGCTAACAGAAAGCAAACAGTAGAGATAAATAGGTCAATTTCTAGCTGGCAGATGTCATGTGTAGTGTGCCACAGGGGTCACTATTGAGGCCTCAACTCTTTACAATTTGTAAAAATGATTTGAATGTGTGATTGCTAAAATTGTCAATGATGCAAAGATCGGTAGGAAAATGAGCGCTGAAGAGAACACAAGGAGTCTACAAAGGGATAGAGGTAGGATAAGTGAGTGGGCAAAAATCTGGCAAGTAGAGTGTGATGTGAGAAAGTGTGAAATTGTCCATTTTAGGAGAACAAATAAAAACAAAGCAAATTATTCAAATTGTGAGAGTTTGCAAAACTCTGAGATTCAGAGAGATCTGAGTATCTTAGTGCATGAATTGAAGAAGGTTCATCTGCAGGTGCAGCAAGTTTTCAGGAAAGTTCATAGAGTGTTAAGTTTTATTGTGAGGAGAATTGAATGCAAAAATTGGGAGGTTGTGCTTCACTTCATGAGGGGCATGGATAGGATAAATAGACAAGGTTTTTTTCCTGGGATCGGAGAGTCCAGAACTGGAGAGCACAGGTTTAGAGTGGGAAGGGAAAGGTTTAAAAGTGCCCTAAGGGGCATGCTTTTCACGCAGAGGGTGGTGCGTGTATATGAAATGAGTTGCCAGAAGAAGTGGTGGAGGTTGCTACAATTACAAGATTTAAAAGTCATCTGGATGGGTATATAAATTGGAAGAGTTTAGAGGGATACGGGCCATGTGCTAGAAAATGGGACAAGGTTAGGTTTGGATGGACGAGTTGGACCAAAAGTTCTGTTTCTGTGCTGTACCTCTCTAAATGACTCTATGACGCTATGAGTTATCTAGGGCATCGTTGAGACTGCACGTGAAGTAAAACTAGAGGTAATAGTTTAAAAATCAACAATTTAAAACAGATATAAGGAAACAAGTTTTTCTGCCAGAGCATTGTGAGCCTTTGGAAATCCCTTCCTCAAAAAGCAGTGGATGCCAAATCTTCCAACATTTAAAAATCTTTAACATAGATTCTTGATTACCAAAGGGATGAAAGATCATTAACAATTAGCAGGAATATAAAGCGAATCAAATCAGCATGATCTTATTGACTGGTAGGGCAGGCTTAAAGAACCGAATGGCCTTCTCTTGTTCCTTGTTTGTATGTTTGAACCTCATCCCCTGACCCATAAGCTTCATCTACTTAACTGTCTTCTCAAATGCATTCAAAGTAATCAAACCAGATAACGAATTCCACATTCCATACGCTCTCTGGCTGAAGACTGGACTTAATAATGATCATCTTATATGTATGGCCTCTCGCTTGAGTCTCCCCTACAAATGGAATTATCTCGATGTCTACTCTAACAAATGCCTTCAAAATATTAAATTTCTCAATTAGATTACCACTTAACCTTCTCTTTTCTGATTTCACTGAGGGTCACAGCAGGGACATTACAATTGCATTAATGTCTTTCTCTTGAGAAAAAAAGAAAATTGCCAGAATTTCCATTTCTAATTGGTCACAAAAATCACTAGCTCAAAGTAGATAGATACAGATATTGGATCATGGCAACTTTAGGCTCAGTTGTAATATCTCTGAAGTTGAATATCATTTATTCATATTTCCTGTTAATGCTCACATTCAGATGAACTACAGAGAAAGGCATATACACTGAAGAAATTGTAAACAAGTAAACAGTTGAGTAGGAGAAAACAACTGATAAGAAGAATAGAACAAAATGCAGTCCATTATAAATCATGCAGTTATTGATCATTTTAAAAAATAAATTAATGAGTTTAACAAGTTTCAGTAGTCAAATGGTTAAGCTGACAATTTGTATGTGAAATTAGTGAATAAATGTTATGGTTTTCATTTGTCATCAAGTGTTAACTGAGGTGTTAACCTGTTTGTTTTAATGCTTCCATTAACATATCAGACATCATGACGGGTTATGATCTTATTAAACAAATGTACATTAGTATCAAACAGCACAATCTATGCTTCTAATCCTAGAAGTGTCCGTTCCTGGCTCTCAGAAGGAAATGAGTTCACAACTGAATCATTTATTCAAACCAAGCTAATTGCAACTAACTGAGAAACTTTAATTACTCCCTTCAGCTGCAACAGCACGACCAGGCCAAGTACATTATTAAAACATCATTCTGAATTAGAAGCGTGCACATTTAATATTAAGATGCCAAAAAATTCTTAATTTTTGTGCTCCTAAATAGACCTACAATTGGATTGGACCCAAAATTATAAATTCTATATGTGACTAATGAAAGTTAAACTCAGTCTTTTGGGACCATTGAGCATAGATCGGACAATTTCATGACAGGAAGTAATATAGGATTAAAAGGTTGGGTTTTGTTTCAAAGACTGCAAGCATGAATTTGTAAATAAGAAGCCAGGAGGCAAAAACCCACAAATTGTGTCATGTATCTCAAATCATAACAAATACACTTTCCTTTTGAAAGACTCAGTAAGTATTTAAAACTGTCAAATCATAAAGTTCAATCTGGTGGCTTCTTGGTTAAATTTCACCACATTCTCAAAGCATTTGATGATAATATCAGTCTCTCAGCTTGGTTTATTTTATGTTGGGAAGAAAGAGCTCGCCTGCAAATCCATAGTGTATGCTCAGTCTATCAAGGGCCTGATAAGCATAATGAATTAGCCAGTTTGTCTGGGACTCAGTCCCTCCTCCTTGCCACAAAAGCTTCCTGTAAGTTGAAAAAAAGTGTAATGTGCACAGAATAGTCCAGTTCTTCGGGAACATTTTCTGGTGTGGCCTACAGCTTGGGCTCAGCAGGAAGGAAAAGAGTAGTGATTTATCTCATGCCCAGCCATGTCTACAATTCCTAGTTGT
Organism: Chiloscyllium plagiosum; assembly: GCF_037043375.1. Taxonomy (NCBI): domain Eukaryota; kingdom Metazoa; phylum Chordata; class Chondrichthyes; order Orectolobiformes; family Hemiscylliidae; genus Chiloscyllium; species Chiloscyllium plagiosum. Next base: position 20,308,040 of record NW_028270155.1, on the reverse strand, counting down.
TTGAGCAGCCACACAAGGAGTGTTTCATTGCAGTAAAGTCTTGTTTAAATATGAAAATGTCCCTGGTTGTTTTCTGACCATATGCCATCGTTCTCCTTGCCTGACTTCTGTCTTTTTATTAAAATGTATATGTACAATGCTTTTTTCCGAACATATTATAGTTTGTAAACATATGATTAATTTTCTAGCTTGCAAGAAAGAGCTTGAATTTAAAGTCCCTGTTTTTGTTTAGTTTAAATTACATGAAAATTGTTTTTGTGCATTGATCAAACGATTAGTGGGAGGCGAATCTGGTTCATTTGCTTCTTCCCTGGAATATGCTCTGAATTCTTCCTTACGTCAGACGTTTGGATTATCTTTCCTATCAAAGAATCCCACTTCTTTGTGTCCTAGCCCTGAAATGTAGGGGGTTGCACTACAGACAAGAAACCTGGCCTACAGGCAGCAAAAATCATCTTTTCACGTGCTTGCTCTTTACGCATGTGGGCTGTTAACTATTTTTCAATTTAATAGTCAGAAAATACTGGGCAACGTGCAGCCAAATTTCAGCTTTGCACTGCCAATGGGAAAGGCTCCTGCCTGTAGAAGAGAATCATAAAAATACTCCAATGGGATTTCCACATTGATCACTGCAGAACAGCTGAAACACTCATAGAAACATTGGAAATAGAAGCAGGAATAGGTTATTCTACCCTTGGAGCCTGCTGCACTGTTTAATATGATCATGGCTGTTCCTACTTTCTCCCCATGCTCTTTTATCCCTTTAGCCCTAAGAACTATTTCTAAATTCTTCTGGAAAACACTTAATGTTTTGACTTCACACGCTTTTTGTGACAGAGAATTCCACAGGCTCACCACTGTCTGGCTGAGTGAAATTTCTCCTCATCTCAGTCCTAAATGATCTGCCCCATATCCTTAGACTTTGACTTAGACTTTCCCTGAAAATCTGACAGGATCAGCTATATTCCATATGTAGTGGTTGGAATGAGGTCAGCTAGGTGGTCCTCATAGGACACGAGTTCCTTGACTGGGGTTCTTAACCTGGTCCAATAAGTGCATCCTGACTGACATATATAAATAGAAATGTCAGGGACTCTGCCCACTTTAACAACAAGCTCTGTGCTAGCTGGGTCAGTGTCATGTACTATGCGCTTGGAAATAAAGGGTAACTTGATGATAGGATACTAGCCTTCATGTAGCTAATTCATGGAGTATTTCACCATACTTCAAACTGACAGACCACAACTGGCATTAACCATTGGTTAAAAGTAACGCAAAATGTGTAGTTCTGTAATGCCTTTGCCTCAGGATTTCCCAAATGAAGCCAATGAAGCACTTTAGCAGTGTTGCCATGGCTGTAAGGTCACAATGTGGCAGTCAGTTGTGTACAGCAAGCCACCAGAAACAGCATTGTGATATTGACTACAAAGGAAGTCTACTCAACATTTGCCAATATTGGTCAAGGGATAAATGTTAATGAGGATACCAAGAAAGTCTTCAAAATAGTGGCACATGGGAGTTTTTGCATCTGCTTGAGGAGAGGGATTGTATTTTAATTAACATCATAAGGAAGCACCTTCAACAGCACAGCACTTCTTCAGAGCAGCACTGGAGTGTCAACCGAGATGTTAAGCTTAAATCTTCAGAGTTGCATTATGAGCTCAGAACATTCTATTTCAGAAGCAACTGTACTACTCATTTTCCAGGGCAGATACTGTTGGCATTGAAGGAAAAGTGTTTTTAAAGATGTAATGAGTGAAACAGCACACATCCCAATCATTTTTAGAGCACTAATGGAAACAGGATAAATAAAGGTATTTGACTAGTAATTGGCAATTGTCATTTGTGGACAAGCTCAATGACTTGGCATTCTTATTAGGGAAGACACACTCTAAAGGAGCATGGGATGGAAATAGGGTTGCATTAGTTACAATACAACACCACCAATTCTTGAACCCATACATCACATGTACAGCAATGGCTGGAAGTGCTAGAAAGTGATTTTAAATTTTAATATTGACAAAATTTGATGAAATGAGAGATCAGAATTAGACCAATAAGAACATGACAAGAATAATAAACTACAAGATATAACACAATAGCACAAAGAGAAGAAAGTGAGGATTGCAGATGCTGAAGATCAGAGTCAGTAAGTGTGGCACTGGAAAAACACAGCAGGTCAGGCAGCATTCGAGGAGCAGGAGAATCAACCTTTTAGGCATAAGCCTTTCATCACGAATGCTGCCTGACCTGCTGTGCTTTTCCAGCACCATACCTTTTGACATGAATAGCACAAAGTGTCCTAGAGGTGCAGGTTCATAATTCCTTGAAAGTGAAGTCGCAGTTAGACACGGTAGTGAAAAAGGCATTTGGTATGCTTGCCTTTATTGTTCAGTGCACAGAGTATAGAAGGTGGGATATCATGTTGTTGCTGTATGGGGCATTGGTGAGGCCCACTTTTGGAATACTATGTTCAATTCTGGTTTCCCTGCTATAAGAAAGATGTTGTTAAACTTGAAACGGTTCAGAAAAGATTTACAAGAATGTTATGGGGGTTGAAGGGTTTGAGCTGGAAGGTTAGGCTGAGCTTATTTTCCCTGGCTCATTAGAGGGATGACCTTATAGAGGTTTATAAAATCATGGGAGGGCAGGATATGGTGACTCGCCTAGTTTCCTTCCCATGGTAGGGAAGTCCAAAACAAGACAGCAAAGGTTTAAGGTGAGAGGGAAAAGATTTAAAAGGGACCTAAGGGACAAGTCTTTGAGGCAGAGTGTGGTGCTGCCAGAGGAAGTGGTGGAGGCTGGTACAATTACAAGATTTAGAAGGTACCTGGTTGGGTAAATGAATAGGAAGTGTTTTGCAGGATATGAGCCAAATGCTGGCAAATGAAACGAGATTAATGTAGGATATCTGGTCGGCATGGATGAGTCGGACTAAAAGGTCTGCTTCTCTGCTGTACAACTCTATTACTCTCAGAATAGTGGTGATGTCAAACAGAGTATTTTAAAAGCTGTTATGGACAGGGATGCAAGAGAACTGAATCTCCTGTTCCATTCCTTTATTGCCCATGATCAATGTGTTTTTGAAAAGGAGGATGTATGTTTCTTCACTACTGAGTATTCATTTTGTGTGCTGAAATAAAGAGGATAATTTAATCACATTTCTCCAGAAATCTCAGCTTACAAATTCAGTTACCACATGGATACATTTGAAAAAGGAAAATTGTACTCTTTTATGAGTTACAAACAAAGGATTGATCTTAAGTAATATGATTGGCTTATCTGATTCTGTCTTAAAGTGTAGTGGATGAATTCCATAACAAAATCATATGTCAAAGTCATTGTAGGATTTCCTTGAAAGGGTGAGTTTTTCAGCAGCGCACAAAGTTAGTCTTATTAGTAGAAGATTGATTTTTTGAGAAGGAACAGATTTGGAGACCTTATGATGGTCCAGTCACCACCTTTAGGAATTGATGTTGCAGGCTTTGCTGCCATTGCTGTTTGCAGATTTATTGGTTTCTGTCCAGATTCTTAGAGGAGGGATTTTAAGATTCATTGTCTATGGCTGTTCTCAGCCAAGTGACCACATAATCAATATTTTTGTTTCCCACCATGAATGATTTCAAGTCACAAACATTGCTATAAATTGGGGAAAGCTGGTGGCCACTCACACCTACTTATGACAGAGTGTTTCATTTACATCTCGTTTTATTAAATTTTTAGCTGAGAGACATGAAATATGACTACATTTTGCACAAATCCATTGGTAATAGGAGATGTTATTTCCAAAAATGGCTTTTCTTTGGCATCTCCATTCAGACTAGGCACTCCACCCATAGGCATTCAATTGGGAACTGTCTGGAAACCTAAGGTAATTCGTACTCTGTGCAGAGCTTCATGACGGGAATGTGATCCTCAGTGGTCAATTTAGTACTCTTTTAATGTCTATCCTTAACAAAAGGCATTCCATAAAATTCTGTACTAAATGCAGTCCATTTTTAATGTTATGAATAAGACATGACTTCCTAAGTTCTAGCTAGCAACAGTGGCGCTCTGTTAAACAACGATTACTTTGGAGATCACAGTACACATGGAACCAAAACAATGAGAAACGTTAAGTCCAGATTGTATAGCAACATTAGTTAACACAAAGAAGGGCTTGTATTTATCTCTCACCTTGCTTGACTTTTGAAGTCCCCAAATCTTTTCAACAAATGAAATACATTAAAGTGCACTTATTTGCACGTTATCACAAAACTTACATGCCGTTGTGTATTATAAATGCACCAAATATTAATGAATTGTAGTAGCAACTCCTAAACAGGCAAAACATCTCAGAAACTATTTTGGCTAAGTACAGCAAATAATAAGGAACTGAATGAGTTAATTTGTTTTTGGTGATCATGCTTTTTGGTTAATTGAATAACTGATTTTGTATTGGTTGTGGAAGAACCTTTTACTCCTTGAATAGTACCATGAGATGACTAATGACCAACTTAAAATAAGACATTTCTTTCAAGGTCAGCACCTTCAACAGTACAGCATTCATTAGTAATATGCTGGAATATCAGCCCAGAACATATGCCTATAGTAGGGTTTGAACCCACGACCTTCTGACTCAGAATTAAGACAAAGTTATTCCATTTTCCATTTTTTCTAGACATATGTCTAAGTAGTAGACCCTTTCTTGGCACATGATTCTCATGGAAAAGGCCAACCTCATACTTAACTCTGACTCTACTTACTGCCTACAGGGTCGAGAGTTGGAACTCCCTTTTGGACCCAGACTCAGGCGGGCTCATTGGTTTCCTGCTGTTTGTGACAAGTTATTGCAGACTTTTCGAAAGGCACCAAATTCCCCACCCACTTACCCACAAAAACTATGAAGGTCTAGATATTATGGCATGCAACCATGTCAGAAAAAAAATCATGCACTTATTTGGACTAGACCTATGCGTCTTTATAAATAATCCATTTCCTGTTTTAGCATGCTGTGAAAATGAAGCCAGACATAGCGATAAAATATAGAGCAAATTTTTTAAACTCTTGAGCTCAACAATAAAGTCATTGCTGTACTCTAATTGATGCAGTTTAATATGTACTCATGATTTAATTTGTGTCACTTGAATCAATTCATAAGACCTGTAAAATATATAATTTAGTGCTCTATTATGCACTAATTAATTTAATAGATTATTTTTGAATGCTTTATGAATTAAACATACATAATTATCATTTTGCTATCATCCTAAGAGTCATCAGTATTAGTTAATTGACAACAAACATTGTACACTAGAGACCAAGATGATTAGTGTGTTATTCTGATAGAGCCAAGGTTTGTGGATTTACACCCCATTCTGGCCCTGAGAAGGTTCTTCGGGTGCACATTTGACGGAACCATCGTCACCTTTCTCTAATTGTAACACAATATGATTCAAAGAATCTGCTTAACTTTGGAGCATGGATTTATTGCCAATCCAGAAGATATCCTCTATTTGCTTGTAAGATTGTGCTGAATATGAATAATGTCAAAAATTCAACTCAACTCTTTGCACAACTTGGTCCATGATGCAGAATAAATACCAATTATAAACATGATGGGGATTGCTAGAGCAGCTGTTGTAGGAAATGTCATATTTTAGGGCTGAGGGCATCATTGGCAATGCCAATATATACTGATCATTGCTATGTACCCAAGGATGGTGAGTCTTCACTTTCAAATTTGATCGAATTGAGAGATTTCCTAGATTAATTTTAGGGCAGTAACATATAGGTCAAGTCAGGTTTCCTTCCCTAAGGAGATGCTACGATAAGAGGTTTAATTTTATCAATAGCTGCCTCATGAGAAGGATTTTTCAGATGGCAAGTTTTCTCATCCTGCCATCCTGAGAAGTGGTAAGAAATCCATCCCTGTTGGAACTGGCTGGAACCACATTCCTTTAAAACTCCAAAAAATATTAACTGCAAGGAGAAAAGACTTCCACCCAGAGAAATTTTATTCCCACATCCCCACCCCCAACCTGCAAGTCTCCCTGTGGGACATTGTAAAATCTTGTCTTTCATTGCGATCCTTTGTTTTAGATTAATTGAAATTCTCAACCTACAAGGGTAGGTAATTCAAAATCTCTGGATTATTAAGCCAGGCCTCCAGCTCATTAGTATATCATATAACAGGAATATAACGAACATCGCAATCTATGAGCTGCTGTGGTTCAGGAAGAAAGCTCACGACCTCCTCAAGGGCAATTAAGGGTCAGCAACAAAGCAGGTCTTCCCAGTGAAGCCCAAAGTTGTATAAGATATTTGTTCTAAAATATTAGACACTGCAATAAGATCCACCCAATCTGATAGTGTCAAATAGAATTAATGGGGAAAAGAGAAGATATTGTACAGTGAAGACCTATTTGCAGAAGTCTGCCAGTACTCTTAGGAACAGTATCTAATTTAATAATTATAACTTACTAATTTATGGATTGTAACTTGTAGCTGATTGCAGTCACACAATGAACTAGATTTTGTTTAAAACAACAACCTGTTCTCACTCAGGCCTACTGGTGATTTTTCCCTGCAACAGTAATTCAATCAGGGCCTGAGACCCAGCCAACGATATAGGCTAGAGGCAGCAAACTACCCCAACCAGAGGTTGTTGGTCATTGGTATCACAACACATACAATATGGTGATCATTGATCTGAATTAGAACATAATTTAACTGTAGAGAATGAATTCCGGTGAACCCAGAAGAAACTTCTATTAACAGCTTTGAAGAATTGATTATCTTAAGAACTACTCATACAGACCATCAGCAGCTGCGACAGCTGAACAGCAAAATGGTTTGCAGACAAACTTGTAGAAAGATCATTCAATTGTAAAACCCTTTCGTTGATTGAATAAGAAGGGTTTAGAGGGAAATGGAGAAAGTGAGGACTGCAGATGCTGGAGATCAGAGCTGAAAATGTGTTGCTGGAAAAGCGCAGCAGGTCAGGCAGCATCCAAGGAACAGGAGAATCGACATTTCGGGCATAAGCCCTTCTTTGGGCTTATGCCCGAAATGTCGATTCTCCTGTTCCTTGGATGCTGCCTGACCTGCTGCGCTTTTCCAGCAACACATTTTCAGTTTAGAGGGAAATGGGCCAAGAGCGGACAAATGGGACTAAATTAGTTTCGGATATCTGGTCGGCATGGACAAGTTGAACCAAAGGGTCTGTTTCCATACTGTACATCTTGATGATTCTGTGACTCTAAGTTGACAAAGAGATAATGTAAAAGCCTAACCAGACAGGTTTTAAAAGGATAAGTATGAATTCTAATGTGGCTGCAATAGGAGTGGGAGAAAAATAATGTAAATAACAGTTCAGTCAGGAAAGATTTATTAAGGCTGCTGACTCCAGCCATTATTTGGGAAAGTCATGGAAATGGATGAGCCTTGTTCATTCGACTGTTAAAGGCAGGAAATCATTCATTTTGCCCATGAGAATGCAGGAAACCTCAATATTGTCCTTGGAAAATTGGGAAAACTTTATTTTTGCCACAGTAAGTGGGAAACCTAAGGTTTAACTATAAAAGTATGGGAAAAACCCAGAAAGGGATGTGGAGATACTGTAGAATCACAGAGTCACAGAGTTATACCGCACAGAAGCAGACCCTTCAGTCCAACTTGTCCATACCAACCAAATATCCTAAATTAATCGAGTCCCATTTTCCAGAATTTGGCCTATATCGCTATAAATCCTTCCTATTCATGAATCCATCCTGATGCCTTAAATATTGAAATTGTACCAGCCTTCACCACTTCCTCTGGCATCACCCTTACATGAAAAGATTGTCTCTTAGGTCTTTTTAAAATCTTTCCTCTCTCATGATAAACCTATGCCATCTCGTTTTGGACTCCGTTTCCCTAGAAAAAAGACTTTGGTTAAGCAATCTATCTATGCCACTCATAATTTTATCAGCTTCTATAAGGTCACCCCTCAGCCTCGGACGTTCCAGGGAAGGTAGCCCCAGCCTATTCAGCCTCTCCCTATAGCTTAAACCCTCCAACCCTGGCAACATCCTTGTAAATCTTTTCTGAACCCTTTCAAGTTTAATATCTTTCCTATTGTAATGAGGCCAGAACTGAATGCAGTATTCCAAAAGTGACCTAACTAATGTCCTGTACAGCTGCAACATGACCTCCCAATTCCGATACTTAGTGCACTGACCAATAAAGGCAATCATACCAAACACCTTCTTCACTCCCCTGTCTACCTGCAACTCCACCTTCAAGAACCTACGAAGCTACAACCCAAGGTCTTTTTGTTTGGCAATACTCCCCACAACCGTACCATTAAGCATAACTTTCTGCCCTAATTTGCCTTACTAAAATGCAATCTAAATTAAACTCCATCTGCCATTCCTCGGCCCATCGACTCATCTGTTCATGATCCTGTTGTACTCTGAGATAACCTTCTTCGCTGTCCACTACACCACCAATTTTGGTGTCAACTGCAAACTTACTAACCACACCTTAGTCAAAGAGTCATATAGATGTACATCATGGAAACAGACCCTTCGGTCCAACCCATCCATGCCAACCAGATATCCCAACCCAATCTAGTCCCACCTGCCAGCACCTGGCCAATATCCCTCCAAACCCTTCCTATTCATATACCCATCCAAATGCCTCTTAAATGTTGCAATTGTACCAGCCTCCACCACTTCCTCTGGCAGCTCATTCCATACAAGTACCACCCTCTGTGTGAAAAAGTTGCCCCATAGGTCTCTTTTATGTATTTCCCCCTCACCCTAAACCTATGCCCTCTAGTTCTGGATTCCCCGATCCCAGGGAAAAGACTTTGCCTATTTACCCTATCCATGCCCCTCATAATTTTATAAACCTCTATAAGATCACCTCTCAGCCTCCGACGCTCCAGAGAAAATAGCACCAGCCTGTTCAGCCTCTCCCTATAGCTCAAATCCTCCAACCCTGGCAACATCCTTGTAAATCTTTTCTGAACCCTTTCAAGTTTCACAACATCTTTCCGATAGGAAGGAGACCAGCATTGCACACAATATTCCAACAGTGGCCTAACCAATGTCCTGTACAGCTGCAACGTGACCTCCCAACTCCTGTACTCAATATTCTGACCAATAAAAAGGAAAGCATACCAAACGCCTTCTTCACTATCCTATCTATCTGTGACTCCACTTTCAAGGAGCTATGAACCTGCACTCCAAGTTCTCTTTGTTCAGCAACACTCCCCAGGACCTTACCATTAAGTGTATAAGTCCTGCTAAGATTTGCTTTCCCAAAATGCAGCACCTCACATTTATCTGAATTAAACTCCATCTGCCACTTCTCAGCCCAAACTCACATTCAAATTACTTATGTAAATTACAAAAAGCAGTGGATGCAGCACCAATCCTTGTGACACATCACTGGTGACAGACCTCCAGTCCAAAAAGCAACCCTCCACCACCATCCTCTGTCTCCTCCCTTCAAGCCAATTTTGTATTCTGCCTAGATTCTATGTGATCTAGCCTTGCTAACCCATTTATCATGTGAGGCCTTGTCAAACGTCAAGCTGAAGTCCATTTCGACTGTCCACCACTCTGCCTTCATCGATCTTCTTTGTCCCCTCTTTACAAAACTCAATCAAGTTACTGAGGCATGATTTCCCATGCACAAATCCATGTTGACTATCCCAATCACTTCTTGCCTTTCAACTGTATATAAATACTGTCCTTCAGAATCCCCTCTAACAATTTACCCACCACTGACATCAAGCTCATTGATTTATAGTTCCCTGGCTTTTCCATACCATCTTTCTAAAATAATGTTATCCAATCCCCACCTCACCTGTGGCTATCAATGATACAAACATCTCAGCAAGAGGCCCAACAGTCACTTCCCTCACTTCCTACAAAGTTCTGGGATACGGCTGATAAGGTCCAAGAGATTTATTTGCTGTTATATATTTTAAGACATCCAACACCTCCTCCTCTGTAGTATGGACACATTCCAGGATATCACTATTTATTTCCCCATGTTCTCTAGCTTCCATATTTTTCTCACAGTAAATACTGACACCTAATACTTGTACAGTATCTCGTCCATTTTATTCAATGCCACACAAATGGCCTTGTTGATCTTTAAGTACTGCTTTATGACAAAGTTTAAAAGCCTTTAAAGCTCAGAACTACATCAGCATTGCTCTATTGATTAAGAATCTATGTGGGAAAGAGGTTAAAGTAGTATTGATAGTCTATAATTTTTTTTTTAAATCCTTCAAAGTCAGGAATAGAAACAGCATTGAGATACTACAAAAGTTTTTGAAACGCTATAAAATAAGAAAAAATATTTTTTGGAAAAATGTCAGAAATGACATTCAGATTTAATATTAGAAATAGACCAAATAGAACACAGATTAGACATCTTGGAGTAAATAGTTCTTAAGAAACAGGTCTGCTTTCAAGCAAGACACTAAATCACTAGCTGAAAAGTGAATGCACTATTACACAGATGAACCTCGATTATCCGGCATTTGATTAACTGAATTTCGGATCAGCTGAACAAGATTGCAAGGTCCTGATGTGTGGTTAACTATGTTATTCGGCGTTCGATTAACCGAATGAAATACTCTCTGCCTGTGTCCTTCAGATAATCAAGTTTCCTCTGCATTCAATAGGATCTGCAGCAAATGACTTTACAGCTTATAAAAACATGAAAGCAGGCACAATATTTTGATGAAGTTCTGCAAGGTTTTGAAATTTACTTTCGACTTGTTGCTTCTTCAGCAAGCAGGCTTTAACGTAAAAGGTCATCATCCATGTCAGTGAATAGATAATTTGATTAATGATCTCCACAAATTATTGGAAAATTGTGACAATGAAACTTTGAAATAAGAATTTATTAGGGATAGAAATTACTAATGATTCTTTTGGAGATACTAGTGTTAAAAGACCATTTCTCAAAATGGTCTTTTGAGAAAACCATTCAGATGGTATTACAAGCTGACAGCAAGAAGAACACATAGAAATTCTGAGGAAAAGGACAACCTTATTATAGTACAGCAACTGAATCCATTCACTATATTTAATATGAACACTCTAATCACACACGTGACAAGCCAACATGAAGAATAGCCTGTATAGCAATACTAAGAGTTAGTGCCAGTAGTGTAGAACAAGGAAGCCTATCAGATACAAACAATGCCAAGCAATCTTTAAAAAAAGCTACATCTGCAAAACCAAAGGCCACTTCTAGAGGACATGTAGAAGTTTCAGAGTAGCAAAATGCCAGATGGCTACTTATGCAAAGATATTTACATGACAGCCATTGGCATTAGAAGTACACATCATATTATTCAGGGAAATTAATGATTCAACTAATTCAAGTTTACCTTCAGTGGATATCTCATTAATTTGAAGCTTGACACAGTGAAGAGTCTCATTGCCATATCAGACCATTACCAAGGGTGAAGAAACGGAACCGAAACTAGAAGCAGTCCTCGAGATTAATGGTATTTTACAAGCAACACCTCAACACAAAAAGTATAAAATCAGAGAGAATGTATACAGAATTCACAATCAAGGAACCAATCAAGGATCTCAACATTTTTGAAGTAGCTGAAGGAAGTTAATGAGTCAGGATTGACAACAAAAAGACTAGACTTATCCTAGACTCATGGTAGAAACCAAAAAAAGACAGATCCCCCATTGAAAATAGAAAATAACTGTTCTCTTTTGTTGACATAAGAGAATGGTTTCATATTATCAACAAGATGCAAATCTACAAGTGTGGAAGCTGGCAGCAATATTTCTCATTCCTATCATCACTGAAGAAAGTTCAGATTACAAAAAAAGTCACAAAGTTTGCAAAAGATGCAGGCAAGGAGAAAACAAAAGAACAAGCAGTACATCCTGCTTGAGCTCATGTCAACTCTTAACTAAAATTGTTCAGGCACCAACTCACAATGACAAATAAAGTTGTACGGTTGTATAGCATGAAAACAGACTCTTTGGTCCACACCAGCCTGATATCCTAAATGAGGTAAAAACTAAACTCATCTGTGTGACCAAGTATCTTACCATTAGCCCAGTAATATTTATTGCTGTTGCTCCTTCCAAAGTGAATCACCTCATACTTTTCTCCATTAAACTCCATTTGCCACCTCTCATCCCAGTTCTGCAACTTATCTATGTTGCTCTGTAACCTACAACATCCTTCATCACTATCCACCGACCTTAATGTCATCTGCACATTTACTAACCCATCCTTCAATGCCCTCATCGAAGTCATTCATAAAACTGACAAATGGCAGTGGCTCCAAAACAGATCCTTGCGGTACACCACTAATAACTGAACATTTCCCATCAATCATCACCCTCTGTCTTCTTTCAGCTAACGAACTTCTGATCCAAACTGCTAAATCACCCTCAATCCAATGCCTCTGTATTTTCTGCAATAGCCTACTGTGGGAACCTTATCAAATGCCTTACTGAAATCCATATGCACTACATCAACCGCATTACCTTCATCCACCTGTCTGGTCACCATCTCAAAGAACTCAGTAAGATTTGTGAGGCACGACCATCCCTTCACAAAACCATGTTGACTATCCCTAATCAACTTATTCCTCTCTAGATAGTTAGAAGTGCTATCTCTTATAATCTTTTCCAACATTTTACCCACAACTGAAGTAAGGCTCATTGGTCCATAATTACCAGAGTTGTATCTTCTCCCTTGCTTGCTCCAGTCTTCTGGCACTATTCCTGTAGACAATGATGGCATAAAGATCAAAGCCAAAGGCTTGGCAATCTCCTCCCTGGCTTCCCAGAGAATCTGAGGATAAATCCCATCTGGCCCAGGAGACTTATCTATTTTCACACTTTCCAGATTTGCTAACACCTCCTCCTTGTGAACCTCAATCCCGTTGAGTCTAGTAGCCTATATCTCAGGATTGTCCTCGACAACATTGTCTTTTTCCAGTGTGAATACTGATGAAAAATATTCAGTTAGCACTTCCCCTTTCTCCTCAGACTCCATGCACAACTTCCCACTACTATCCTTGATTGGTCTGAAACTTACTCTGTTCATTCTTTTATTCCTGTAATATCAATAGAAAGCCTTAGGGTTTACCTTGATCCTACCTGCCAATGACTTCTCATGTCCCTTCCTGGCTCTTCTTAGTTCTCTCTTTAGGTCTTTCCTGGCTAACTTATAACTCTCAAGTGCCTTGACTGAGCCTTCATGTCTCAACCTAACATAAGCCTTCTTCTTCCTCTTAACAAGAGATTCAACCTCCTCAGTAAACCACGGCTCCCTCGCTCAACCACTTCCTCCTTGCCTGACAGGTATATATTTATCAAGGGCACGCAGTAGCTGTTCCTTGAATAAGCTCCACATTTCAAATGTGTCCATCCCCTGAAGTTTACTTGCCCATCCTATGCATAAATCTTGCCTAATCGCCGTTCCCCCAGCTGTAGCTCTTGCCCTTGTGGTATATACCTATCCCTTTCCATTGCTAAAGTAAACATAATTGAATTTTCGTCACTATCATCGAAGTGTTCACCTCACTCCAAATCGAACACCTGGTCTGGTTCATTACCCAGTACTAAATCCAATATGGCCTCGCCCCTTGTTGGCTTGTCTACATACTGTATCAGGAAACCCTCCTGCACACAATGGACAAAAACTGATCCATCTAAAGCACTTGAACTAGAGTATTTCCAGTCAATATTTGGAAATTTAAAGTCCTCCATAACAACTACCGTGTTACTCTAGCTCCTATCCAGAATTATCTTTGCAATCCTTTCCGCTACATCTCTGGAACTATTCGGAGACCTGTAACAAACTCCCAACAGGGTGATGTCTCCTTTCCTGTTTCTAACCTCTGCCCATACTACCTTAGTAGACGCATCCTCAAACGTCCTTTCTGCTACTGTATTACTGTCCTTGAGTAACAATGCCACCCCCCCACTCGCTTTTTACCATTTTCTCTGTTCTTACTGAAACATCGAAATCCCAGAACCTGCAACAACCATTCCTCTCCCTGCTCTATCCATGCCTCCGAAATGGCCACAACATCGAAATCCCAGGTACCAACCCATGCTGCAAGATCAACCACTTTATTCTGGATGCTCCTGGTGTTGAAGGAGACACACTTCAAACCACCTTCTTGCTTGCCGGTGCCTTCTTACGACTTTGAAACTTCATTTCTGACCTCATTACTCTCAACCTCCTGTATACTGGAGCTACAATTTAGGTTCCCATCCGCCTGCAGAATTAGTTTAAACCCTCCCAAAGAGCATTAACAAATCTCGCCCTGCCACCCACTCCCGCCCACCAAATATTGGTGTCCCTTTGCTTCAGCTGTAGACCATCCTGTTTGTAGAGGTCCCACCTAGCCCAGAATGAGCTCCAATTATCCAGATATCTGAAACCATCTCTCCTGCACCATCCCTGCAACCACATGTTCAACTCCTCTCTCTATTCCTCACCTCGCTAGCACATGACACAGGCAACAAACCAGAGATAACAACTCTTTGTTCTAGCTTTAAGCTTCCACCCGAGCTCCCTGAATTTCTGCCTTAAATCCCCATCTCTCTTTCCACCTATGTTGCTGGTGCCAATGTTCAAATTTCTCACAATATCCTTCAAGTGAATGCATAATATCCGCCCAACCATCCGTGATATTTAATTTTAAAATGTGGTTACATATCTATAAAAATGCTGATAATTTATATCTTACACAGAGAGTTTGTTGATTTAGGACAATTTGGTGTGGCTGAATACTTGCCTAAATTTTTAAACTCTCAAGATTCAGACAATTCTTTTATTCCAAGCAGTTGAATTATTTCTGTACAAGTTAGAGGAAATGGTTTGACAGTCATATATGGTTAATGTGATCAAATTGCATCTCATTTTTTACTGCACGATTTTCCTCAGAGGATGTTTTGATTTACAGAGTGTCTGTTACTAAGCGAAGAATTAACTTCTGCAGTGATATGCACAATTTTCTCTTTATTCTCACCAGGCTTGGTTAATACAAAATGCATTTACCATGCAAAACATTTTGACACCATTAATTTAATTCAAGGTTCATGTTTAATAGCATTTGAAAAGGTTTATGTATTTTTTCATTGAATGTGAACATGATGGAGATAAGAACTGGGACACTTTTTGTATCAGTCAAAATGTTTACAAGTCGTTTTAATCTTTCACTTAAAGGAAACTCTCCCATCTTTCTCCCCAACAAATTGATCTGTGTAAAATTCATTCAGTTGAGAGGACAGGATAGTCTGGCCTCCAGCATCTGTGTTCTTGACAGAGGTAAACCAACTGAGATTTAGTGATTTTACTCTTAGCACATTCTAATGAAAGCATATGTATGATCTTGCTTTAAATAAGGGCCAGCAGAAACATCCATTCTATATTTATCTTGCCACTAGTTTATGGTGACCAACAAAATATTTTCACCCATCAGTGCTTTGCTTTGGCCAACACACAGGAAGTGTATGAAAACAGTTCAGGGATAGTTCTGTTTCCATCTACTTTTTCCTCCCTTCCATTAAACTAGACTTTAATTTCTGTTTAACTTCATAATTGTCCCATGATGCAGCACATTAGTGGCTAACTTTCTCAATATTATGACTCGTCTGAAGTGTGGAAGGTCACTACTAGTTGACCCTCTCTGATGAGATGATGGAACGATGCTGACTTTACCTTTATTTTTACCACAACCAGTTAACTCAAATTGTTCAGCTATGGGTTCACTGTGTACCTTGAAAGGCCTTCCTGGCAGCTATAATATAAAGATATCACAGTGTTGACTCGGAGTTTGAGTTTCGACTTCAGAGAGAATGCAAGATTTTTTCCCTCAAAGATTTGTTATACGAGATATACAAAAGTGCATTCACTGGTGGAATGGAGTGTTGTAGTGGTAATTTCACTATCATCACATATTCTTGACACCAAAGCAAATTCTGTGGGAGCATAGTTGGTGGATTATAAATTCAGTTCATGAAGCTATTATCATCCAAATTGTTGGGATCCTTCATTATTAGTTGATTTGATTTGATTTATTATTGTCACATTAACCTAGGAACAGTGAAAAGTTTTGTTTTGCGTGCAGTACGGGCTGATCCTACCATATAAAGTGCATAATAGAATTAGAAGGGTAATTATATAGTTAGTCTGGGCTACATGAGACTCCCAAGCCTACCAATGTGGTCACTTCTTAATTGTCTTCTGAAGTGGCATAAAACAATTAGGGAGAGGCAGAAAATGTATGCCTTGCCAGTGGTGCCCATATTTCATGAAAGAACAAATGCAAAAAAGACTTTTCAAAATCTGGCAACAGTACTCATACAACCTCCAAAAAGGCGAATGTAGAGTCAACCTGTCATCACCCAATAATGTTTAGCATCTTTAAACAGAACGCCTAAAAATAAGTAAAAAGAATCTTAAAAACAGCTTCTGCTAACCATCATGTGAGAACTTGGGAACTAGTTTGAATAGCCACAGAATTGATGGCCATGTTTGATTAACCCAGGTATTAAAAGCAAAGAGCACGCTAAGATCATGTTGTCTGCTCATGTGAATAATATCTACATCCAGCTATAATGTTGCTTGGCTGGTCACATCAGTGGAGAGCTCATCCTGTGAGTGACAATGCACTTAAAGCTAGCTTTCACCACTTAAAGGATGTACATGGTGACTGGAGAAGGTGCTGGGACACATAATGGAAGAGAATCTGACCCAGAAGATATTGAGGAACGACAAGTTCCAAGGTTTTCAGATGCTTTGCTGGAGGTCTTGGTGGAGGATAAAGAAAGGTGGAGAGATATTGCATTACCACAGGGAGGATAGGCATCCTCCAGTGAGATGAAAGCCAGCAGTCAAGTCCAAAAGTTTGAATCCAATATGCAAGAAGCATAATGACCTCATGAGAGCAGTTAAGGTCAGTGAATGCATTTCTGAATGGGATATTCTATCAACTATATCCTCAATCTCAACCACTGCTGAAATCAATAAGTTTCCATTATTCACTTCCCACAGTCTCCGTCAATCAGAGCCTCAGTTCTATCATTCACAAATTCCAGCCAACACTCACATGCGTAGTATTGTGGCAAACCTCACAGCCACATCCCGTACTTGCACACATTGCCAACCATTCAATCATGGCTAGTGCATGACACGACCAAACTGCAAGATGCTCACTTACAGACCTTCTTTTTCTCTCATAAGTCAAGGTGCTGAACAAACTGAGGTAGGACGAAGGAAATATAGGGGCAAGTGCATTTGCATGTTCAAACCTCTCATTGAGGAGATCATGTAGGTTATTATTGGGATGTGATTTGCACAGGCTGTTGGCATTAGTGGAACTGTGACACCAAAATTATTATCCCGTAGTCCTGCTTTCCTCATCTCACTTTTGTTTCATCTCAAAATTCTTTTAATTTAGAAGCTGTGGAAGGTGTAAGCATTCAGGTCTCACATTCCCCATCTCCCTTAACAACAACCTTACTCTTATATCTTTTTCCTTTAGGTACCCCAAAACAGTGGAGAAATGCCAGGAGAGAATCACGCTGATTACACAGTATTCCACTGTATTTCACACTTATAGACACCAGTTCAGATACCGAACATGGGTGTATTTTAAATGATAGATCAAAGGCTGGATCTGTATATAATGAGAGACCAGAAAGAATGGGCTACAGTCAGGACAAGGAGCAGGGAAAATGCATTTGACAGCATGCTAGAGGGCAAGATCATACACTGGTTTCATTGCAAAGGACTCAGATGAGTATAGATTAGTTCACAGGTTGATGCAATATCAAGGGCCAAAGGGCCTGTTCTGCGCTGTATTGTTCTGTGTTCTATAACAGATTATTAGGTGTGTTGAGGGGGCCATCCCAAAGTCAGCAGTTATTCTTTGCCACTTTGCCAATGCACTTTCTGAATCCTCCCAGCTAGCCAACATAGCTGACAGCCATGGCAACAGCATGCCATCCAAAGAGTCCAATTTTATCTCCCAAGACCATTTGCAGTGTCCTGTATTGAAATTCAGCAATGAACATTCTAGCCACTATTGTAGCACTTCATAAGAGCACACAGATAGGAAAATACTGGAATTAAGGGAATTTATAAGAGTGATGACTGGACTTCTATACACAATATGGCTTGACAGTGCTTGCAACTTCGTACTAAAATATTTATTTTGAGATTTTTAAAAATTTTATGCACTGGGACCAACTGGAAACCACAATAGCGCTAGATGAATGATAAGGGAGCATTGATAAATGAAGAATTGGGGTTGCAGTTACTGAAGTTACATGTGTGAATTCTTTCCTGCACAGATATATAGGGCCTAGCTTGCTTCATCCCTTCCCCTTCCTGTTTGCGTCTTTATTCTCATGCTCCTTTTCCACCCCAAATTCCTGGTTCCAGCTCCATGCTGCTCCCAAAGTCTGTCTCCTCATGATGAAGCTGACCACACCATATTTTCACACCTGCTATGTGAAAATGTATTAATGTGTAAGTGGTCCAGGCAGCAGAAATGCTGATTACCTCAATCAATGGACTCTTGCATCACAATTGTGAGGATAGCTTGCACATTGATGTTTGCTGAGGTTCAGGTAGGAACTGTTTTTTTCAGAAAGTAATCCTATGTGGATATGACCTCTTACTGAGGGCCCTTCTCCCCATCTTGTTCTTTCTCCATGTTACAGCAGTTTACCCTGCTCTCTATACCTAGACAAATTCTCCAAGCCATACTTGGAGTGGCAAATGGAGTTAAATTTGGATAAGTGCGAGGTATTCCATTTTGGTAAAACAAACAAAAGCAAGCCTTACACAGTTAATGGTAGGGATCTGGGTAGTACTGTTGAACAGAGGCACCTGGGTTTCAGGTATAGTTCTTTGAAAGTTGCTTCACAGGTAGGTAGAGTAGTTAGAAAGCATTTTGCACACATGCCTTCATTGCTCAGACTGTTGAGTATAGGAGATGGGACGTCATGTTGCAGTTGTTAAGGACTTTTGGGTTACTGTGTATAATTCTGGTCACCCTGTTGTAGGAAGGATATTATTAAAAAGGAGCGGGTACAGAAAAGATTTACTGGGATGTTTCCAGGACTGGAGGGCTTGAATTATATGGAGTCATAGAATCATACAGATGTACAGCACAAAAACAGACCCTTCGGTCCAACCCGTCCATGCCGACCAGATATCCCAACCCAATCTATTCCCACCTGTCAGCACCCGGCCCATATCCCTCTAAGCCCTTATTATTCATATACCCATCCAAATGCCTTTTAAATGTTGCCATTGTACCAGCATACACCTCTGGTGATTTAGATGTGATCATAAGAGGTATAGTTAGTAAGTTTGCAGATGACACCAAAATTGGAGATGTAGTAGACAGCTCTGGCAGCTCATTCCACCCTCTGTGTGAAAAAGTTGCCCCTTAGGTCTCTTTTATATCTTTTCCCTCTCACCCTAAACTTATGCCCTCTAGTTTTGGACTCCCTGACCCCAGGGAAAAAACTTTGTCTATTTATCCTATCCATGCCCCTCATGATTTTATAAACCTCTATAAACCTCCGACGCTCCAGGGAAAACAGCCCCAGCCTGTTCAGCCTCTCCCTATACCTCAAATTGTCCAACCCTAGCAAAATCCTTATCAATCTTTTCTGAACCCTTTGAAGTTTCACAACATCTTTCTGATAGGAGGGGGACCAGAATTGCACACAGTATCCCAAAAGTGGCCTAACCAATATCTTGTACAGCGTAACATGATCTCCCAATTCCTATTCTCAATGCTCTAACCAATAAAGAAAAGCATACCAAACACCTCCTTCACCATCCTATCTACCTGCGACTCTACTTTCAAGGAACTATGAATCTACACTTCAAGGTCTCTTTGTTCAGCAACACTCCCTAGAACCTTACCATTAAGGGTATAAGTCCTGCTAAGATTTGCTTTCCCAAAATGCAACACCTCACATTTATCTAAATTAAACTCCATCTGCCACTCCTCAGCCCATTGGCCCATCTGATCAAGATCCCATTGTAATCTGAGGTAACCTTCTTCACTGTCTACTACACCTCCAATTTTGGTGTCATCTGCAAACTTACTAACTATACCTCTTATGCTCACATCTAAATCATTTATATAAATGACGAAAAGTAGTGGACCCAGCTCCAATCCTTGTAGCACTCCACTGGTCACAGGCCTCCAGTCTGAAAAACACCCTCCACCACCACCGTCTGTCTTCTACCTTTCAGCCAGTGCTGTATCCAAATGGCTAGTTCTCCCTGTATTCCATGAGATCCAACCTTACCAAGTAGTCTCCCATAGAGAACATTGTCGAACGCCTTGCTGAAATCCATAGCATCTCGGATGCTGCCTGAACTGCTGTGCTTTTCCAGCACCACCCTAATCCATATAGATCACATCTACCGCTCTGCCCTCATCAGCCCTTTTTGTTACTTCTTCAAAAAATTCAATCAAGTTTGTGAGACACGATTTCTCATACACAAAGCCATTTTGCCTATCCCTAATCAGTCCTTGCATTTCTAAATA
The DNA here is from genome assembly GCF_037043375.1 of Chiloscyllium plagiosum. Classification (NCBI taxonomy): domain Eukaryota; kingdom Metazoa; phylum Chordata; class Chondrichthyes; order Orectolobiformes; family Hemiscylliidae; genus Chiloscyllium; species Chiloscyllium plagiosum. The sequence goes on along the minus strand of NW_028270155.1, from coordinate 20,287,474 downwards.
CATGTACATCCTGTCCTTCAGGGCTCCACCCCAAGGTTGGGATATTTTTCACTAGAGCTTAGCATGTTAAGAGGTGGCCTTATAGAGGTTTATAACATCATGAGGGGAATAGATAAGATGACTAGCAAAGGTCTTTTCCCTCGGGTGGGGGAGTACAAAACGAGAGGGCATATTTTTAAGATGAGAGGAGGAAGATTAAAAGGGACCTGAGGGGCACCTTTTTCAAACCTTTTTCAACAATTCATATGTGGAATGAACTGCCAGAGGAGGTGGTAGATGCAGGTACAGTTCCAAAATTTAAAAGACACTTGGTTATGTACATGAATAAGAAATGTTTAGACTGATATGGGCCAAATGCAGGCAAGTGGTACTAGTTTAAGTTTTGAAAACTTGTTCGGCATGAACTAGTTGGACCACTGGGTCTGTTTCCTTGCTATATGACTCAATGACTCTCTGATTCCAAGGCTAAGGCTACCCATATTGGAGAGCAACTGGTTAATGCAGACACCTTGAAGCCAACAAAAGTCCTTTAATGCCTGCCACACGACTCACTGTTAACAGGTGCAACTTGAAACAATTATGTCAGTTAGATAATCGACAACAGCCAGAAGAAATTATTCATCAACTAACTTATACTTTGTCAGTGATCCCTCAAAATAGTCTTACTGGGGATCCTTTCCACAAAAGGACATTTGTTCTGCTTGGCTGAAATATTGATCACCATAATGGTATATCAAACCAGCATTGCATTCTGAGTGACATTGTGAGGTGCCTGCACTGCATATTTCCAGCCATTGTTGATTGTTCCAGTGGCAATTTCCAGTGAAATTAGCTCCTCAACTGTATGTCTGTCACAGTCATGGTGACTAAGGACTGTGACAGCACTCAGTAAATGAGTTCTAATTGTGGTACTTTCTCATCTGACCTTGTTTGGTATCTTGTGGAATATGCCCCTTTACTAAAGCGGTACTAAGTGAGAGTTGTTTGAGATAGCTTGTTACCACCAATCCTCCTTCGCCTTGGGTCTATCTACTGATTAGTGGTAGCAGTTACACCACACCAACATATCTATAGAAAAGAGACTGTTCTTAGGCAAAGGAAGGTTTATGCATGATAGCAGGAACTGCAACTGCATTTGTTTAGACATTTACTAATAAACATTTTGGAAACTATAGATCAGCTCCCTCCAAAAGCTGGAGTTCCTTGTCTTAAACCACAGTGTGTGGCATTAATAAAATGGGCAGGGCCAATGTAACGTGTAGATTAACCCCTTCAAAACCATTACCTTATGCAACCAGTAAGCTGAATGTCTTGCCCTCAATCTATGCGTCTGGGAAACAAAACCATCCTGCATGGTAAATTGAAAAATAACAGACAATTATGCAACCCTATTTTCAACTGACTTTATTCAATTATCCTTCTTAAAAACATGCCAGTGAAGAATAATTGGCAGCAATTGATCATATTAGCCACTGTCAGGCTATTCATTGCCATATGTCTCCAATTAGAGTGTGTCCTTTCTTTTACCTTCATTTCCAAAGTGTCGATTTTCATTCCCTAAAGAAAGTCAGTTAGACGCATAAATGGAGTTCTGTCTGATTTGCAAGCTGTGTTTACTTTCAGGTGCACTGTTGCTCCCAGAAGACAGCACATTTTCATGTACAAAAATCTAACCTCTTGCACTTTTCAAATGGGACTGGACTTAAGCCAAACCTGTAGATTTCATATTTGGTTCACAGTTAATAAAATATATGAAGTTTGCTCAGGAACTAATGCGCAGCCAGTGTTAATGGAAAATAACAACTCCTTTCGTTCTCAGCATCTAGATTTCGGATAATAACCTGCACTGTGTTGCGAATACTGCAAAAATAAATATTTTCTCATCATACATATTTTGCATTCTGCTGCTTTTTTGCATTTAAAGGTATTTGCACTTCACAGCAGTAGGCTTATGATGGTGTATTTTAATAATAAATCTTGGTGGTTGCTAAAATGTTGTGGCCTATGGGCCACTTGTAAATAGTGCATATTTTTATTTACCGCTAAATGCTCCGTTTTTTTTACTACTGCAGTGATGTGGCAGTTTCTTTGTGAATTGATGAAGAAATGACAAACATGATGGGTTTAATGAAGTGAGGTGACCTGAGTGTGTTATCATACTCTTGCACGAATACAGTTCTATTCCTCGTTTCAAACCTCCACAGGTGGGGTTTCCCACACATCATTTCTGAGCCTGTTATGGACTAACTGGTAGGAACAGTTGCTATGAATCGTCAATACCTTAGTGATGGTTGTATTTTGTGACTATCAGCGTGTCAGAAAGTGAACAAGATGGATCATAATCTTTTTCATCTTGTAATTCCTTTGAGACTCTAGAAACTTCAAGATTAAGGAGGTAATTTTATTTTCAGAGCAAAGAACTTAAAATTGGAGTTAAAGATAACGATTCAACTGCTTCTGATTATGTGTTCTGACCAGAAATAGTGACTGACACCAGCTCACCAATGCCAGGATAAACTAGATGCCTAAAAATTGCAGGGTGTAAACATAAGGAATAAACATGTTTCAGTGACATCTTCAGTGACAAAAATAAACAGTGAAAACATTTGGAAATTAATTGTAATACACTTTTCTGTCTTCTGTTTTTTTCCCCCTATCCATATTAAAACATGGATTAAATCATGAGCAATTACAGGTTTGAAAGAATGTTGAATAAACACTTGCGATGGCAAACTCTCTGTAGTCCCTCAGCTTTATGGTAATAAAATAAGGAAAAAAGAGAAGACATGCACTTACAAAGAACCATTCATATAATTAAGAGATTGAAGATGCTTTGCAGACAAAGAATTGCTTTCTGAAATATACCCACCATTCTATACACCAATGCAAAACACAATTTCTAGACAGCAAGACCAAGCAGACAGCAATGAAATAAATTAGTAGTTAACCTATTTATGGAGGTGATGACTGAGGAATAAATACTGAGCAGTATCCAAGAAAATCATCTCCACCTTTTTTTGAATACTATCATGGGATCTTTTATAATTATCTGAAAAATGACATTATTAAGTAAAAGATGAGTTTACTTCAAACGTATTGTTAAATTCTGGGAAACATAAGAAAAAGCCAATTGATTTGAATAAGATAGAGGTTCGAGGGGATAGGCCCGATAACAATCCCGGTGCATCGTATGGACTACTAGACCACTCTAGATTTACGATTGCAACTTCACATAGAACCATTATTCCACTCTCCCCTAAATCTTGCAAGCCAAAATCAGCAAGAGTTTAATCTTGTAAAGTGAATTACCAAAGGCTTTTAAAATACCTAATGCTTATTGAAAGAGAAAGTGCTAACTAACACACACTTCATGGAAATGTAACTCAAACTTTCATGACATACTCATCCTTGCATGTAGACATTTTAATCATTCAATGTATATTGACTGGCCCAGTAATGCCTGGGTTCCTCAGACCAACTATTTTATTTTAAATCATTTCAACTCACACACTGTAACACATACCCTGTAAAACAACTAGACAAACATGGGACTCTTTTTGTCAGGATTGCATTAGACTTATATTGTGCCAAATGTGCCAAAAGGCAAAAATCAGTCTCTCAATGGGGAAAGCTCAAAGATAAATTGAACTGTTTCACTAAAACAAGTATTTTCTCTCAGTTATTACCTCTGTCATCAATATATAAATTTTAATTTTTGATCAGGTTTTTATCAAAGAAAGCAATGGGCTAAATTTTTCCGACTCTTGAACAATGTGTACATTAGTGAGAAAGTTGGGAGAATCCAGTGAAAGCAGAATTAATGAGATTCTCAAAGTTGAGCGCAAACGTTCTATTATTGAACCAAGTGTTGAACAGCAAGATAACAATCTCAACAGTGAGTGGTGAGAAACATATTTGCATTTCTTTGCATGCAGCCAAATATCATCATTGGTTAATCTCATCTCATTGATATTCAGTTTTCCACTGTCCCATCCACTGGCTAGTACCAATTGCCAATATGAAAGTCAGAGTGGTTAGCTAGCAACTGCAGCTCGCCAGTTGCTCCTGGTGCCCTCCATCATGGATAGCAGTAGCCAACATTTCGGAACACACACCATGGGCAGTGACCGCATGCATGCGAACCCCTCCCCCATCCATCCACAGACATTGACAATGGACATGCACCAGTCTCACGGCAGCCTCATGGCACATCTCTGATCTACATGCAAAATGGTTCTGCACTTCTATGCTGCTCTGTGGAGCTCACCAGTATCATTTACTGCAATACTGCTCTTTGTATGCTGGGAGAGGTACCCCGCTCATGGACCAGCGGACATCTCGGAGTTCCTCACTTATTCTCTTAGCATTTACTTTGCTTGGATGCTCACAACATCTTGGTTATACCTTGACTTGACTTTTTATGATTAAGTCAGAGCTTAAAGGCTCACAATGCCTGTCTCTTAACTTGTCTTTTAGCAGAGACAGAAAACCAGGCGGTTTGTCGGGATTGTCAGCAATGGTGAACCAAGGGGCCAGTCAGGGAGTTCAGTTGTGAGGATTAGAGGCAGTATACTAGGATGTAGAGAGGAGAACGGTACTAAAGATCAGCAATGATCATATTGAAGGGTATAACAGGCAACTGAGCTCCCAAACTTCCCACCTCTCCCAGCCGTAGTCCTTGTAATTCTCTTCCCTCTTGAAGTTTAATGGACGACATCCAGTGTGGTGATTGTAATGAGGTCAGCCAGCTTGACCTCATAGAATATGAATTCGCTGAATGGGGCTGTTAATTTGTTCCAATCAGGAAACTCTGTCTGACAGATAAAAAGGGGCTTGTCAAAGATACTATGGCTTTAAGATTTGTATTTTGTCCGTTTTTTATGAAGGAAGGTTAACACAGAGGTGCAGAGCAGTCTGTTCCAAAGCCAGTAAAGCAAACAGCTGTGAGGCCTTGGGCTCTTTTTAAAAGCTAAAACAATAGACGCAGCCTGAATGGGTGGGGTAACACTCTCACAGAACCAGGATTTTTGGTTTTAGCTTTCTGTAACACTGGGGTCTTGAAGCTGGATGTGGAAATTCTTATTCCTCTCTCAGTTACAGTGAAAAGCTGCTAGAATTGCATGTGAGACAATCTATTTTATGTAATTTTCCTCTGCCAAGGGTGTATTTATGGGATGTTACTGTATTGGAACAGTTACTTAGTAGTAGTGAATATATATATATATATCAATAGAATAGTTAAACCAATTCTTTTATTTTATTTTTATCTGTATTTTAATTATTGTAGATTAGATTCCCTATAGTGTGGGAACAGGCCCTTCAACCCAACAAGTCCACACCAACCCTCTGAAGAGTAACCCACAAAAACTCATTTCACTACATTTACCCTGACTAATGCATCTAACACTATGGGCAATACAACATGGCCAATTCACCTAACCTGCACATCCTTTAGAATGTGGGAGGGCCCCGGAGGACCCACGCAGACATAGGGAGAATATGCAAACTCCATACAGGAATTGAACCTGGGTCCCTGGCACTGTGAGGAAGCAGTGCTAGCTACTGAGCCACCATGCAACCTCAGATTGTGTACGAATAAAGTTTGTTTTCTTTCATTCCTGGTAGTTTGACCAATCAAATTGCATCTGGACACAATGCTTCACACTTACCTTTCAGAAAATGTTAGGGTCTAGACTATTTTCTTAATGTATTTTGAGGGGGTTTGGTCTGGTCCATAGTACCACACAGTAGAGGGGAAAGATACTTGTGTTCACAAAATATAGTATGTAAACCTGAGGCATTATCCTACTGAGGTGTGTCCAAATCCTGACCACTCTTGACCACATCACACAACATTATAAATCAATCCCACTAATGGCTGTGATATACAAGCAATGTACGGTGACTTCAAAGGATTGATGCTAGTTGCCAACGTAGTAATTACTTTCCAAGGTGGAAATACCTGCACATTGTTCAGAAGCTACTCACTTCATAGCTTAGACTATAACAATTTAAGCCTGTGTATCTTCATTATTGTAGTTGCAACTAAAATGATATGTGTTCAATGACTTGATTTGGAAAGTGAACATGTATTTCCAAATGTAATAAAATATTTATGAAGAAGTTTCACCCATGCCAACTATGTGTCGTCAAAAGACGTTTTTTCCTTTCCCTCCCACTACATCTCCATTCAGTCCCACACTCTAATGCCTCCTATGGAGGAGGCCTGCCCCACAGTGGAACCTGTTGGTCTTAGTGTTTTGGTCTGGTGACCCTAGATTAATTGCGCCAGAGGCACATGTACCCTCTTCGGCTTAATCTCCAACAGAACTGAGAGTGGCAGGTTGGCTGGAGCTGAAAGGCACAGCCACTTCTGATGTGTCTTCATAGGAGACTTCTAAGAAGTGCCTGGATGTCATTTCACCTCTGGCTGGGTCCCTCCTGGCACTGTCTTGTCTCCTTGTGGGAAACAGGCACTTGAAATAATGTCAAAATCCTTTGTGTCCCTGTATTTGGCCATTGGTGCTGAGACTGCAGCTATGGAGTACAGGACCATGCATATATCCAGCAGACACTGATTGTGCTGGATCTGACACTCCATAGCAGCTGCCAACCTGTTCATGAAGACAACCCAACACTTGCATGCCAAAGGCCATACAATGCTATTATCATTCACGTGGTCTTCAATCTTTGTGCCAGTTTGCCCAGTGCCAAGCAGAAGTCTGATCTCTGGCAATGATCCAAGTGCCAGAGACCTGGGGTGCTTTGTTCATCAACCAGCAGCAGAGATGTGGTAGTAATATATTCACTTTCTGGTGCTGCCGACTCTAATTTGGCTAAAATGCCCAGCAAACGGTCAGACCCCCAAGGTGGTGGAAGGTGCTGGAGACAGATTTGCCATTGCAGCCTCTGAGGGATTTGTGGCTTCCTCCTCAGAGGTGGAGGAGAAGGTGCTTTACAGGGCTGACCTCTTTACAGCAGACTTGTTCAAATTCCACGTGGCACCTGCAGGAGACATTAGAGAGGAGGCAAAAAGGGATAGAAGCTCAATCATATGAAAAGTGCGTTCACTGCGGTGGTAATGGGAAGGCAGCACAGCAGTAGATAATGATTTTTACAGGATATGGCAAACCTAGTGCCACCACTTGAGATGAGTATGGTTCTCCTCTGCCAGGCCAAGAACCTCTTCCCATAAGGGTTGAGAAGCCAAATGTCAGGCACCCCACCACATGTGTCTGCTCGTCTAGTGCTTTTGGACTATTTTCTCCTGGAATGAGACAATGGGATGATTTGAGTGAGATGAGATTTGGTGGTAAACTGTTAGTTCTGGTGCAGGTGGGAAAGGTGGTCGTTACCCTGAGTGGGTGAGTAGGCCACACAGAGGCCATGCAAGTAATGTGAGGGGATTGGGTGGCGAAGGATGAGTGAGGAAAGATATTGCATGCAATAGCGAGAGTTGTTGAGCATGAGCCTTGGTGGGAGATGTGTGCAGCATCAGAGAGACAGTGAGTGTGAAGTGGCAGAGAGAAGATGATGGCACTTACTTTGGCAGAGCATTGCTGCATTGCTGGAAGCAGCACTGTCCTAGGTGGCAACCTCAAACCAGACTGCAAGTGTATAGTTGAATGGTCCCCTCTGCCAGTCCTGAGGGAAAAGGATAGCTCTCTTCTGCACCACTCCATCCATCAGGATCTCCAGGTCCCTGTCAGCAAAATAGTGTTCTTCTGTCTGCTATATCTGGGGTAATTCACATGAGCCATGCAGGGCAGCTCCAAGCTGCTAGTTCCTGACCTATTGCATTTTTAATGTGCTGCTGGTGATGCAAAGTGGAGGAAGTTCTGGCATTAGTGAATGTGCCTGCGGTGAGTGGAAATTTATAATGAGTGATTGCCACAGGGCAATGGCACAAGAGGTGAGTTCAGAAAATAATGTGAGAAATCTCTCTAGGTTTAACAGACAGAATCTCTCCATGAAACACAGCAATAGTAGCACCTCACCTATTTCTGGTAAAAAGTTAGCCACAGAATTTGACAGTTAAGTATACTATACACTACACCTTGGTTTATAACGTCTTTCAAAAGGCTGCACCACTGACAGTCCATCATCTTTCTGTATGGCTTTGGAACGTCAGTCTCAATTATGTCTTCATGTCCATGAAAGTGGGATTTGAACCCCAAACTTCATGACTTTGAGGTGAGTACGCTACAAATTTTTAAAATGTGTCATGAAGCATCCAAAGACGCATCTTGCTGTTCACTGAGGTGCTTCCATGCCTGTTTATTTTCTGCAGCTTAGTAATGGTCAAAGATTGGGCTTAGTGCATGGTGGACAAGATAAGGGCTGAGCTTCAGTTGTGACACCCGTGAAGTTTAACTTCACTGTGTGAATTTCTTTTTTACCAAATATATACCGTCCTGGAAGTCATCCTGATTAATATGTTTGGAATCTAGATACAGCATGTAAGGAATCTGCAGATGCTGGTGGGAGGGTCCAGACTCTAACCCAGGACCTGGCGGGGAGGAGTGGCATAGTGAGGTACATTATTTGTACTGACAGGATCTAATAGGAGAGCATCGTGAGTGGAGTCAATGACACACAATTTTGGTAAAACAAAAGCATGGGGATTCTGGTATTGTATATAAATGTGTATGCATATTTTTCAGAGACATAGTAACCCAGTATGATCTTTTAGAAGCATGATGATCACTATATCAAAGGATGTGATCTGAGGGTACATTGGACTCAAATTCCATCTTACCTGGGAGATCATTTTAAGCATGACTTGATATTGAAAGCATGTTGCTCTGGTGTAATCTAATAGTTTAATGTTAGCCCAGACACTTATATGCCAGTGAATGTAACATTTGCACTTAACAGTGAGTAGTAATAAACGTGTAATAGCTTATTCAATACTATGATAGCCATACCTAGTTTGTTATCTACAGTTGATAACATAAACATTGCCATATCAGGTAAAACAAATTTACATAAAAAAATAAAGCATTCCTGCTCCTCCTGATCCACAAGTATGAGAATAACACGACTGCCCTTTCCTGAGATCTGTCCTCACCTCCCTTAAACTGTTAGGTTTCCCCAAGGCCTGGGAAATCCAACCAACCAGGCTTACATCTGTAAGGCAGGTTAAATCAGAAAGTGGAAACCTCATTAATGTATTTAACAGTCACCTGAGAATGAGTTGTCTGCCTACACCTTGTATTAAAATCAAAACTGAGCAAGCTGAGTAGAGGTGACAGTCAAATTTAATATATTTGATATTTTACCATTGCGCCCAAACAAAATCCACCCAGTTAATTTTGTTTTAGGGACAGGGAGGTTAAATTGCATCAACGCCTAACAGCAAAGCTGTGGCCAAGGGAAGAACGAACTGGGTAAAGGATCACAATGATGTCACATGATACTCCTGCCCACACATTTTGGAAGTTCAGCTCTCCATTGGGAGTGTAAAATTGCAGAATTTCCCCTCACAATCTTTTTCAGGATATGTCAGTTTTATTCCATATATTTTCATCTCCAATGTCAGATGTCACTTGGGACAACTCATGCTTAATATTCTTTGTTGTTGATGACATTCAAATTTTGTGTTTTCAACATACTGTGATATGATAGCCAAAAGGTAATCAGTTATACGACATGAGCACTCAGGCTGAATTACAGGACAGGCTTTATGCAATCTCTTAATATTGTATGTGATTCATCAGCTTACTCACTCCAAGCTAACTCAACACCACATACATGTTTGAAACCCACTGTGACCTTTGCTATTTCACAAAATTATTTGCCTAAGTTACTGTTTCCCTCATGTAGTTTTTACTCAGGCTGCATGGCAAAAGTGAATGTCTTCATGCTAAGCAGTCAGCTCTGAAATGTTGGGGCTTATTCAAAGATAAGTGGTTGGCGTTTTGTCAAAGAATCATGATTGTTACTGACAATGCTTTTCAACCCAGTGGGTATGTTGAAGCCAACATATGCCAGAGCATTTAACCTGACTTCTTCTTTCGACAACCTTTGAAGAGAGATACTTTGCAGCAGAAGATCATCTTAACCACCAACTCCCTAATGGTTGTCTTGGTGAATTTTGGCACAGGCTATTCCAGAAAGGGTGTCAACTTGTTGCATGTTGATGTCAAATTTCTTTTAAATATGATTCCCAAATTGTAAATTACAATTGCTATTAGAAAAATGTGATTCGAACTTATGTCCATGTATTCCTTATTGAATCAATTCTGATTAGTGACTGATTTTTAATAACATCCATAAGTTTCAAAGATAAGCTGGACATCTTGAGTCATTTCTTTTTATTGCTTTACCTATGTTTTTGATTTTTGTTTTATGATGATTATCTACTACAATTCTGTATATTCATATCCAAAACAAGAATGTATTTCATTTATTGCAAGCTTGTTTGAATAGAGGACTTTACATAGTGTGAAAGGGTCCATTGAAATCCAGCACACAGCTTCTTTGCTGAGGAACCGAAGAAGAAGGGGTAGGATATTTAGCCGTTGAGTCTGTTCCATCATTCAATGAAATCCACGCTGATCTGCAATGTTATTACATATCCTCAGCTTTGTCGCATATCCTTTAAATACTTTTGAATGGCAAAAGCTGTCAATATGTAGCATCAATTTCCAAACTTCCACAGCTCTTCGTATGAAGAAGCATTACTTTATTTTTAACCCTGAGAGATCTGGCTTTAATTGTTAAACTATACCTCCTAGATCTAGACTTCGCAACTAAAAATGACATTTTTCTCCAACTATACTATCTGTTTTGCCTTAACATCTTGAAAATTGTGATGATGTCACCCCTTAACCTGTTAATGTCCAAGCAATGCAATCTTACTTTGATCTCTCCCTATAAGTTAAGTCTATGAGTCCTGTTATAATCCGAGTAGATCTATAACTGAGTCCTGATTCAAGCAGCTTGTATTCTGGACCTCCAGAATAAGGATGAGTATTTCATTTATCTTTTAGAAATTTTTTTTCCTTTTTTTTGCAGCAGAGAGTGGCGGGAGCTGGGCGGAAGTGAAGTCGGAGCACAAAGCTGGTCGGGAAGGTAAGTGATTGTTATTTAAGAACTTATCTCGACGCCAACGGTTTTTTTGCAGCAGAGAACGGCGGGTGCTGGGCGGAAGTGAAGTCGGAGCACAAAGCCGGTCGGGAAGGTAAGTGATTGTTATTTGAATGGGTGTGACAGTGGAGGAACAATGGTGGATATTTCTGTGTATAATGCAGAAGATGCAGGACCAGTTCATTCCAAAAAGGAAGAAAGATCCTAGGAGGAGGTATGGGTGTTGGAGAGGCTGTGAGATCTGAAAGTTGATAAGTCCCCGGGGCCTGATGGTCTACATCCCAAGGTACTGAAGGAGGTGGCTCGAAAAATCTTGGACGTGTTGGTGATTATTTTCCAGAGTTCGATCGATTCGGGATCAGTTCCTGTGGATTGGAGGGTGGCTAATGTTATACCACTTTTTAAGAAAGGTGGGAGAGAGAAAGCAGGAAATTATAGACCAGTTAGTCTGACCTCAGTGGTGGGAAAGATGCTGGAATCTATTATAAAGGATGAAATTACGACACATCTGGATAGTAGTAACAGGATAGGTCAGAGTCAGCATAGATTTATGAAGGGGAAATCATGCTTGACTAATCTTCTGAAATTTTTTGAGGATGTAACTCTGAAGATAGACGAGGGAGATCCAGTAGATGTAGTGTACCTGGACTTTCAGTGGGGGGTGGCGGCGCATGGACCTGATGAGGGAGTAGCGGAGGAAATAGTCTTTACAGAAAGCGAATGGGGGTGGGGAGGGAAACATACCTCTGGTGGTGGAGTCTGTTTGTAGGTGGCGGAAATGGTGTAGGATGATGCATTGTATATGGGGGTTAGTGGGGTGGAAGGTGAGGACTGGGGGGAGGTTTGTCCTTGTTGTGGTTGGAGGGGTGGGGTTTGAGGGCAGAGGTGCGGGAAGTGGATGAGATGCGCTAGAGGGCATCATCAACCACGTGGAAGATGAAATTGCAGTCTTTAAAGCAAGAGGCCATCTGGTGTATTCTGTAGTGGAACTGGTTCTCCTGGGAGCAGATGCAACGGAGGCAGAGGAATTGGGAATAAGGGATAGCATTTTTTCAGGAGGCAGGGTGGGAGGAGATATAGTCCAGGTAGCTGTGGGAGTCGATGAGTTTCTAGAAGATGTCAGTGTTGAGTCGGTCACCATTGATGGAGATGGAGAGGTCCAGGAAGGGGATGGAGGTGCCTGTGATGGCTGCATGTGAATTTAAAGTCAGGGTGGAATGTGTTGGTGAAATTGATGAACTGTTCTGAACTGTTGATGAAGTTGACTACACCTCCCCCCCTCACCTACATCCAAGGCCCCAAAGGAGCCTTCCACATCCATCAAAGTTGCACCTGCACTTCCACACATGTCATTTACTGTATCTGTTGCTCCCAATGTGGTCTCTTCTACACTGGGGAGACAGGACGGCTACTCACAGAATGCTTCAGAGAACATCTCCTGGACACCTGTAACGAACAACCCCACCGCCCCGTGGCCAAACACTTCAACTCCCCTCCCACTCCGCCAAGGACATGCAGGTCTTGGGCCTCCTCTAACACCACTCCCTAACCACCCAATGCCTGGAGGAAGAAAATCTCATCTTCTGCCTTGGGACCCTCTAATGTGGACTTCACCAATTTTCTCATTTCCCCTCCTCCCGCACTATCCCAGATCCAATCTTCCAACTCAGCACCGCCCTCATGACCTGTCCTACCTGCTCATCTTCATTCCCACCTATCCTCTCCACTCTCCCCTCTGACCTATCATCATTTCTCCCACCTCCATCCAACTATTGCACTCTCAGTGGCTTTCTCACCACCCCCTCAGCTAACAGCCTCAGTCCTGATGAAGGGATTTTGCACAAAACATCGACTCTCCTGCTCCTCGGATGCTGCCTGACCTGCTGTACCTTTCCAGCACCACACTGTCAACCCTAATCTCCAGCATCTGCAGTCCTCACTTTCGCTCTGTAGAGAGAAGGCAGAGTTAACATTTTGACTCCAGTTTCCCTTATATACTAGTGCTGTTTTCATCACAGCTAACCCATTTTCACCTACCTATGGTCCCCATTAGCAACTTGCCTTTCTCTCCGACTTACCATTATCCATCCCTTTGTTGTCTTTCTCTCTTGCTGGACTCCATCTACACCTATCACTTCTCTTTTACCTACACTTCCTTTCTTCAGCATATTTATTATCTTTTCCTAGCTACTACTAGTTCTGAAGAAGGGTCACTGGACCTCAAACGTTAACTCTACTTCTTCTCCACAGATACAGCCAGACCTGCTATGTTTCTCCACTATTTCTGTTTTCATTCCAAAAAAGTACCCTGTCCTTTTTAGAATTAGAGTCAATCACCTTATCTTTGCTTGCACTGAACCAACACATCAGACATAGCTTGGTCCAAAACCACAATAATGCAGATGGTGGAAATCTGAAATAAAAATAGAAAATGCTGGCAATCTTCTACAGGCTTGGCAGTATCTGTGGAGGGGGGTACAGCACTAATTTCATTGATTAAAAGCACAACACCGTATATGCTGAAATCTGAACTAAACACAGGGAATGTCAGTAAGATTCAGCTGGCTTGATAGTCTGTCATCACAATTGGTAAGATTAGAAATGTAAAAGGCTTTGAGCAAGTGAAAGTGGGGGAGCGTGGGGGACAATAAAACAAAAGGGTAAGTCTGTGATGTAGTGGAAGACTGGAGACATTAAATTACAAAGAATTGGTGGAACAATGTTAAAAGTGAATGGCAATAGAACAAATAAAGAAACAATAAATGAGTCCAAAAGCAGTACAAGAGTCCGTCTGAACACAAAAGTGATTTGAAAACAAGAGTAAATGCAAATCCTGCAATGGAAACAGAGATAAAACAAGACAGAAGATATAGCCTAAAATTGTAAATTCACTTATCTCACAACATCTCTTTGTCATTTTATGCCTGCATCTATACTGTTAACAATGTTGCCTAACCTTATGTCATTTGCAGATTTAGATATGTAGCCATTTTATCCCAACATTAAATTGTTAAGAGATTAGAGACTATGAAGCTATTTAGTCTCTGTTCCCATTGATTCTTTAAAGATAGGTCCTTTGTAGAAAGATATAAGAGAGACGTTATTCACTTTGTCAAAATACTAGTTCGCAAAACAATCAGAAAATCATGGAGAATACAGTACACCCCCAAATCTATTTTTTTCTGCAGCATTTTGCTACATGTAACATGATTATTTTAAGTTTCTATTCTGGCAATATTTTGATTGCAATTTCAAAGTAATATATTTTAATAAATAACATAAAGAACTCTAATCTTTGAAACATTTACAATTAACATCTGTCACTCAAATTTCCCAACAGACCAGACCCTTCTCAATGGCCTGCATCCTTGCTTTAATGCGTTTGCTTTAAATGTGGCAATTTTATATTATTTTTCTCAACAGCACAGGAAATGTTCTGTTGTCAAACTGGATTTGGAGTTTTGTGAACAATGTTTTTGTTGCAAAGGAAATATTATTTTAACTAATTATGTCTAATAATAAATGAGGTGGTGTTAATTGGAAAGTTATAAATCAGCATTAAGTGACTCTGTACTGCAAGAGGTGCTGTGGGATATCATTAATGTGAAATGGAACATTTTTTCCACATTCGAAGCACTGCCAGGTCAGCTGTAGAATAAATTGCAAACAAGGAAATTCCCAGTAGTATTCCAGAATCTTCAACCTTTATATGAACGAAGACATTTCCATTCCCAGCTACCAATAACCCTGTCCCCTTCTACCTTTGCTATCTCTAAATGAGGTTAACAGTTTGGGGTAATTGTTTTTTGAATAACTGCACTGTATCCCATCGCTAAGTCACCCTTTATCTATTGAGCTGACCATCCAGCTCAGAGCCAGTCCCTAGAATGAGGAGACTCTCTGAATCTCCTGGTTATATCTGTCAGCCAGGGCTCTCTGATGAGCCCAGGTTAACAGCCCCAGTCAAGGATCGCATAGTCAATGAGATTCACCAGGCCCTCATTACAATCACTACATTCTCAAACTGTCATTTTCTCTGGGTCTAGGACTTGCTTTGATCCGATGAAAAATAATTCTTTATACAAACGTGGAAAGTCAACATTTACAGCCCACTGAGGATTTGAAGCCCCCTTCCAGAGCAGGAGGCCTTAATTTTGCCACAGGCTTTCAGACTCAAATGCTGAGGTGAAAAATGGAACCGAGCCCTCATGTGTTGGAAGTGGGGCCTGGCTGCATCTTGGTCACAGGGGCCTTCGCATTGACTGGCCACAGTCTGCAGTCCAACTGAGGACTCTGTGTGCTATTGTGCCGATAGTTCAAAAGCCACAATGGCGCTATCAGGAGGCATGCTCACTGCTGAGTTAGACAGGAGAGTTTGAGAGCCCAGGTTAGTCTTTTTGAAATAAATAGGAGAAAATTGGGGCATTGAGGTTCAGGATGGCAATTTCTGAAGGCCGGTTATTGGGACTCTGGTGGAAGCTTCCATTACTCACATTCCCATCTTTGGTCCCTTGAGGGAGTGGAGGGGGATCAGTTGTTGCTGCAGGAGGAGCACCTTCATTTAGCTGGCATTGTCCCCATGTGGAGGCAGGGTCATCATCCTGACACTAGCAAGCTTCTAATAGCTCGAGATACTTTCTAATTAACCCAATCAGAGATGTTATCACACACCTCCAGATGGGGTGGGGGAGCCTGAATCTGGAACACTATCTGACAGTTCTCCTGTCTGACACACCACTGACTACCTCTCCTGATAGTGCCATTGCGGCTTCTGAACTGTTAGCCCTCCGAATGGCCCACCAGCACTCGGAGCCTGCTATCTGTCCTCAGTTGGACTGCAGACTGTGGCCAATCGATGCGAAGGTCCCTGTGACCAAGATGCAGGCAGGCCCCACTTCCAACATATTTTCACCTCAGCATTGGGGTCTGAAAACCTGTGGCAAAAATTAAGGCCTCGAGCTCTGGCAGGGTGCTTCAAATCCTCAGTGAGCTGTAAACGTTGACTTTTCATGTTTATATGAAGAATTATTTTTTATTGGATCAAAGCAAGTCCTAGACCCAGAGAAGATAACAGTTTGACAATGTCATGATTGTAATGAGGGCACAACCATGGTACCCCAAGAGTTTCTTGCCATCAGCTCTAGATACGTTTAAATCAAACTCTTCAGAGACGTTATTACACATCTCTAAAACAGGTGGGACTTGAACCTGGGCATCTTGGCTTAGAAATCGGGACACTCACACAGTACCATTATTGTCAATATTCCTATAAAATGGTCCCTAATTGAAGCTTTGATTATGATAATTAGCAGTTGGACCCATTGGAATAGCCAGCTATTGCACATCCAAACCTACCAATGGTTATAAAAAAACCCTATACAGGGACCATGGTGTGGAGTCAGTGCTATTCAGCTCCCTCAAATGTCTCCTACCTTCCAGCCCATCTCTGGGGGAGAGGCCAACCTCCTGGTCTGTGGATGTGCAGTTTGGAATGCTAGTATTACTCATGTTAACACTGTGGAAGCAGTGGTGCCATAAGTGTTCAGCTGCAAGAGGGCCTCAGAAGTAGCATCAATTTAAAGGGTTGCGCACTCAACCTTCATCTAAGGTCATTTCAATTGACACCTGTGATTTTAACAACTCACGAGCTACGGTGAAATATTTTTGGAGTCATGGTGGTGAGCTCCTGGATTTGGATGGAGAGCAGAAGATTCTGTGACGCATTCCACGTGCAAAGGTGTGCATCCATCAATAGAGTCTGAAGATTTATTCCAGGGAGATGGATTGAGGCTGCAGGGAAGGGAAGGGGGGACTGCTTGAGGCTTGATGCTCAATAGCCCCTACCTGCTAAATAAGAACTGGGTTCCTTAACAGGTACTGCAGGCTGTCTGACAAGGTAAGCCAATGAACCTAACTCATCAAGCATTCCCATTGGTGTATTCCTGCATCTTGCCTTCACCAAAATCTTTGCTTTTGTCTCTTGGAGCAGAATTGCAGCCTCACCTTCCAATGAGCTGACACACAAACTATTCTTCATCCCTGGACGCAGCCCATTTGTGCTTGGTCACTCACTTGGCAGAATCTTAGGTGTCCTGCCAGTTTCTGAAGAGCTGAGAGATCCCCCATACCTCATTTCAGGAAGACTCCCTTCCCTGCTCACCAATCTGCGGCCTTCTCCTGGGGAATCAAGATGCCAAGGTGAAGGTCCAGCAGTTGAGTAATCGATTGGTGGTACTGATACCATAAGGAGGTATCCTGTTAGAAGGGCATGCCGACAATTTGTGTGGTCTTAGGATCACAGAATATGGGGCCATAGGTCAGAAATGCCTGCAGGGAGATGTTCACTGTGTGTGAGTCACAGGGACGTGTGGGCAAGGGTGTCAGAGGCAAGAACAGTAAATAGTTCTTTTCAGACTCCACTACCCCCCCTAACATGTCCGGTCCCTCGAGCACTGATTGCCTTTGATTGAAGAGCCCCTCTCATCCCTGAGAAAAGAAGCCATTCTCCAGGTAGTAACTGCTGTGAATGTTGCATGGTGACAGAGTCACCTTAGTCGCAGCCATGTGTTAGCTAAGGCCCACAACTGTTCCCTGATTAACCACTCAAAGGCCTCAAGGAAGAAAAAAAAAGCCTCATGAACAGTTGGGTAGGAGCACCACATTTTACTGAGATGAAAAGGCAGAGGAGTTCTCATACAACACCACTCTCTTAAATCAATGCCTTTCCCTCTCTGAGTTTGCCAACAACCAGAGCATAAGACTCTGCTTCCCCATGTGCTGATCCCAAATGCATAACATGACTAAGGTGCTATATTAATGCAAATCTTTCTTCTTTTTCTTGATGACTTGTTATTTACACCACAGACTAACATGCATGCTTGAAACTTGATAGACCACTGGCAGGAGTTGCTTTCAACACAGTTCTGGGCTGCTTGCCTGCATTTTTGCATCATTATTAAACCGTGTAATTGCTCCAGGAAATAAAACAAAATTAGGTGCAGACACCTAATTTGCATACAAGCATTTGCAAAACAAAGACAGTCAATACTCGTGGTGGAGCTCCAGTAACCACTCTAACCGATAATCTACGGAACTGAGGTTACACATGGCTGAAGATATTATTAAAGCATTATTGCCAATATATGCTTATTTGATCAATATTCCATTTCTTGGATATGATCATTCCACACCACCACAGCAAAAGATTCCTCAGTTATTACTAATGGGTCAAATTGGAAATAGAATGCCTTATTTACATGTTTTGGTACCATGTACTACAGACCTAGTAATACTCACCTGTAATGCAACATGTTGCTTCAACTTATCAATATATTCCTCATATACTAAATTGAACAAGGGAAATGAAAAGCTGCCAAGTAACCAGTATTGGGGCACAATGCAGTTTTAAATTCTGAAATTATTTGCATTTAGCTTTCGGACCAATTTCAACAAAAACAACCTAACTTTATTAGTTTCATCTACAAACCTTACATTTTAATATAATTTAGTTTACTTATGGTTATATCACAAATTCTAAATTTGCAGTTTTCTCAAATGCAAGCCGCTTGTGAGTTTTAATCTTGGAAGTGCGAAACATTTACTCACACAACCCAATTTGTTTGGTCCATTCTTCAGGCATATTTTTCAAAATTTGATTCAGAAAATTTCACAATTGCTTCACTTTGCAAATAACTTGAGACCACAAGATATTCAAGTCATTTCAGTCAGTCTACTATTACTTCCATTTCTGGCACATTAAAGACATTATATATGCAAGTTGCTAGTGTGGTTTAATGATTGCACATTCCTGTAAGTGAAGTTCAAAAGAAATGTAAGTTGGAAAATTGACTTAAAAATCCTAATGCACTACTTTCTATCCATTCTACTGGAATGGGACTGCATCTTGAAAAATATTGAGCATGTTGATATTTTCTAATTAATTTGCACAGAGTGCTGCCTCACATTGCCAGGGACCCCAGTTCGATTCCACCTTCGGGCGACTATGTGAAGTTTTCACATTCTCCCCATGTCTGTGTGGGTTTTGTCTCGGTGCTCTGATTTCTTCCCACAGTCCAAAGATGTGTAGATTGGTTGGATTGAACATGCCAAATTGCCCGTAGTATGCATAGCTTAGTGGGAAATGCCAGGTTATGGGGATCAGGTGGGGGGAGTTGGTCTGGTTGGGATGCCCTTTGGAGGGTCAGTGTGGATTCGGTGGTTCAAATGACTTGCTTCCACACTGTAGGGATTCTATTCTAAGTCTGTTCCAAAATTCTGAGGGGAATGGATAGGGTGAGTAGCCAAGGTATTTTTCCTAGAGTGGGATTCAAGGTGAGATGGGAAGGATTTAAAAAGGACCTGTGGGGTAACCTTACTTTGCAGAGGCTGGTGCGCATTGCAACGAGTGCCAAAGGAAGTGGTGGAGATGGATATAAATACAACATTTAAAAGGCATCTGGATGGGTATATGAATAGGAAAGGTTTAAAGGGATATGAGCCAAATGCTTGCAAATGCGACTAGGTTAGATTGGGATATCTGGTGAGCAAGGCTGAGTTGGACCGAAAGGTCTGTTTCCATGCTATATGGCTCGATGACTCTATAAATGACAGCTGTTGGGAAACTTGGAGATTGGAAAGGCATTTAGTTAGGAGGATGGTGTCCTATCAGAATTAGGTTCCCTTGTTCGACCTCCTTTCCAGTTGCTCATTAAGATCCTTAAGTGCACAAATAGGGGAAACCTGTGGGATTTCAGCCAACCATTGCTGAGATTCACATTAGCTGCTCTCTTGCGGGTAGCTTCTCAGCTCAGTGACAAAGGGGCTCCTCAACCAAAGGCAATTAATGTCTGACCAGGCACTGGAAATTTGGGACAGGGAAACATAGAAGCATAGAAAATAGAAGCAGAAGTCATTCCTGCTATTCAGCATGAATCGTGAAACATGATCATCCAACCCTGTACTCTATTCCCACTTTCTCTCCTTTGATTTAATTCCTTCTTGAAAACATTCAATATTTTGACTTCAACTCCTTACTGTGGCAGAGAATTTCCCAGGCTTACCATTCTCTGAGTGAAGACATTTCTTCTAATTTCAATGATGTAATCCAACAAGGACCATTCCACTGTCCTTGTGATCGGGGTCTTGAAGTGTGGGAGAGTGGTGTCCTTTGAAAAGTAGCTATGGACTGTCCAGTGGGACTGCTGAGTAAGGAGCCATCGGGACTTCCTCAGTCTTAAATAATAAGGAAGCCCCCCTGGTGGCCTCATCATTGTCTGATTGGTATCCAGTTTGGCATCTCATTCTGGGAAAAAGTGCCTTGGAACTCTCAGCTCTACAGTCAGCAAGCAATACCCCCACGACAGCATAAGATTCTGCCAAGTGAGTCACTGGCATGATTGGGCAGTGTCTCACTGCTCAATTTTTAAATACACAGAAGGGTGCAAAGTTACTATGATAATCTAGAAAGTTAAACCATTACACTTTTTCCTTTTATTCACTCACAGGCTGTAGGCATCTCTGGCTGTAGGCCAGCACTTATTGCCCATCCTTAATTGTCTAGAGGTCAGTTAAGAGTCAACCACATTGCTGTGGCTCTGGAGCCAATGTAGGGCAGACCAGGTAAGGATAACAGATTTCCTTCCCTCAAGGACATGAGTGAACCAGATGGGTTTTTTCCCAACAATTAACAATGGTTTCATGGTCATCATTAGACTCTTAATTTCAGATTTAAAAAAAAACTGTCATGGCAGGATTTAAACTTAAGTCCCCAGAACATTAGCTGAGTTTCTGGATTTATAGTCCCGTGATAATGCAGCTAGTCTATTGTCGCCCCATTTAAAATTTCAGTTTAAGTACCCTTTAAGTGCATGAATATTTACCAGAAGAGAAATGCCTCTAGCATTGACAGTGACCTAAAAAATGTGAATATTTAAAACTTTTTCCCATCTAACTGAACCTTTCATCTCTCTATTTCTCTTTCTGGAGCAGATTTGACATTTGCCTGGATTTTGCAGTGGACAACAAATTGAAGGTAGGCAAAAGTGAGGACTGCAGATGCTGGAGATCAGAGTCAAGAGTGTGGTGCTGGAAAAGCACAGCAGATCAGGCAGCATCCGAGGAGCAGGAAACTCGACGTTTCGGGCAAAAGCCCTTCATCAGGAATGAGGCTGGGTGCCTCGGGGGTGGAGAGATAAATCAGAGGGGGGTGGGTCTGGGGGGAAGGTAGCCAAGAGTGCAACAGATGGATGGAGATGGGAGTAATGGTGATAGGTCAGAGAGAAGGGTGGAGTGGATAGGTGGGAAGGCAGATGGACAGGTAGGACTGGTCATGAGGACGGAGCTGAGCCCCCCAGCCCCACCCTTCTCTCATTTATCTCTCCATCCCGAGGCTCTCAGTCCCATTCCTGATGAAGCGCTTTTATCTGAAACGTCGATTTTCCTGCTCCTAGGAATGCTGCCTGGCCTGCTTTTCCAGCACCACGCTTACAAAAAATTAAAGGTGGTCACTCGTCTTCTCTGTGGCTTGGATTTCCCTTTCCCAATGGGAGTTGAATTTCTCACTCAGCAAAGAAAATCTCCAAGCATCCAGCAATAACGATGTCATCAAGCAGGGTCAGCAGCTAAGCATCTGAAAATATTTGCATTAACAGCAAGCTCAGAGGTAAATTCCACTGATTCACTTTTTCACTTCTCATTAAATTTTACAGAATGTAAGATACCATCCAATGACGATTATAATAGAAGCTGAAATTTCATAATTGAGAAAAAGTGTGATATTTTTATTGGTCAGAGTATTGAGTACAGGAGTTGGGAGGTCATGTTGCAGCCGTACAGGGCATTGGTTAGGCCACTGTTGGAATATTGCATGGAATTCTGGTCACCTTCCTATTGGAAAGATGTTGTGAAACTTGAAAGGGTTCAGAAAAGATTTACAAGGATGTTGCCAGGTTTTGAGGATTTGAGCTTAGGGGAGAGGTTGACTAGGCTCGGGCTGTTTTCCCTGGAGCATCGGAGGCTGAGGGGTGACTTTATAGAGGTTTATAAAATCATGAGGGTGGGGTGGGGGAGTCCAGAACTAGAGGTCATAGGTTTAGGGTGAGAGGGGAAAGATATAAAAGAGACCTAATGGGCAACTTTTTCACGCAGAGTGTGGTACTTGTATGGAATGAACTGCCAGAGGCAGTGGTGGAGGCTGGTACAATTGCAACATTTAAAAGGTATCTGGATGGGTATATGAATAGGAAGGGTTTGGAGGAGTATGGGCCAGTTGCTGGCAGGTGGGACTAGATTGAGTTGGGATATTTGGTTGGCATGGATAAGTTGGACTGAAGGATCTATTTCCGTGCTGTACATCTCTATGACTGCATGACTGTATTTCACAAATGTAAAGTTCATATTTTTTAGGGTTGTTAAGTTTGTATGCAGCAAAGATAAATATGGTGTGGTTCGAAAAAACACATTGTGCCTCATTCAGCAAGGTGTAACATTTTCAACAATTTTTAAAGCTTGTCAAACTGAGAAGGGACAGGTTCTTGTTAGTAGAGTGATTTCTAAATTATTGTAGCCTGTGGAGATTTCAACACCTTGCCTTAAGGCAAATTTGAACTAAGCATGTGTGGACTCCAGAAGTTGCTGTCAATTTTATAGGATTTACAGTCATAGAGTCATAGAGATATACAGCATGACAACAGACCCTTCGGTCCAACTCGTCCATACCGACCAGATATCCAAACCCAATCGAGTCGCATTTGCCAGCACTTGTCCCATATCCTTCCAAACACTTCCTATTCATATACCCATCCAGGTACGTTTAATTTCTGTAATTATGCCAGCCTCCACCACTTCCTCTGGCAGCTCATTCCATACATGCACCAACCTATGTATGAAAACGTTGCCCCTTTGGTCTCTTTTATATCTTTCCCCTCTCACCCTAAATCTATGCCCTCCACTTCTGGACTCCCCCACCCCAGGGAAAAGACCTTGTCTATTTATCCTATCCATGCCCCTCATGATTTTATAAACCTCTGTCAGGTCACCCCTCAGCCTCTGACGCTACAGGGAAAACAGTCCCAGCCTACTCAACCTCTCCCCATAGCTCAAATCCTCCAACTTTGGCAACATCCTTGTAAATCTTTTCTGAACCCTTTCAAGCTTCACAATTGTGTCGGTTTGCTTGACAATACTACTGTAAAACACAGGCCACTCTCAGTCCTCACATTAAAATAAAATAAAGAACTGCAGATGTTGGAGATCTGAAAAAATAATAGATGGAGAATCACTAGACTCAAGACATGAGTTTTGTTCATAATATCTGCTTTTGTTTCAGTCCTCACGCTGTTCATTTCACAATGCTGCATCTAACTGGTTAATGAAGTGCACTTATAATTACCGTGATCCCTCAGGTCTCAGACATACAGTTTGTCTTGATATACTGTCCTCTGTTCACCCTTTCAACAATTGTCTGGACAAAATGCGATTGTGATCACACTGGTAAGGGGAACTCTGACCAATAGCAGATACAGTTTTCTACCCTGGTGTGGTAAGTTATGGCCCTTTACCATTTATGTTATTCCAAACCCCTTGCCCTCCATTACATGAGCTGCTTCAATTTATTCTTCATAGATTTCTTCAAATGGACCAGAATTTAAGGGTTGAATCTTCCAGGTCCTGAGGCAGGAAGGGCATGTAATGTAATTCGGTGGGATGGTGGTTTACCTGAACCCTGCCACTTTCTTGCCTCTGCCCAAGGTGTCACCTTCCCATCCTACCACCAAAGGAGGCCCTTAATTAATGACCATCAAAGGCCTAGTCCTGTTTGGCTGCAAATATTTCAGTTCCAGGCAAGAAGGGAAATAGTGAGACTTCCTGAGGACAGGGTGCAATTGGTGGGGGAATGCAGGAGCATCCCTCGATCTGCTCTAACCTGCACTGATCGAGCCAACCCACCTAATCTTGCTTCTGACCCCTCTCCTCAGACTCTGCAGCCCATGAAACCTCCCTCCTCTCCCACCCTAGCACCAACACCAACACCAAAAAACAACACCTACCTTTCTTGTGGCTGATCCTCCATCCTGAGGCCGGGGAGGATAGTGTTGAATTGGCAGCAGCTCAAGCCTCCTCCATGATAGCTCTTGGTGGCTGGGACCTGCTTATTCTAGGCCCCAAAAATGTTTGAAAGCCACCAGCAACAATCAAGTGCCTGATGCCAGAAAATTCAGTGGGCCTTATATCCTGAAAAGCAAATCTCTTCCCCGAACAGAAATCTATCATTCAATGATTTTCTAAAGCATTTTTATTTCTATATTAGACATATTGTATCAAATTATCCCTTTATCTTTTCTATTCAATTTTAATTAAAACATAAGAAATCATTATTTCTGCATTAAGTATAACTTTGGTGTTGATATTTTAAAGATGAAGTTAGATGAACTCCAGGAGTTTGGCCAAAAGTAATCCATGTTCAAATGCAACAATGGACAATATCAAGGTCCGGCCTGACAAGTAGCAGGTAACATTCACACAGCACAAATGCTCGGCAATAATCATGTCCCACACAAGAGAGAATCTAAATATTGCTCCCTGTCATTCAATGAAGCTACCGTCACTGAATCCCCACTATGAACATCCTGAGGCTTATCATTGGCCAGAAACCGAACTGGATTAGCCATATAAATACTGTGACTACAAGATCAGCGGCTAGAACTTGTGCAACATGGTCGGCATGGACAAATATACCAAATGCCCCACTTCTGTGCTGTATCATTTCTATGGTTCCCTGGTTCTATAAAACTTATCTATTGACTTCCCTGCCCACCATCTACAAGGCACAAGTCAGGATTGCGATGGAATACTCCCCACTTGCCTAGATGTGTGCGTCTCCAATAACATCCAAGAAGCTTTATACCACTGAGGGAAAAGCAGCCTGCTTGATTGGCATCACATCCACAAACATCCGTTCCCTCTACCACTGATGCTCAGTAGCAGCAGTGTGTACTATCTACAAGATGCACTGCAGAAATTCACCAAGCCTCCTCAGACAGCACCTTGCAAAATCACAGTTACTGCTATCTGGAAGGATGAGGGCAGCAGATACGTGGAAGCACCACCACCTGCAAAAGTTTATCCAATTCATTCACCATCCTTCAGTGTAACTGGATCAAGGCATTGTGGTCTACCTACACCAAATGGATTTTGCCAGTTTAAGAAGGTAGCTTCTTAAGGGCATGAAGAAATGGACGATAAGTGCTGGCCTAGCCAACAATTCCCTCATCACGAGTGACTACAACAAAACTGAGATGACAGAATCAGTATACAATTCCAAGTCAGGGTGGTTGTAACTTGGAGATAATGGTTGCACTATGACTTACATTTCAATAGCACCTTCCATAATCTGAGCATCATTTAAAATGCTTTGCTGTCAATTAGAATTGTAATTTGGAGATTTCAGTATGAAATCTAGAATCATACTTGAGTGTAGTACTGAGGGAGCATTCCACAGTTCAAGAGACTGCCTTTCCAATGACATGTTAAACCTCAGCACTTTCTGCCCTTCAAATGGATATTAAAAATCTCAAATTCCTATTTGAAGAAAAGCAGTGGAGTTTTCCACTATCCACCATTCATTTATTGAAAGTTGCTATAACAGATTATCTGCTCATGATCACAATGCCATTTGTATATAAAAGCAGAAAGGAAAATCTCAGGAAGTACTATTAATGTTGCTACCTTCTGTCTCCTAGTATTTTGCATTCCTGTAAAAAGGCAATTAAGTGATAATATGCCCTTAAATAATCAGAAAAATTATAATTACTCTGCATCCCTGATGAAGGTCATTTAACAACATAAAGTATATTTTACTGTTGTTGCACTGCAGTATTATACAGTAAACCAGCAGTTATCCGATTTTACAAATTAGAATCACATGTTGTGGCAACCTAGCCTGAACCAGCCACCCCAACAATGTAAAAGATGATCCTTTCAAATTAAGCCCTGATCAAGTGCATCCCATGAACCCAAACAGCTGATTGACTGGCTGGCAGCAGGCGTTGTGCAGAAAAGACCAAAAATTAAAAACAAATGGAGCAACACAGTCTTGGCAGACGATCAGCAGGGAAGGGGAGAGTCAGTGGCAAATGTGTTTGTGGAGCATCTACTCGTCACAGAGGGAGACCTGCACAACAAACAAATAGGAGTCGGAATTAATGAATAAATAAAAGCTGACAAGTGTTGCTGCAATGAAACCTTGGGAATTGTTCTTGATGGACATTTCTTTCACCCCATGATGGTTCTCTGGGGAATACAGGACTGTGAGATTTTCTTTTTCTCAACATTTAA
This sequence comes from Chiloscyllium plagiosum, assembly GCF_037043375.1. Classification (NCBI taxonomy): domain Eukaryota; kingdom Metazoa; phylum Chordata; class Chondrichthyes; order Orectolobiformes; family Hemiscylliidae; genus Chiloscyllium; species Chiloscyllium plagiosum. The sequence continues at coordinate 20,261,050 of NW_028270155.1, read as the reverse complement.
CTCTTTGATTTCCAAATGTTATTACCAAATTGTCTTGGTAATTCAGAACTGATATTCCCTTTCTTGATCCTCTGTGTTCCAAGTAATTTTGGTGTGTCTGCCTAACTTACTTGTTATTTTGGAATTAATGCATTTTGCATGCCTGAGCTTACTGCTTGGCACAATATATCTTCATCCCATATTTTAATTTTAAAACATTTTAAAGTACCTTTGCTGAATTGATGAAAGGTTTTAAGACTTTTTTTTCTCTCATTCCTTGTGCCTTCCTTGAATTAAATTTGATCATTTACAGAAGATCATTTTAGCAAATGTTACATTAGAGGAAGCGTGTGCGATTATAGCATTTTCAAGGCTGCAAAATCAATTCCATACATGGTGAGAAATAGCAAAGCATCAAATGCACAGAAAGCTGGAACATTTCCTTTGCCATTCCTCTCATATCAATGAGATTTTGCTGCAGCATTCGTACAAATGATTGTACTTGATTGTGAAATGCAAGCCATCACACAGCTGCTAAAACGTTCCATGTTTGGTTATAAAACAATAGCTACCACGCATTCAAACCATTCACTGTGTGAAGTGCTTTGAGGCATTTTATAGTTATCAGCCTGCCACCTTGAAAACTGCCTTAAGGTCTCCATGCTTCAACTTACCTTTGGACGTCACCTTGCATCTCAAATCCACAAATTGTATTATAATACTTCTGTCTGTTGGACTTTGTGGGGCATTGACCGATACATTTGACAGGAAAATAATGATGTTTGTGCTTCAAATGCATTTCATTGTGTTTTGGGACATCATGAGAAAATGAAAGGCGTTATATGTAAGTTTTCTTATTTATTCTTTCTTGAACCGTTACAGCTTTTGTTTTGTGGGGCTTGAGAGAAAAAAAAGTCTTAAAACCTTTCATCAATTCAGCAAAGGTACTTTAAAATGTTTTAAAATTAAAATATGGGATGAAGATATATTGTGCCAAGCAGTAAGCTCAGGCATGCAAAATGCATTAATTCCAAAATAACAAGTAAGTTAGGCAGACACACCAAAATTGCTTGGAACACAAAGGATCAAGAAAGGGAATATCTGAATTACCAAGACAATTTGGTAATAACATTTGGAAATGTTATTACCACACTATGACTTGAGTTCAAGACAGGCAGGTCGAGAGAAGGCAAAATCAAGAACAGTCTTTAGGCTTAGACTTCAATGTGACACTTCCTATCATCCTTTAATACCAAACAGTGCTACATATGGTTTTCATTGACATATCAGCTTCTGATCTTCTAATTGCATTCGGTAAAGACAAATCTATCTTCATTGTGTGTTCATGTCTATGTGCTTTTTAAAGTTTTAGTCCAGTTTAATATTGTGCAATTTTGTCTTCCACCACACCCTAACTCTGATCACATGGTGCTATTTATGTTCAGTGATGTGCAACTCTCTGACAACATCGCAAGATTGCTCCTGGGACCTGAAGCCCTTGACCAACAATCTCTAATTAGAATATACCAAGAATGATTCTGAGTCAATAAGAATTTTTAATTTACTTGTATCTGTGATCTGTACTTATTGATCTTAAGTCCAAATTACAATCAATAATGGATTGCATTTTTCCATTTTTTGACAAAGTCTTTAATCAAATGAGCTTCATGGTGCCAAGTCCACCTTGGCCCATAAGTTGTCTCCCATGAAGATCTCCAGTGGAATCATCTGGCAGGGTTAGAATCATTATGTCCTGACAGAGCTTTGCAATGTTCATGCTGCAGGTGCTATATCTCAGCCCCAGCTGCACAATGCTTCAGATGCTGCAGACCAGGAACTGCCCTTCATGTTTTCATTCTGCACCAAAGAAAATGGCATAGAAAGGCAAATCCATGGTTTACGAACAGGAACGTGGACGGGTTGGTGGATAGATGGGTGAAGAGGAGGATTGTACTGTATCCTGCTGACTGGTAATGAGGCCAATCTGAACCAAGATGGTGCCCCAGGTCAACGCTGTGCAGGAAGAAAGTTAATGATGAGCAGTGTCTTACCAGGCTATGTGCCACCACCTTCTCTTTGCTACCCCACTCACAGTGCCATCGCATAATCAAGCTCTGCTATGACACCCATCTCAGCAATGTTCATGGACCAAAGCACTCATGATTGCATGCATCATGTCCACTTAATTACTCTCACCCATCTCAATCTCTCAGGCTAGTTACCCTTCCAGCCCTCTCTGCTTCCTATTCATTCAGTGGGGTCACCTCACCACCCCTCCTTCTCTTGCATCACCATGGACTGCTCTTCCATCTGCTTCCTTTATACCCTTTGTTTCATTGCTGGTAAAATTGCAACCCTGCACTGATATCTCCACTGCATTACAACTAATAATCTTGGACTGGTTGAACTTGACCATCAGGACAGGCAGTGGCCCAGTCCCTGGACTGCAATGATTCGGCAATGACCTAGTCATATTATCGCTAGACTATTAATCCAGAAACTGGATTAGTGGTGCTGGAAGAGCACAGCAGTTCAGGCAGCATCCAAGAAACTTCGAAATCAACGTTTTGGGCAAAAGCCCTTCATCAGGAATAAAGGCAGTGAGCTTGGAGCATGGAGAGATAAGCTAGAGGAGGATGGGGGTGGGGAGAAAGTAGCATGGAGTACAATGGGTGAGTGGGGGACGGGATGAAGGTGATAGGTCAGGGAGGAGAGGGTGGAGTGGATAGGTGGAAAAGGAGATAGGCAGGTTGGACAAGTCCGGACAAGTCATGGGGACAGTGCTGAGCTGGAAGTTTAGAACTAGGGTGAGGTGGGGGAAGGGGAAATGAGGAAACTGTTGAAGTCCATATTGATGCCCTGGGGTTGAAGTGTTCCGAGGCGGAAGATGAGGCATTCTTCCTCCAGGCGTCTGGTGGTGAGGGAGCGGCGGTGAAGGAGGCCCAGGACCTCCATGTCCTCGGCAGAGTGGGAGGGGGAGTTGAAATGTTGGGCCACGGGGCAGTGTGGTTGATTGTTGCTGGTGTCCTGGAGATGTTCCCTAAAGCGCTCTTCTAGAAGGCGCCCAGTCTCCCCAATGTAGAGGAGACCCGCATCGGGAGCAACGGATACAATAAAAGATATTAGTGGATGTGCAAGTAAAACTTTGATGGATGTGGAAGACTCCTTTAGGGCCTTGGATAGAGGTGAGGGAGGAGGTGTGGGCGCAGGTTTTACAGTTCCTGCGGTAGCAGGGGAAAGTGCCAGGATGGGAGGGTGGGTTGTAGGGGGGCGGAATCCAGAAACACCAGTAACATTTCAGGACAGGGATTCAAATTGTACCTCAGTAGATGGTGGAATTTGAATTCAATTAAAACAAAATCTGGAATTAAGATTGACTGATAAAGCCACTGCCAATTATCAAATAAAACCATGAGGCATGCCACTCTCATTCAGGGAAGCAATTGTACCATCATGACCTGGTCTGGCCTACATGTAACTCCTGACCCACAGCAATGTAGTTGACTCTTAACTGACCTCTAAAATAGCCTTGCAAGCCACTCAATTTAAGGGCAGCTAGGGACCACACATCTGACTGCTTGCAGCCACACCCAGACTGGACTGAACCGGTTTCTTGACTGAGTATGATGGTACCCTCTGATGGCCTGTTGTCCCCTTGACCATACTAAGGACTCAACACTTTTGACTTTCAAACATGCCATTCGGTTGAAGCACATGCTAATGCTTACTGTTTATGCTCTTGACATTTGATGTATGTATGACATTGATGCATGACTGGGGCATACAGTGACATGTACATTCCTTTGACCGTTCTGTGCTCCAAACCTTTACAAGATGTCTGCCTCTCCCTCAGCGCTAAAAAGCAATGCAAGTGGCAGAGGTTGATTACTGTTCCTTAGCATAGATCAGCTTCTATAATAAGAAATAGTGCAAGCCACAGAGAGTGGCAGCCTCCAAAAAAGCTCAAAGTATGAGAATACTAACAGAAGTAGCTAAGAGCCATACAATGCATCCTATATAAATGCATGACATGCTAGGGTGTCCCTGCATGCAAAGTGACATGGGAGAAATGTGCAAGTCATATGTGTCTCTTAAATCCAAGGTGACTTTTTGAATTGGTTTGTGACTCAGTCCCAAAGCAGACAGGGTGATGTGGTGAGGTTGGCGGTTTGCTGTTGCTGCCTTGTATGGACAAAGGCTGAAAGAGAGCAATGCCCATGGAGCATGGAGGGATATTGTGCTGATGACAGACTTGAATGAAGGCCTGGAAAAACTGTTGCTGCCAGGTAACCAGAAAACTAGCACAATCTGGTCCAGGGTTGGAGGATTTGAGATACAAGGAGAGGTTGGATAGGTTGAGGCTGTTTTCCCTGAAGCATTGTAGGCTGAGGGGTGACCTTATAGAAGTTTACAAAATCATGAGGGGCATGGATAGGATAAATAGACAAAGTCTTTTCCCTGGGGTGGGGGAGTCCGAACTAGAGGGCATAAGTTTAGGGCAAGAGGGGAAAGATATAAAAGTGTCCTAATTGGCAACTTTTTCATGCAGAGGGTAGTACATGTATGGGATGAGCTGCCAGGGGAAGTGGTGGAGGCTGGTACAATTGCAACATTTAAAAGGCATCAAGATGGGTATATGAATAGGAAGGGTTTGAAGGGATATGGGCCAGGTGGAGGCAGGTGGGACCAGATTGGGTTGGGATATCTGGTCAGCATAGACGAGTTGGACCGAAGGGTCTGTTTTTGTGCTGGTTCCTTGGGGACAGATGGGAGAATTTGAATTGGCAAAGAAATGTGGTAATGCAAATACATGGAAATAAGGTAATCATGGCATATTAGTGAGATTCTTAGCTCGCCATTTAATCGTTAAGGCATAAATTCGAAAATTTTCATCAATGTCAAGATTTATTTTCATTTTTGCTATCTTTTCCCAACTTTATCACTATTGCCCATTCTGTTCAAGGTAGCAGAACGTTCCTCCCAATTTATCAGTTATAGGGTTTTTAATGCTATGTCCCTCAAAAGAGAGACAGAGAGAGAGAGAAATAGAGGTATCGTTGGGGGTAGGTCAGGGTGGGATGTTCTTCAGACAGTCAGTGCAGAGTAGTTGGGCCAAACAGCCTCTTTCTGCACTGTAGGCGGCACAGTGGCACAGTGGTTAGCACTGCTGCCTCACAGCGCCAGAGACCCGGGTTCAATTCCCACCTCAGGCGACTGACTGTGTGGAGATTGCACGTTCTCCCCGTGTCTGCGTGGGTTTCCTCCGGGTGCTCCGGTTTCCTCCCACCATCCAAAGATGTGCAGGGTCAGGTGAATTGGCCATACTAAATTGCCTGTAGTGTTAGGTAAGGGGTAAATGTAGGGGTATGGGTGGGTTTCGCTTCGGCGGGTCGGTGTGGACTTGTTGGGCCGAAGGGCCTGTTTCCACACTGTAATCTAATCTAAATCTAAATGTAGAGCTTTGATGATTTCCAGCTCTTTAACACCCTGCACTTCAACCCATCAGAGGGCTGTTGTCAGGCAAAGTTTCCTGAATTTGAAAGATTCTCAGTGCTGTTCAGTTTCAGATTCACCCCCTCACTACTTCATTAAATAACATTGTATTACCCATCCCAACAATAGGCAACAGTTAATGTTGCCAGTTGTAACCTCTCCTGTTTTTTTTTACTCAGTTATAGCAGTGCAGGTTTGATTTCAGTCCCCTCCCCCAAAAATATTGTGGTCTCTTATACATTACTGTGAAAGCGTTCTCAAGATTTTCTCATAGATTTGGATAATGATTTTCTAGTTTAGTACGGAATGAAGCAAGGTTTGAGTTTTACCAGAAGTTGGGAAAATGTCAATTTTGCCAAGTTTCTTAGAGAGTCTCTCTCTCTGAGAACCTTTGTGTTTTCTCACACTGCCTTCCTAAACTTGCCTCAATAGCCAGTGGTGCCCCATGCGTAATATTCTCTTGCCCAACGTAGGCAGAATTATTCGCTGCTGGTGAGACAGGCCAAATTTCTTGACACTCTGAGAATTTTGTCCAGGAATTCAATACCTCGTTGCAAAATGTGACATTTTGATCTTGACACCAAAAAGCTCCAAGGCTGAACTCACCTGTTTTCCCCAACTTTCTCACTAATGTAAGATTGTAGTCAATAATCTGATGTCCCTCAATCCACTTAGACTGGTAGTTATACAAATGCCAGTGACAACGAATTAGTATGGGCTGAGTGAACTTTGCACTCATGACATTGATGAATTCCACTCCAAACTTCCGATGAGCCCTCACTAATCGTATTCCAGTGAGTTCCTGGCATATAAAATAAAATTGATAAGCTTTTAGAGTGTACAGTGGAACTTCTGTAATGTCACATAGCCATATTTGTGGGGTAATTTTTGCAGAATCCTGCCATTTGTAAACAGTGCAGTGTCAATGCGATGCTTTATGTTGCAAGCTGTCTGTGGGAAATATGACCAAACAGAACCTTGGTCCTCTTCTTAATACATTCACATGCTTCAAATGTGTGATGGTGTTGCCTGTACTATGCTGGGGTGTACATAATAAAGGGGAGGCTGAAAGTCTTGACAGCATATGATGGAATTTGGATGTAAGTCAAGCAGCATAATTCCATTACACCATCTCTCTTGAATGGTATGATTGCAGTTCCCAGTAAGCTATCACATTAGACAGAATTTCTGACAAATGAAGGAATTCATGCTACAGCCTATATATCTGAGTTTTAGGGTCCTTACAGTTATGGGGAAATCTTTAGTAGAAAATGAAACATTTATACAATTTGAAGAGAAACCAGAGAACAAATGCCCACCTCAAATGCAGCATGACCTGCCTTCCCTCCATTCTGCTTTCCTCATGCCTTGCTCCTTTAGGTTTGATGCCACAGCAGCTAAAATTAGCACAGAAACTTTGGACTGGAGTAGGCCATTCTACTCTTTGACTCTGCTCCAATTAATATGATCATGGCTGATCAAACACTCCAATGCCTGTTAACCAGACTATCTCCATAATCTCTTATTCATTGACGATCAAATATTTATCCACCTCTATTGTAAACTGGTTCAAAGACTGTGCTCCTATATCCTCTGGGGTAAGGAGTTTCAATGCTTCACCAACCTATATGTAAAATATATCTCCACATTTCAGTCCTTAATGATGTTGTCTATGCTTTGGATACTTTGACTGTTTTAGGTATTAACAACATTTTCTCCAAGTGCTCTTGTTGGTGAGTTGGTTAACAGGACCAAGAATTTGATTTGCAATTCAACTCTATTTTAATAACAAAACATTCCTTATTAAAAACACCATGTGAGAATTTCCTAAATTCCCATAATGTGAGAAAGGATATTACCCACAACAATCCATGTGTTTGATCTGGGCTATTGGAATCTCCTTCCTCTCTGATGTAGAGCTGGTTCTCTTCCACAAAGATGGGTCTCGCAGGTCAGGGTGAATTTCCTCCTGAGTCTTCTTGGATTGCTGCATAGTCTTCCCCCACAAGTCTTCTTGTGAGTCTTTGCTGAAGGGCTCGCTTCCAGGTGTGCATTTTTATTCCCACCATCCTGGACTTTCCTGAGTGTTCTATGGCTTTTGGCCAATAGAGTCATGAGCAGGATTCAAAGCATCCAATGGGGTCATACCGACATCCTTCACTGTTGCCGTGCCAAGGAAGTGTGAAATCCACACCCTCAGGCATAGGCTGGGAGTCAAGGTGTCAAGTCTGGTCAATACTTTTCCAATATACAATTCTTGTGCTGGTTGTAACTGGTTTCCCCTGGACTTTTGTGATCTCTTTGACCTTGGTTTTCAATGTTCTCTGTGGCCAATAGCTCTGAGTGCTGGTTAATTTAGTTGGGGCCAATTTTCTGTTGAGCCAATTTCTCCAGCTGTGGGCCAATTTAGAATGTCCAGTTTTGCACCCATGGTCACTTAACAACAATGGCATTCCCCTATGTTTTAAATCAAGAACCCCACGTTCTAGATTCTCCAACCAGGTGGAAAATTGTATCTATATCTACCCAGCCTATATCGTTAAGCATTTTGTTCATCTCAATAAAAACACCATACATTCTGCCAAATTCCAAGGAATACAGACTGGGTGTACCCAATTTCTCTTCATATGCCATCCAGGGAACATGTCTTGGGAACCTTTGTGGCATTCCCTAAGTGGCAATATCTTTTCTGAGATAAGGAAACAAAAGCTGCACACAATAATCCAAGTACAGACTAAATAATTGGAGCAAGACTTGACTTTTCCCATACTCAATTTTTCTTTGCAATAACAGCTAACATTCCACTAACACTAGCTTGCTGCTCCTATATGTTAACCTTTAGTGACTTATTAACAAGGACACCAAAGTCCTTTTGCACATCTACATTTTCCAACCTCTGACCATTTGGAAAATACTCTGCACATCTGTTTTTTCTACCAAGGTGGATAGCCTCATATTTTTCCATATTATATTCCATCTTCCACATTATTGCTCAATCACTAAGCTTGTACATATCCTCTCAAAAATGTTTTACATCTTCCTTATAATATACATTCCTGCTCAGCTTTGCACCATCTGCAAATTTGGAAATATCATATTTGGTCTCCACATCCAAGTCAATGATATATATTATGGATAGTTGGGTCAAATACTGATCATTGTAGTAAGCCCTAATCACAGTCCAACGTATTTATTCCTTCCTTCTGTTTCCTGGATGTTAGGTGAAAATGGGGACTGCAGATGCTGGAGTACCAGAGCTGAAAAATGTGGTGCTGGAAAAACACAGCAGGCCAGGCAGCATCCGAGGAGCAGGAGAATTGACGTTTCAGGCATAAACCCTTCTTCAGGAATGAGGCTGGTGTGCCAATTGGGCTGAGATAAAAGATAGGGGGGAGGGAATTTGGGGGAGAGGCACTGGGAATACGATAGGTGGAAGGACGTGAGGGTGAGGGTGGTAGGCCGGAGAGGGGGTGGGGGCAGAGAGGTTGGGAAGAAGATTGCAGGTCAAGAGGGCAGTGCTGAATCCGAGGGTTGGGACTGAGATAAGGTGGGGGGAGGGGAAATGAGGAAGCTGGAGAAATCTAATTCATCCCATGTGGTTGGAGGGTTCCTAGGTGGAAGATGAGGCTCCCTTCCTCCAGGCGTCGTGTGGCCAGGGTCTGGCGATGAAGGAGGCCAAGGACCTGCATATCATTGGCGGAGTGGGAGGAGGAGTTAAAGTGTTCAGCCACGGGTCAGTTGGGTTGGTTGGTGCCGGTGTCCCAGAGGTGTTCCCTGAAACGTTCCGCAAGTACTCCCTCATCAGGCCTACACCCCCCACCAACCCAACCTCCACTCCCGGCACCTTCCCCTGCAACCGCAAGAAGTGCAAAACTTGCGCCCACACCTCCCCCCTCACCTCCCTCCAAGGCTCCAATGGATCCTTCTATATCCGTCGCAAATTCACCTGCACCTCCACACACATCATTTACTGTATCCGCTGCACCCGATGTGGTCTCCTCTACATTGGGGAGACAGGCGGCCTACTTGCGGAACGTTTCAGGGAACACCTCTGGGACACCGGCACCAACCAACCCAACCGACCCATGGCTGAACACTTTAACTCCCCCTCCCACCAATGACATGCAGGTCCTTGGCCTCCTCCATCGCCAGACCCTGGCCACACGGCGCCTGGAGGAAGAGCGCCTCATCTTCTGCCTAGGAACTCTCCAACCACACGGGATGAATGTAGATTTCTCCAGCTTCCTCATTTCCCCTCCCCCCACCTTGTCTCAGTCCCAACCCTCGGATTCAGCACGGCCCTCTTGACCTGCAATCTTCTTCCTGACCTCTCCGCCCCCACCCCCTCTCCGGCCTATCACCCTCACCCTCACCTCCCGCCGTTTCCTGGATGTTAGCCAATCCTTAATCCATACCAGTACATTACCTCTTATACCACGTGCTTTAGTGTTACCAACCAACCTCCTGTGAGTGACCTTATCAACAGGATTCTGAAACAAACAGCATCCATCAAATCCCTTTATCAGGTTTGTTAGCATCGTCCTCAAAAATCTCAAGCTTGTCAAACATGACTTTCCATTCACAAATCCAAGCTGACTATGCCCAATCACATCATTTTTATCTGACTGTCCATTTGTCATTTCCTTTATGATTGATCCTAGCATATATCCTATCACTAATGTACGGCTGTTGGGTTCTTCTTTCCCTGTTTATTTCCTTTCTCCTTTCTTAAATGGTTGGCTGATATTTGCAAAGCTTCCAATCTGTAGGAATCATTCCAGAATCTATGGAATTTTGGAAGATGATCACCAATGCAAAAATAGTACTATGTACACCTCCTCCAAAAATTGATGGAAATAATGTGATGACTGAATGACCATCTCCAACAAACCATACCTCAAACATATTCCTCCCTGAGTCTTCAATCGTCAATCTACGAAATGCATTTTTTAAATTTTAAGAACATAAGATCTAGGAGCAGGAGTGAAATAATAAGTTGTTATCCCATCACCAGACTCCCTTTATTTACATGTAGAGATACAAAGACACTGATTTAGTTCCCCCAGAGCCAGCTCTCAGAGTGAACAGGATGTCTGAAACTCCTGTTCTTATCTGTCAGCCAGGGATCCTGATTGGACCAGCTTAACAGCCCCAGCCAGGGAACTCATAATCTATGAGGTTCACCAGACTGACCTTGTTGTAATCACTGCCAGAAAGAAGCAATTCAGTCTCTCAAATCTGCTTACCATTTAATGTGATCATGGCTGATCTCACCTTAGCCTCAATTCCATTCTCCTGCTTTCTTTCCATAACCCTTCCACCCCTTACTAATTAAAAATCTGTCCATCTCTTCCTTAAATTCATTCAGTGTCCCAGCATCCATTGCAATCTGGGATGGTGTATTTTAGGCTTATACTAACTAGAGTTTAGAAGAATGAGAGATTTTATTGAGGTATACGAGATAGTAAAGGTGATTGACAAAAGAGCCATAGAGTGGATGATTCCCACTGTTGGGCAAGCGAGAAGGAGAGGTCAGAGTTTTAGGCTAATGGGTGGCAGATTTAAAACAGCTCCACCCAACTTGGTGATGCCACACAATCATTGGAGGGAGACAATTTAAGATTTGTCAGGGAGCAGATAAATTCTGTATAGCTCCCGAAAGTCTGTTGTGTTAAGCCGAGAAGGTTAAGCTGTATCTATCTCCATCAATTAATAAACTACATTTGTTGTGCAAGACAGGTGTCCTTTCTATTTAGATTCACCAGTGGTCTACCTTCTGGCACTGATAATGAGACAGTGATCTATCTTCTACCAGTGATAATGAGACAGACTCTAGACTCAGCTTATGAAAGGAGGATTAGTGGTAATAAAGTACAAAAAAACTCTGAAAATGTGCTCTGTTGCAAATACTCAAATTGAGAAGAAAACTGCATCAGTGACTCAAATTAACACTGAAGATAGAAGATTTTATTTCTTTTAGTAGAAATGTGAATTCACCATTTTCAGAGCACCGTCACTTTAAGAAGATGCAAATGGTAGCCAGCAGTTTAAATGTGAAAAACTCACGAATGAATAACATCAGCCATTTAAGTAGCAACAAAGTGAATTCAGCACTCCAAACACAAACCCTCACCAAGAAGCAGGCAAAAGGCACAGATCCAACATTATGAACTAATGAGAGAGACAGTCAATTGCACTGAACAAGTCAGAGGCCATAGCAAAGGAGGCTCTTTTCAGAATGATGAAGTCTCCAGGAGTAAAGCAAGTCATCTCAGTGGGAAATGGGAAAAATTGTTATGAAAACTGCACAAAAACCTGAAAAAAAAAGGCAAAGGCATAAAATATAATGCTCCTACATCTCAAAAATGAGCATTGCAAATTGACTCCAAAGGTAGCCAATTGCTAGTTGAGAGTGTGGTGCTGGAAAAACACAGCAGGTCAGGCAGCATCTGAGGAGCAGGAGAATCAACGTTTCAGGCATAAGCCATTCATCAGGAATCAGATTCCTGATGAAGGGCTTATGCCCAAAATGTCGATTCTCCTGCTCCTCGGATGCTGCCTGACCTGCTGTGCTTTTCTGGCACCACACTCTCAACTCTGATCTCCAGCATCTGCAGTTCTCACTTTCTCTAGTAGCCTAGTGCCACTAAAACAAAGCTGCATGGGAAAATGACAGGGCAGTGATGAAATTTATGCCAGGTTTGCAGTGTCAGAAGGGCCTCAGAATGTATTCAAGTGAGATAAATGGCAAATTTAAATAAATTTGGTTAGAAGGTCAATCAGAAAAAAGAAGGTCTGAAGAAACTACAGACTGGAACCACTAAATAACTGTGATTTTGGTGGGAAAATTTATAAGGGGCACAGTCAAGAAACTTTATATTAAAAAGTTTGGAAAAGAAAGTGTGTTGTGTTTTATACCATGAAAACATCAACTTTATCCAGGAAGGAGCAGGAAAACGTGATCTTAGCTGATATAAGTGGGACAGCCCTGATGAAAAGTAGCTTGAAAGACTGATCATTAAAAAGGCCCAGGACTTGTATGTCCTTGGTGGAGTGGGAGAGGGAGTTGAAGTATTCGGCCACAGGGTGGTGGGATTCATTGGTGTGCGTGTCATGGAGATGTTCCTGAAGGGTTCCTGAAGTTGGCATCCTGTATCCCCAACGTAGAGAAGATGCAAGTCCTGGGCCTCCTTCACTGCCAAATTCTAGCATCCCGATGCCTGGAGGAAGAACACCTCATCTTCTGCCTTGGCACCATCCAACCAAATGAAATCAATGTCGAATATCACCAGTTTCCTGATCTCCCCTTCCTCCTACATTATACCAGATCCAACCCTCCAACTCAGTACCACCTTCTTAAACTGTCCTACCTGTCGATATTCCTTCCCACCTATCTGCTCCACTCTAACCTATCACCATCACCCTCCCCAACTTCATCTACCTATCGCATTCCCAGCAACCTTCCCTCCAGCCCCACCCCCTCCTATTTATCTCTCAGTTCCCTTTGGCATCCCCCTTACATTCCTGATGAAGAACTTATGCTCAAAGCATCAACTGTCCTGCTCCTCAGATGCTGCCTGACCGGCTGTGCTTTTCCAGACTCTGATCTCCAGCATCTGTCATCCTCACTTTCTCCTACTTATGCAAAATGCTCAATATGTTTATGCAATCTCCTTTACATCAGATAACTAAAGCATTCATAGCCAAAGTTTATGAACACAACAACTCAAGTTACACAGAATTTGTTTATGCCAATAGATATCCTGTTAATTTTAAGCTTGAAGCGGAGACAAATGTCACTCTCCTATCTGACCAGATACTAAGGCAGATGAATCAGAAATTACAACCCGTACAAATGAGAATACTTTTTTTTCAGATTAGATTCCCTACAATATGGAAACAGACCCTTTGGCCCAACAAGTCTACACCGACCCTCCAAAGAGTAACCCACCCAGACCCATTCCTCTACGTTTAAACCTGAATAATATACCTAACACGATGGGCAATTTAGATTGGCCAATTCACCTGACCTGCACATCATAGGATTGTAGGAGGAAACCAGACACGGAGAGAACATGCAAACTCAACACAGACAGTTGCCTGAGGCTGGAATCAAACCGGGTCTCTGGCGCTGTGAGGCAGCAGTGCTAACCACTGAGCAACCGTGCCACCATACTTGATGCAAGTGAAATAACTGTCAAGAGCATTGGGATGCTCAGAGTTACAGGATCATAAGAGTTGAAAATATTTACATAATTTGCACTCAATACTCTTCACTTTTAAGCCTGCATGCATTCCTCAGCAACTTTCTTAAGAGGCTCCAAGAAAACAATTGGTCTCAAAATAAACTCACCAAGAATTCATTACATCATAATCGCAACTGCGATAGATAAGAACAAGCACAGAAAATACCATTCAGTCTCTGCTAAGTTCTACAGTAACTGAATTTAAAACAATAAATGCACAAATACAAACGTAAGGACAGTAAATTCCAAGTAGTATTGAAATGTTATAAATTTACAAAACTTGAATAAGAATTAATAAACATATTGAGAAGAAATGACAGGCCTCATAATATTTAGAACATAGAACATTACAGTGCAGTACAGGCCCTTTGACCCTCAGTGTTGCACCGACCTGTGAAACTGATCTGAAGCCCATCTAACCTACACTATTCCATTCTTGTCCATATGCCTACCCAATGACCATTTAAATGCCCTTAAAGTTGGCAAGTCTACTACTGTTGCAGGCAGTGCGTTCCATGCCCCTACTACTCTCTGAGTAAAGAAACTACCTCTGACATCTGTCCTATATCTATCACCCCTCAATTTAAAGCTATGTCCTCGTGCTGGCCATTACCATCCAAGAAAAAAGGCTCTCACTGTCCAATCTATCTAACCCTCTGATTATCTTATATGTCTCAATTAAGTCACTTCTCAACCTTTTTGTCTCTAACAAAAACAGCCTCAAGTCCCTCAGCCTTTCCTCATAAGACCTTCCTTCCATACTAGGCAACATCTAAGTAAATCTTCTCTGAACCCTTTCCAACCTTCCACGTCCTTCCTATAATGCAATGATCAGAACTGTACGCAATACTCCAAGTGCGGCCGCACCAGAGCTTTGTACGTGGCAGCACAACCTCATGGTTCCGAAACTCAATCCCTCTACCAATAAAATCTAACACACAGTATGCCTTCTTTGCAACCCTATCAACCTTGGTAGTAACTTTCAAGGATCTATGTACCTGGACACTGAGATCTCTCTGCTCATCTACACTACCAAGAATCTAACCATTAGCCCAGTACTCTGCACTCCTGTTATTCCTTCCAAAATGAATCACTTCACACTTTTCTGTATTAAACTCCATTTGTCACCTCTCAGCCCAGCTCTGCAGCTTATCTATGTCCCTCTGTAACCTACAACATCCTTCCTCACTATCCATAACTCTACCAACCTTAGTATCATCCGCACATTTACTCACCCATCCTTCCATGCCCCCATCCAAGTCATTTATAAAAATACAAAGAACAGTGGACCCAAAACAAATCCATGCTGTATACCACTAGTAAATGAACTCCAGGATGAATATTTCCCATCAACCACCACCCTCTATCTTCTTTCAGCTCCCAATTTCTGATCCAAACCACTAAATCCCATGGCTCCGTATTTAGTGCAGTAACCTACCGTGGGAAACCTTATCAAGTGCCTTACTGAAATGATTTCTTTAAAGGTTAAATCTGAGAAAAAGACCATACAAAACATAAGATTGGACACTGCAGTGGAAACACCCCTTAACATACAGTATTTCCTGAAAAGTGCAGAAGTAAGACACAGTGACAGAGGTGAAGAAAAGGAGAAGGTTACATACTCAAAGAGATAAATGTGATATACAATGCATTTATACATCCGTGGTGACATAGTGGTAATGTAACCGAACTAGTAAGCCAGGGCCCCAGACTGGTTTCAAATCTGACCATGGTAGATGGTGAAATTTGAATTCAATAAAATATTAGCCCAACGGCAACCATTTAACCATGGTCCTTATAATGAAAACCTATCTGGTTCATAAATGTCCTTTAGAGAAGGAAAGTTGTCTTCTTATCTGGTCTGACCAACATGTGACTCTCGGCCCACAACAAGATGGTTAACTCTTAATTTCCCCCAGATAATTCAGGGACATCGGGCTTAAGTTCAATCTTACTAAATGCTTGAGGCCACTCTCCTTTTAAACCAGTTACTATGGCTGAGGAGCCAAAGTTCCAGCTTATAGAGTTCAGACCATGGGATGTAGGTGGAATAATTTCCAAGCATAGGAATATTACAAGTTACATTCGAACACAAGGCGTGCACGACAGTTGAAAAGGTTTACGTAGTTTGCAATCAGCACTACTCACTTTTAACTCAGCATGTATGTTTGGGCCTCAATGCAGACTAACTCCAGGGGAATAATTTGTCCTAAAGTCTTTAACTGGCCCTTCACCACTTTGTAATGCCAGGTCCACTGAGTGCCTTTGAATGAGAGAACCTTTCTCAGGAACACATGGGTTTGTTCTTCAGTTCCCCATGTCGCGACACCCTCACAATCTCTGGCTGAATTAAAGGAAGGAATTTAACTGAGCATTTATTGCCCATTTAAGGGCCTCAAGTGGCATCTTGGCAGGATGGCAGTGTGATCCATAATATCAGGGAAGGTGGCAGTGCTCCCACTCTGCACTGCATCACCCAATTAAATGCCCGCCACCCCATCAGCTTCCAAACTCATCTCTGGAGTGTACTGAATTTCACCCAATATCAGAAATTGAGACTAGTAAATTCTAGTTGTAATAAAGACTTCAACACTGGGATGCACATGGCTCTAATATCCCCAAATTTTAATAATCCAAGCAGACATCAATTTGAGTACAAATGTAAGATCCTGAAAAGTGCAGAGTGAAATCAATAATTAGCGATTACACAGAGTTTTAGAGTCCTACAGCAGGGAAACAGACTGTTTGGTCCAACTTGTCTCTGCCACCAGACATTCTTACCTGACCTAGTCCCATATGCCAGCATTTGGACAATGTCCCTCTGAACCCTTCCTATTTATATACCCCATTCAGATGCCTTTCAAATGTTGTAATTGCACCCACCTCCACTACGTCCCCGGCAGGTCGTTCGATAAGCGCACTACCATCTGCATGAAAAAATTACCCCTCAGGTCATTTTTAAAATCTTGTGACACAAAAATGTTCCGCATATTAGACTATAACTTCTTGTGTAAATCTAACTGTAATAGAGATGTGTAAAATGAACTTAATTTAAAGACATATTGACAATTTCGAAAATAGATATCTTTTGCCAGACTCTACTCAATTAAAAATGAAGGGATTTAGCATGTTGACCTTTTTTTGTCCTGCTGGATTAAAAGGATTGGAACACTTCCTCTCACAAGCTTCTACATTCTGCTCCCCTTGCCAAAAGTGCTTAATATTGCAAACAGGTCTGTAAAATACATTTTTCCAGATCAGCCATTGTCAGTGAATCCCTTAGCAGTTTAAACCAATCTATGAGTGAAGAAGTAGCCGTTCTTTCAACTTCAGACATTTAGAAGCAAGTCATTTGTATTATAGTCTGTGTTCTGATATAGTTTCAGACAGATCTCAATGGAAAACTCTCCATACAATTTAGAAGTCACATCAGTGATCTTATTAAGGGACACCAACACACTGCAGAGTGAGACCATCTCCAGGAGGTATTAACACGTGATTTGGTATTCATGCCAGCTGCAGCATAACCTGTGTGAAGCCAAGTTTGAAAAGTTCTCAGGCCACGCAGCTGATGTGAGCCTAGCACAGTCCAACAGTATGTCGTTAAAATTGCACTTTGTCTTCATCATACTTTTAAAAAATGCTATGCAGGCTTTTGCCACGTGAACATTTGAAATCCAACATGCAATGATTATATTTATTCCCATGAGCCTCTTCATGCAATCCCTTAACTCTCAATGTGAGGGGCCTGTGGAGATACTGAGCAAGTAGCAAGCCAGTTCCCCAGTGAGGAGGAATGAGGTGGGAGGGGTGACTCATGCTGTTTATGTCGACACCCTGCTGAGTGGTCACAGTTTGGCTTTGAAGGAATCTGGGAACAGGCTGTTTCTCATCGACTTAACCAGTGCTGGAAGTGATGTTGCAGGGGGTGGGGCGGGAGAGATGTTATCACAGGGAGAGGAATTATTGGAATGCACACTTAATAAAGATTTTAAAGAAAGTAATATGCGAATCACATATGCTTTATCTCTTCAGCGACTTTAAAACTAATAAAATCAAACTGACACGCAAATTATTTCATTATTACAAAATTATCAAGAGATTTTAATAAGATAAAAACAATTTATTTCTACTTGTAGTAGGACGAGACACTTCAGACACTGATTGTCCCTCAGACATACCTAAAGGAACTAATTCAGTGATGATTCTATGTTTCTACACACTGGATTACAATTGTGGTTATACTATAACAATCTACAAAACTAGTTCTTCTTTTCATTATTAGTTTCCTCATGGATTATTTTCTCTGTTGTGAAGAGTGTTATCAAATTTGAAACATTAACTCTACTTTTGTAAATTCACTCATGGGATGTCACCAACACTGTCTGTGCCAGCGTTTATTGCCCAATCCTGGTTGCCCCTTGAGAAGGTGATGGTGAGCTGCCTTCTTGAACAGTTGCAGTCCATGTGAGAAAGGTAGACCCATAATGCCATTAGGAAGGGAATTCCAAGGTCATAACCCAACAACACTGATGGAGCAGCAATAAATTTCCAATCTGGATGTTGAGTGATTTGCAGTGGAACTTGCCTGTAATGATGTTCCCATGTATCTGCTGCCTATGCCCTTCCAGATGCAAGCAGTCATGGGTTTGGAAGATCTCTCTTGATAGATGTTCAGACCAACTGAGTTTTTCCAGAACTTTCTGTTTTTATTTCATATTTCCATATTCTGTAGTATTTTGCTTTTATTGAAGTATTCCATCACATTCTTCACTTGTATTTTGTAGATGGTAGACAGGTTTTGGAGAGTCACCACTGAAATCCCAGCCTCTGATCTGCTCTTGTAGCCAAGGTATTCATATGGCTGAGCCAGTTGTTTATCTGACCACTGGTAACACCCAAGATGTTGATGACCAGGCAATTCAGTGACAATAACGTCATTGAATGTAGAGGGGCGATGATTAGATTCTCTTTTGTTGGAGGTGGCCATTGCCTGGTACTCATATGCACAAGTCCTGCTTGCTAATTTTCTTCCGAAGACTGAATATTGACCAGGTCACATAATGTATAAACATGGAATTCTTCCGTATCTGAGGAATTGTGAATAATTCCAAACACTGTGCAATCATCAGCAAAGATCCCCATTTCTGCACTTATGACCAACAACAACAACACAGAGAATACTGGAAAATCTCAGCAGATCTGCCAGCAACTCTGGAGAGAAATCAGAGTTAACGTTTTGAGTCGAATGACCCATCCTCAGAACTCTTGTTGGAGACAGGAGCAAAACTTCTTCAAGGTGGGCATGCCTGAGAGAGATCTAGCAGTGAGTTAAATACTAAATAAAAACTGAAATAATTGTGGATGCTGTAAATCAGAAACAAAAGCAGATATTGCTGGAAAAGCTCAGGAAGTCTGGCAGCCTCTGTGGAGAGAAATCTGAGTTAGAGTATCAGGTTGAGTGGCCCTTCCCCAGAACATCTTATGATGTTGGGAATCATTAATGAATCGCATGAGGTTCATTGGATCTCAGGCGCTACCCTGAGGAACTAACAAAGTGATGTGTTCCATGATTCTATATGCTGGATTACAATTATGATAAACTATACATCGCATCATCCTCCACCATTTCCGCCACCTACAAACGGACCCACCGCCAGAGATATATTTCCCGCCCCATCCCTTTCCGCTCTCCGTAAAGACCTTTCCCTCCGCAACTACCTTATCAGGTCCACACCCCCTAACAACCCACCCTCTCCTCCCGGCACCTTCCCCTGCCACCACAGGAATTGCAAAACCTGCACCTACATCTCCCCCCTCACCTCTGTCCAATGCCCCAAATGAGCCTTCCACATCCATTAAAGTTTCATCTGCACCTCCACATGTGACATTTTCAGTATCCGTTGCTCCCGATATGGTCTCCTCTACACTGGAGAGACAGGATGCCTACTCACAGAGCACTTCAGAGACACCCACACCAACCAACCCCACCACCCCGTGGCTGAACATTTCAACTCCCCCTCCCACTCTGCCGTGGACATGTAGGTCCTGGGCCTCCTCCATCATCATTCCCTTACCACCCAACGCCTGGAGGAAGAACGCCTCATCTTCTGCCTCAGGACCCTTCAACCCCATGACATTAATGTGGATTTTAACAGTTTCCTAGTTTCCCTTCCCCCACCTTAGCCCATTTCCAACCTTCCAGTTCAGCACCGTCCTCATGACCTGTCCCACCTGTCAACCTTCCTTCCTACCTATCCGCACCACCGTCTCCTCCGAACTATCACCTTTATTTCCATCCCCATCAACCTATTACACTGTCAGCAACATTCCCCCCAGCCCCACTCCCTCCCATTTATGTCTTCACCCTTGAGGCTCCCAGCCTCATTCCTGATGAAGGGCTTTTGCCTGAAATGTCGATTTTCATCCTTGGATGCTGTCTGACCTGCTGTGCTTTTGAAGCGCCACTCTAATCTTGACATTAAACTATAGCAGTCTACCAAGTCTTGAATTCTTTTCATTAACAATTATCCTCCTGGTTTAATTGTGTTCCCAAGTCTTCACTGTTTTCTCACTTTGGCATGGTGGCTCAGTGGTTAGCACTGCTGCCTCACAGCACCAGGGTCCTAGGTTCAATTCCAGCCTTGGGTGACTGTTTGTGTGGAGTTTGCACATTCTCCCCGTGTCTGTGTGGGTTTCCCCTGGGTACCCTAGTTTCCTCCCACAGTCCAAAGATGTGCAGGTTAGGTGAATTGGTCATGCTAAATTGCCCATAGTATTAGGTGCATTCGTCAGAGGGAAATGGAACTGGATGGGTTACTCTTCGGAGGGTTGGTGTGGACTTGTTGGGCCGAAGGGCCTGCTTCCACACTGTATGGAACCTTATCTAACTTTGGATTGTTCCAAGTTAACAAACTTTTCCACAAAACTTTACATGGGTTGATAGGCTGGAATCCAGCCTTTCTACCTGCTCTAATGAGCATTGGTATTCAAGTGGAAAAGGCATCCATTTCTTGTCTCATTTAATTTCTGGAGCAATAATCACATGAGAAGCAATGAGTACAATGTTTGTTTTGATTCACAACAGTTTTAAATTGAGAACCCATTTGTTTTCACTGACCCACAATATCTACAACTGGAACATGGTTACCAGGAAAAAGGAGGTCTGTATAAGCCATACTTAGGCAAATTACATATCTGATAACAGCTATTGTTGAGGTGACAGGATTTTTAAACTTGCAGGAATTTCTTGAAGGTTTGCCATAAGCAATGTCCTTTCAGCTCATTTATTCAACATTCAGCTGCTTTCAAAACAAGTTGCATGAAATGTAAATATTTGACAAAATTATAATTTGGATATATGGGTCTGAATGACATGTCAGTCCATGATATTCTTATTTGTCTTACACTAAGTAATATTCTGAATTCCTAAGGACTGTGTTCGTTCTTCAGATTGAGGATATATAAACCACACACAAATCTTATTTTTTCACTGTAAACAATCATTGGGTACTCTACGTTACAAATTGCAAAATAGGCAAACTGATTAAAGCTTTTTCTTACCGGATGAAATGCAGTAAAGTACAACAAATGTAAATCTGCACTTCATATGTTTGGATAATTTTGTTAAAATGTTGTTCTAAAGCGGAGAGAAAAATTTGTTATATGAAGCTCAGCAGTGATTGTACTCATGCAAATGGAAGTATTAGTTGTGGAGTTTACCCTAATTGCCATTGCTGGTATTTCATGTTATCTGCCACTTCACCCCGTAAGTGGCAGGATAAGTATTGTTTGAGATAATATACTGCTAGCACCCTCCTTTTCTCAGACTGTGTCTAGCATTTATCTAAGATCATAGGACCATAAGACTATGTGATGTAGGAGCAAAGGTAGGTCATTTGACTCACCGAGTCTTGCTCTGCCATTCAATGAGATCATGGCTGATCTGATCATCCACAAATCCACTTTCTTCCAAATTTCCCATAGTCTTTGATCCTTTTACCAATTCTAAATATGTCTATCTCAGCCTTAACTACACTTAATGACTTAACCTTAATAGCCCTCCACGATAAAGAATTCCATATATTTGTTGCCTTCTGAGTGATGAAATTCCTCTCCATTTCTATCTTAAATGAGTAACCCCTTGATCAGTGGTTTGGTCCTTTAGTTCTAGGCTCTCTCATACTGAGCAAACAATCCATCAGCATGTACCCTGCCAAGCTCCTAATAAATCTTAAATGTTTCAAAATCCAGTGAGTGCAAGCCTATCCAACCTAACATCCCTTCATAAGAAAGTTCTTCCATACCCAGAATCAAGCCAGTGACCTCTCTGAACTGCTTCCAATGCTAACATTTTGATCCTTAGATATGAAAATCTAAATTCATCATAAATATCCAGATGTGGTCGACTATTGCCAATTATAGTTTTACATTCCACCCCATTTGAAATAGAGGCCAACAATACTTTTGCCTTCCCGATTACCTGCTGAATTTGGATATTAACTTTTTGTGATTCATTCACTAAAGCTCTTAAGTTCCTCTATACTTCAGCTTTCTCTCTTTCTCCATTTAAGTAATATGCAGCTCCACTATTCTTCCTGACAGACTGCATAACACCACATTTTATCTCATTATATTCCATCTGACAAGTTTCACCCATTCATTTAACTTGTCCAAATCCCTCTGTAGACTCTTTATTTCATGCTCACTACTTGCCTTCCCATTTTGTGTCAACTGCAAATGTAGCAACACAATATTCACTTCCATCATCAAAACATTAACATGTATTGCCGATAATTGTCACCTCAGCACAGATTTCTGTGGCACTCCACTAGTTACAGATTACCATTCTAAAATTTCCCCTTTATCACAACCCTCTGTCTTCTATTATCTAGCCAACCCCTAGCCATGTGGTTATACTTCAATCAACATCTAGAGGAACATAAGAACAGGAGTAGATCAGTCAGTCCCTCAAGCCTGTTCTGCTATTCAATGAGAACATGACTGGATGTTGCCTGGTATGGAGGGAAGGTCTTATGAGGAAAGGTCTTATGAGGAAAGGCTGAGGGACTCGATGCTGTTTACATTAGAGAGAAGAAGATTGAGAGGTGACTTAATAGAGGCATACCAAATGATCAGAGGCTTAGATAGGGTGGGCAGTGAGAGCTTTTTTCCCCGTTTGTTGATGGCTAGCATGAGGGGACATAACTTTAAAGTGAGGGGTGATAGATATAGGATAGATTCCAAAGGGAGGTTCTTTACTCAGAGAGTAGGAAGGGTGTGGAATGCCTTGCCTGCAACAGTAGTAGACTCGTCAACCTTAAGGGCATTTAAATAGTCATTGGATAAATAAATGGGTGATAATGGAATAGTGTACGTTAAATGGGCTTCAGATTAATTTCACAGGTTGGTGCAACATCAAGGGCCAAAGGGCCTGTACTGTTCTATATTCTATGTTCTATGATCTCTTAGAGTCATAGAGATGTACAGCATGGAAACAGACCCTTTGGTCCAACCTGTCCATGCCGACCAGATATCCCAACCCAATCTAGTCCCACCTACCAGCACCTGGCCCATATCCCTCCAAACCCTTCCTATTCATATACCCATCCAAATGCCTCTTAAATGTTGCAATTCTACCAGCATCCACCACATCATCCGGCAGCTCATTCCATACACGTACCACCCTCTGTGCAAAAGTTGCCCCTTAGGTCTCCTTTATATCTTTCCCATCTCATCCTAAACCTATGCCCTCTAGTTCTGGACTCCCCGACCCCAGGGAAAAGACTTTGTTTATTTATCCGATCCATGCCCCTCATAATTTTGTAAACCTCTATAAAGTCATCCCTCAGCCTCCGACGCTCCAGAGAAAACAGCCCCAGCCTGTTCAGCCTCTCCCTATAACTCAAATCCTCCAACCCTGGCAACATCCTTGTAAATCTGTTCTGAACCCTTTCAAGTTTCACAACATCTTTCTGATAGGAAGGAGACCAGAATTGCACGCAATATTCCAACAGTGGCCTAACCAATGTCCTGTACAGCCGCAACATGACTTCCCAACTCCTGTACTCAATGCTCTGACCAATAAAGGAAAGCATACCAAACACCTTCTTCACTATCCTAACTACCTGCAACTCCACTTTCAAGGAGCTATGAACCTGCACTCCAAGGTCTCTTTGTTCAGCAACACTCCCCAGGACCTTACCATTAAGTGTATAAGTCCTGCTAAGATTTGCTTTCCCAAAATGCAGCACCTCGCATTTATGTGAATTCAAATCCATTTGCCACTTCTCAGTCCATTGGTCCATCTGGTCCAGATCCTATTGTAATCTGAGGTAACCCTCTTCGCTGTTCACAACACCTCCAATTACTAACTGTACCTCTTATGCTCGCATCCAAATTATTTATGTAAATGACAAAAAGTAGAGGACCCAGCACCAATCCTTGTGGCACTCCACTGGTCACAGGCCTGTGGCCTTATTCCATATACTTGCCTTTTGCCGATATCCCTTAATGCTTTTACTTGGCAAAAATGTGTCTATCTCAGATTTGAAATTAATTGATCCAGCATTCATTGGCAATTGTAGAAAAGAGTTTCCAACATTTACCACATTTTGTATGTAGAAGTGCTTCCTAACATCACTCTTGAACAGTCGGACCCTAACTCTCAGACGATGACCCCAAGTTCTGAATCCCCAGTCAGTGGAAACAGTTTATCTTTATCTACCCTGTCTTTCCTGTTAATATCTTGAAAACTTTGATTAGTTCATCCCTTAATCTAAGTTCTAGAGGAAACAGACTTCATTTGTATAAGCTCTTCTCATAACTCAATGTCTGGATCCAGGTATCATTCTTGTCCAAAATGAATAACCTCACACTTCCTCACATTGAACTTCATCCACCACAGTTTTGCCGAATTCACTCAGTCTATCAATATCTTTTTGTAATTTTATGCTATCATCTACACTGTCCACAATGCTGCCTAACTTTACATCATCAGCAAATTTAGATATCTGACTTTCAACGCCATTACCCAAGTTGTTATTAAAAAATGAGAATACCTTTGGCCCTAAGATAGATTCTTGTGGGACACTACTGGTCACATGCTGCCAATTCGAGTACCTACCCATTATCCCTACTTTTTGTCAGCTGCCACTCAACTAATTTCCCAGTCATGTCAGTAATTTTCCCTCAGTTCATGGGCTTGCACCTTAGTTAACAGTCTCTCTTGCCTTAAATATTGTCAGTTAAAGAACACTTCATGGCTTTGTCATGCTATCACTGTGATTAACCCAGTTGCAGACAGTCATATTGACATGCACGACAGGTAAAAACTATGTACCTAGCTTGCCATATCCCCATTGAGGTGATCTCCAATTCAAAAGCACTCAGACCAAATCAAGGAATGCAATGTTGGGAAGGGGCAAAAGAGAGGATGATTACTGAGAGTCACCGATCCATTTTTGCTGCTGAACCCTTGCAACCCTGTGATTTTCGTCCTGTGAAACCCCTCCTGAAATCCAACACTGTGATGTGATGATGTCAGCTCTCTGAATTAATAGGTAGGGTTTGCTAACATCTCCTCGAGGAGAAAATGAGGACTGCAGATGCTGGAAATCAGAGTCAAAACGTATGGCATTAGAAAAGCACAGCAGGTCAGGCAGCATCCGAGGAGCTGGAGAGTTGATGTTTTGACCATAAGCTCTTTGTTAAGAATGTGGGATTGTGGAGTGGGGAGAATGTAGAGGTGGTGGGGGTGGGGGGGATAAATAGGAGAGAGTTGGGGCTGGGGCGAAAGTAGCTTGAAAAGCAGTAGGTAGATGCAGGTGGGGAGTGATGGTGATAAGTCAGGGTGGAGGGTGGATTGGATAGGCGGGAAGAAGATAGACAGGTGGGACAGTTCAAGAGGGTGATGCCGAGTTAGAGGGTTGGATCTGGGATGAGGTTGGGGGAGGTGAGATGAGGAAACCTGTGAAATCAATGTTGATGTTGAATGGTTGGACGGACCATCCAAGGCCCCAGATGATCCTTCCACATCCAGCAGAGATTTTCCTGCAATTCCAAACACTTCATCTTCTGTGTCCGTTGTTCTCGATGTGGTCTCCGCTACATTGGGGAGAAAGGATGCCAACTCACAGAACATTTCAGAGAACATCTCTGTGGCACACGCACCAAACAACCCCACAACCCTGTGGCCGAGCACTTCAACTCTCCTTCCCACTCTGCCAAGGACATGCAAGTCTGGGCCTCCTCCACCACCAAATCCTAGCCAACCGACACCTAGAGGAAGAGTGCCTTATTTTCCATCTTGGGATTCTCCAACCACATTTCATCAATATCGATTTCACCAGTTTCCTCATTTCCCCTCCCCCCACCTCACACCAGATCCAACCCTCCAACTCAGTACCACTCTCTTGAACTGTGCCCCCGTCCATCTTCCTTCCCACCTATCCACTCCACCCACCATTCTGACCTATCACCATCACCCACCTACCTTTATCTACCTATTGCCTTCCAAGCCACCTTCCCCCCGGCCCCACACCTCCTCATATTCATCTCTCAGCGACCCCCACCCCCACGTTCCTGTTGAAGTGCTTATGGGCAAAAGGCTGACTCTCCTGCATTTTGGATGCTGCCTAACCTGCTGTGGTTTTCCAGTGTACACTTTTTGACATTAACATCTCCTCAATCCTACCTTCTAGGAAGGATTTCAAGGAGTAATTTGTGACAAAATTAGGGAAGTGATAATTTCACTTGATATAATGTAAAATATAATTCAAAATGATATGCAATTCTCAATTGATGAATTGTTCAAATGAACTGAAACAAATCTGTTTTTGCATTTGTCAAAAGTGCTGCTACACTGCTTAAGGATTAATCAAGGGTATTTGGACTAATAACTGACATCTTGCCTCGTAATGGAAAATTTTTAAAATTAAAATGAAATGGTGTATTTAACTTTTGTTTTAGACCTGGTCCATCAGTACAAATGGAGTGATTGCTTACAAATGATGAGCTGCAGGTATCAACTTGGTTATGTTTTTAAATAAAGATATTAGAGGTGCATTTAAGGAAATCCGATAAACACATGCAGCAGAAGGAAATAGAAGGTTATGTGATAAGAGTTAAATGAACAGCATGATTGCAGGGTCCAGTAGATTCTAAATTCTAGCATGGGCTGGTTGGGTTGAATGTCTTGACTCTGTGCTGTACATTTCATGGTATTACTTTATTGCTGTAGCTAAACATACATGTACTCCTGGAATGGCAATGGGGCGTCAGCTGCAGTGATGATGGAAAGGGGACTCCTGGCTGCTGTAGGCCCAGAGCAAGGAATTTGCAGTAATCCTGGAGCTATGTTTGGGACTCTGGCCAATGAATACAAACTCTATTTTTCTTCGTTTTGTTTATTTCTACCTCAAAATGTCGCTGGAAAGTTGCGATAGAACATTTTTCACTGTATCTCCCTGGATATACGTGACAGTAAATCATTCATTCATTCATTCATTCTTTGGCTAATTCATTCATTCCCCAGAATAATGAAATAATTGCAGATTGTTGAAGATATATTTCACATATTGAGGAAACAATTATCCATCCAGCAACACGGTTAAAGTGAGATGTGCAGAGTAAAGAGTTTAATGATTCCTTTGATAATGTGCTGGATTCCAGTTCAATAATCAACTACATCTTCTGTGTGAAATGTTTGAAGAAATAAAACATAAATAAAACACAAGATGTAAGGTTTGTAATGTTCATATTCCTGGGTTCGCAATTCAGACGCCTCAACTATTAATCAGGAGACAGTGCATCAGACATCACCAGGGCAATTGGGGATTTTACATTCAGTTATTGAAATAAATCATGAAGTAAGTTTGTGCCATCTGTATCATAGCAACTGAGTAATGATTGGAGTTTTGAAAAAAATCAGTTTGTTTCAATAATGTCCTTGAAGAAATGATATCTGCTGTCTTTACCAGTCCTGACCTATATGTGACTCCAAACCTGCAGCAATGTCATTGATTCTGAACTCAGTTCTGTAATCATGGGCAATAGATGTTGGTCTTGCACATCCTGTGGATGAATTTTAATTCATCCTCTTGCTGAATTTCATCTCTTGTACTCAAGCAAGTGGCCAATTTGTTGCATTTAGTGTTGGATTTCACAGCACGCTACTTGTAACTGTGAAGGACTTAAGTTTTCCTTTTCTTGTGACAGTGTCCAGTAACCGTTTAAAAATCAAGGATTGCGATAAGTTTTATTATATACTGAAGACTGCATTCATAGGTGCTCCCACCAAAATTAAATAGTTTGTTATTTTCTGACTCCAGTGGTCTCTGTTGATACTATCCTTTACAATAAATATGTGTTAGGAGGAAAGGAAAATTCATATGTTTAATGCAATGGAACATAAATTGAAGTTTTTGATTATTATTGTGGTTTATCAGAATATACCTTATTCTTGGAAGTGATTAATCTAATGTTGCAATCATTGTGGACAGACGTTTGATCACCTCAAGGACATAAAAGAACAAGGCAGTCTGATACCTCTGGTAATTGACTGTTGAACTCACAACCATGAAGGTCATGAGTTCAAGTCCTGGCTTTGACTGACATTAGAACTTGACTGTGTTAAGTCAACAAGATTGACCAGTCCTGTTTCCTATTCCAGAAGCTCATGAGTTTAAATCCTGTATCTTGACTGATAATCAAACTTTGCTGCCTTCACCCAATGAGCTCTTCTCTGATCAGAAGTCCAAGATTTAAGAGCGTGTCTATGACAGTGATTTCAAACCACCTTCTTTTAGTTGATCAATTTTTCCAGTTCATCTCCTTCAGCAGAAGAAGCTGTGACTGTGACCTTAAAGCACAAATTTTTGATATTTGAACTTCTCTGGTTTCAGTTTGTAAATTGTGCTGAATTGGCAAAGAGACCTTGGCAGAAACACAAGGGGAATAGATTACTGTTGTGCAACTCAGAAAGGCACCTCCATTAGCCAACTTGCATAAACTCACTGAATGAAAACTTGCTGGCAGAGATATGCACGTCACTATCCTCCTCACTAAAACTGTATGAGTTAATTGGATGATATCAACAGTCGGCACAGAAGCTACAAAACAGCAGATGAATTGGGAATCAATGAAATAAAAACTGTTGTTAGCCGCTTAAATCTTGATGCTGCTTTCAGTAGTGTTTCCAGTTTGAGACTGGATTTTAAGTTATTAAATTTTAATTTGAAAGCAGTGAATGCAGCCATCTGTATAAGACAGTCCAAAGTCTTTCTTGGCTAGACGTTCCAAAGATAGATCCATTTGAGATGCATCTGGACAGATGCATGAGTAGGTAGGAAGCGGAGGGATATAGATGCTTAGGAATTGGGCAAGAGGTTTAGTCAGTGAATTTGGATCAGCTCAGGCTTAGAGGGCAGAAGGGCCTATTCCTGGGCTGTAAATTTTCTTTGTTCTTTGTTCTTTATATAGATATAGTTTTCCATTTTAACATTGTGAAAAATCCTGTTCATAGGCTTAATGTTATTAAGGCCATATATAAGGTACAGAGAGAGATGGCTAGAAGATTTAGAAAAGTTATCATGCAGCAAAATCAGTTAGATAGATGGATGACTATCAGGAAAGGTAAGAAGATAGTTCAAAAATCTCCAGTGGCTATTCCTCTATCAAAGATCCAACTTATAAAAGTGTGCGACATAAAAAGGTTGAATGTCAGGAATATGGCCACTGTAGTGCCTGACTCTGTATGAGACAGTACTGTGTTCAGGGCCTGTTCATTTGTAAACAATGGGTGACTTGGTGATGGGATACCAGCCTTAGCAGTTATTCCAAATGGTGCGTTACATTTTTCCATGTGATGCAAGTATGAAGCAAGTCTATTGTCTCTGAAAGTGTATGTTGCCAATAACAAGGATTATAAGTCTTTATCAGTTGGATCATTAGGATGTCACATTGTCATAGAGTCATAGAGATGCATAGCATGTAACAGACCCTTCGGTCCAACTCATTTATGCCGACCAGATATCCAAACACAATCTAGTCCCACATGTCAGCACCCGGCCCATATCCCTCCAAATCCTTCCTATTCACATACCCATCCAGATGCCTCTTAAATGGTGCAATTGTACCAGCCTCCACCACTTCCTCTGGCAGCTCATTACATACACGTACCACCCTCTGCGTGAAAAAGTTGCCCCTTAGGTCTCTTTTATATCTTTCCCATCTCACCCTAAACCCATGCCTTGTTCTGGACTCCCCCGCACCAGGGAAAAGACTTTGTCTATTTATCCTATCCATGCCCCTCATGATTTTGTAAACCTCTATAAGGTCACCCCTTAGCCTCCGATGCTTAAGATTGTTGCGAATGCTTCAGTCTTATCTTGGGGAACAAATGCATTTATGCCTTTTATAGCTTAAGATCCATGATGATTACGGAGCAAATAAATTATGGGTTGCATCTCACTAATTTTTGAACAAGGGTCACTGGACCTGAAAAATTAAGTCATTAAGCCATAGAGTAATACAGAATGGAAACAGGCCCTTCAGCCCAAACTGGTCCATGCTGATCATGCTGCCCACTCAGATCACTCTAATTGCTCACATTTGGTCCATATCCCTCTGAACTCTTCCCATCCGTGCACCTATCCAAATGTTCTTTCCATGTTGCTATTGTACCTGCCTCAACCACTTTCTTGTGCAGCCTCAGGTCCTTCCTAAATCTTTCCCCTCTCAACTATTCTGCTTTCTCTCCACGGATGCAGCCAGACAAGAGGTTGTTCCCCCTAGGTGAAGGATTAATAACAAGGGAGCATAATTTTAAAGTGAAAGGCAGGCAGTTTGGAGGGGATATGAGGAAAAACTAACTCATCCAAAAGGTGGTGGGGGTATAGAATGCACTGTCTTGGAGGGTAGTTGAGGAGGGAAACCTCATAACCTTTAAAAAGTACTTGGATGAGCACTTGAAGAGTTATACCATTCAAGGCTATGGGCTTAGTGTGGGATAGTAGGACTAGTGCAGGTAGTAATATAGTTTAACAGTGCATACTTGACAGTTCCTTCTGTGCTGCATGAATCTATGTTTCTATGATTCAACAATTCCTTAGCATTCAACTTATTGTCTTGTTGGCTGCTCCAGTTGTGCAGAGCATTCAAGGATGTGTGGCACACCTTATCCAGACTATACTGAAGGGGTCCCTCAACCCCATTCAATCCAAGCAGCAGAACCACACCATCAGCAGCCCTATTATCTGCTCCACTACAGTCCTGGCAAACAAATGTGCAGCAACTTGGTGAACATGCCATGTTGGCTGAGTGACTAACACATTACATCAAAAACAAAGAACTTTAAAAAGGAGGCGGGGGACCTAGTGGTATTATCCAGAGAAGAAAGTGAGGTCTGCAGATGCTGGAGATCAGAGATGGAAATGTGTTGCTGGAAAAGCGCAGCAGGTCAGGCAGCATCTAGGGAACAGGAGAATCGACGTTTCGGGCATTAGCCCTTCTTCAGGAACTTCATTCCTGAAGAAGGGCTAATGCCCGAAACGTCGATTCTCCTGTTCCCTAGATGCTGCCTGACCTGCTGCGCTTTTCCAGCAACACATTTCCATCTATTATCCAGAGACCCAAGTAATGTTGTGGGGACTTAAATACAAATCCTGCCACAGCAGGAAATCTGGAATTAAGAGTCTAATGATGACCATGAATCAATTGTCAGAAATGCCCATCCAGCTCATTAATGTCTTTTAGGGAGGGAAACTGCCATATTTACCTGGTCTGGCCTACATGTGACTCCAGATCTGCAACAATGTGGTTGACTCTTAACTGATCTCTGGGCAATTAGCATGGGCAATAAAT
Organism: Chiloscyllium plagiosum; assembly: GCF_037043375.1. Lineage (NCBI taxonomy): Eukaryota > Metazoa > Chordata > Chondrichthyes > Orectolobiformes > Hemiscylliidae > Chiloscyllium > Chiloscyllium plagiosum. Next base: position 20,229,470 of record NW_028270155.1, on the reverse strand, counting down.
TCTGGCCATCCATGCCCTTATCCCATGAATGAATGGAAAAAGAATCTTTCGTTCTCAAACTCACATTCACCATTCAACTTACTACTAAATTTAATAAAATCTATTGTCATACTTAAATGACAAATGATGAAACAATGTTTCCCTCATCCCACAGAACCCTGCAAGATTCACATGATCAATGCTTCTGGTTAGCATTCACCTCCTTTTAAGTCATTTTCAGTAACTTCTGCAAATGTTAAATTGGCAAGCACCAATGGGTTAATGCAACTCACTTTTGACTTGCATTTGAAGCCAAAACACCTTCAGTCTGCATGAAATGCAAATGGGCAAAGAACTTATTGGAAATGCAGTCTACAAATGCCTACATCAACTATTTTCCCCTTCAGTATCCTAGCAACCTGCAAATATGGATTAGACACTTTTAGCCATTAAATCAACACTGACTCCACCCATTCTAGACATCATCCCCACCATTTTCCAATTGCATTTCTATCTAGAGAATGGCAGATGATGACCATGAAAACAGCTCGCAGTCAACACCATCAACATTGGGCTCCATCTGGTCGTCAGATACTCCCCTGAGCCTCCAGGTCCTTATTATTACACACTACCCACAGAGCCCATTTCCAATCATTTACATCAAGTTTTTTTTATTGTTTCGTGGGACGTAGGCATCACTGACTGACCAGCCTTCATTACCGGTCACTGGTTGCTCTTATGAAGGTGGTGGTGAGCTGACTTCTTGAATCACTACAGTGCACAACATATAGATTGACCCACAGTGGTGTTTGGGAGGGAATTCCAGGTTTTTGACCCAGCCGCAGTGAAGGAATGGCAATACATTTTCAAGTCAGGAAGCCAAGTCATCGTGGGGATATTTAGCAAATATTTGTCACATACATGAGTCTGCATTTGGGACAATTCAGGTTTGAGAATTGAGAAGAGAACCTGCAAATGGAAACACTTCTTTCAACATATTTGCAATAATTTGTTGAAGATGCACGTTGTTTGCCTAAGTAATCCTAGATACACAGAAACTGTTTTTCAAATCACTGAAGTAAAATCAGAAGCATCTACATCTTATTGAAGGGTAAGGGGCAAGGGTGGAAATTATTCATACCCTGCCTGAGGAAACTAGAAATCCTTGGAGGGGAACGCCTATAAAATAAAGCATCTGGATTGCAAATTTTACAACTTCAGTTTAATTCTAGTTTGTGGTTGCCAATGCATTTAAAGGAGTTCAGAGAGTGAAAATCTATTAGATTGATACAATGTAAGTATGGAGGTGGGCTATGGTAGACAAAAAGAAACTTGAATCATTACTATTCATTTTAAAATCTTAGATTGTACAATGTTCTAGTTATCTAAGGCATATTTAGTCAACATTTTTCACGATTGAATACTTAAGCTCGAGTTTTTATGCTGCTGGTCATTTCTCATTTCACAAGCTGGGAGAATGCTAAGAAACAACATAGATGTCAATGCCAGAAATCTTCTAATTTAAGCTTCAGTGGCATTGTTAAGAAATTATTGGGAACATTGGCCTGTGCCAGAATTTATGGAAACAAATGCTCAGACATTTTTTTCTTTTTCCCTGGGCCGAGGTTATGATCCTAAAACCTTGCAATTGTTTGGCAGTCCCACCATGAAGGGGTGGGTGAGATTGGTCTTCGCCACAGATGGATCTGCGTGAGCATTATAATGCTCCTATTCTTGTCTGTCTGGTGTTAATAATATTACATGACGTTTTATTATTTTCACACATAACTTATATCACTTCAGGTGCTTTTGAAGTATAGTTTATAGAAAATATAATTGCTAGGTCTAGGCAAATATTTCTATTTTAAAAATAATCGATAGGTATTATTTTTAAAAGTAGCAAATCACTCTGTGAAGTGTTGGTTAAAACCAGCAGATATTGGGAGTAATTTTCGCTTTGGACGCGAGAGGAGACTTGGTTGTTGTGGATCAACCATTGATTAGATTAGATTAGATTAGATTAGATTACTTACAGTGTGGAAACAGGCCCTTCGGCCCAACAAGTCCACACAGCACTGCCGAAGCGCAACCCACCCGTACCCCTACATTTACCCCTTACCTAACACTACGGACAATTTAGCATGGCCAATTCACCTGACCTGCACATCTTTTAGACTGTGGGAGGAAACCGGAGCACCCGGAGGAAACCCACGCAGACACGGGAGATCATTTTCACTTAGAAGAGAAAATCATTGGTCTGCTTTTCTACATCTCATTTCCACATTAGAAAGAAATATTGGGCAAGTGTGTAACCAATGGGCGGCACGGTGGCACAGTGGTTAGCACTGCTGCCTCACAGCGCCAGAGACCCGGGTTCAATTCCCGCCTCAGGCGACTGACTGTGTGGAGTTTGCACATTCTGCCCGTGTCTGCATGGGTTTCCTCCGGATGCTCCGGTTTCCTCCCACAGTCCAAAGATGTGCAGGTCAGGTGAATTGGCCATGCTAAATTGTCTGTAGTGTTAGGTAAGGAGTAAATGTAGGGGTATGGGTGGGTTGCGCTTCGGCGGGGCAGTGTGGAATTGTTGGGCCGAAGGGCCTGTTTCCACACTGTAAGTAATCTAATCTAATCTAAAGTGTTGAAAATCGCTGTTTTATCTAACTTCCCAAAACATTTGAAGAAGGAGGTTTATTTCCCTCTTACCCCATGAACCCTGCTTAATGCTATGCAACTTATTTTTGTCTGACACAAGCCTTGCATCCTAAAGTTGCAGAAATTGGCAAATGTTGTCAGAGATGTGAAATACTTTCATTGACTGAGTTTCTAATTCAGACAAAGAGGCTGTGCGGGTGGTGATAGTTGCAGGTAGAACCTGCTGAGTTCAAACATGGTGAGGGAATCTTTTTGCTGGGTCATCATCCCAGTTGGATTAGTGTTGTCTTTGCTGATAATTTTGTAATATATTTGAAGAAACAAAGGCACTTCCACTGCTCAACATCAGGAGCACAGAACTTTAATAAAAAAAAGCACCAACAGATGTTCTAAACAGTCTGACATATATTCAGCAATGAAAGAGCAGACTTAAGTATTATTACTAGAAGGACATTCATCACTTATGCTGAACATAATAGTATGATTTATGAAGCATTCGATTTGTCGGTACAATGCCAACAAGCAAGAAATAGACTTTTAAAAATCTTTGGGATAATTTTCATATTTTTCCACAAAATTATATAGCAATAGGTATGGTCATATATGATTGAGTTTGTTTTCATAACTTAGTCATGGATAACAATGGAAAAATCGAAATAATTAAAATAAGTTTCAGTGAAATATTTTGAATTACTAAGAAAAATGAAAGAACAATTACATTCAATTATTTTTTAAAACATATTGGAATGTAGTCATTTAGGGTTTTGTTACATTGAGATGTGATTATTCCAATTCAGTCCAGGTTGGCCTTCCACATTCTACCCTCTGTAAACATGAGGTCATTCAGAACTCTCCTGCCCATGTCTCACTTGTACCAAGTCCCATTCACTTCCCACTTACTGACATACATTGTTCCAAATCAGTGTCTTGGTTTTAACATTTTCATCATTGTTTTCAAATCCCCCCATTGCTTTGAATCTTTCAATCTCTGTAATTTCCTCCAGTCTCCCCAATCCTCCAAGATATCTACACAGACACTCCCTGCACATCTCTAAGCTTAATTGGCCCACCAATGGCTCTATTATATGCTTCAGTCTAGAGTCTATATTTTCTCCCTTACATCTTTCATGTCCTCTTTTTGCTTTCCTTCTTTAAGACTCTTTGACTGAGGTTTTGCTCACCAGGTCAAATAGTTCCTTATGTGGATTGGTTTCACAACTTTGTTTGATAAAGCCCTGTGAAGCATCTTGGAATGTTTTATTATATTAAAGGTGCTATACAAACATAAGTTTATGGAATTGAAACATGTCTAGTGAGCTGGAGTCAATGAATGTCATTTGCAATTTTGTGTGAAATGAGTAATGGTGAGTTGTTTAAATCTCTTCTGGCTATTTTTATTAAAAATTAGGAGAGATGTAAATTGGATTGCTGATTCATTATCACTTGCTATCACCATTATATAGCCAAATTTACTCACAATTAGTTTGTTTGCACTGAAGGTTTAGTAGTAAAATTTGTAGTGAAGATAAAGAAAAACACTTTGATCCTATGTAGCAATGAAAAAGCAAATTACTGCGGATGCTGGAATCTGAAACCAAAAGAGAAAATGCGGGAAAATCTCAGCAGGTGTGGCAGCATCTGTAAGGAGAGAAAAGAGCTGACGTTTCGAGATTAACTGACAGCTTTGCCAAAAGGTCAGTTAGACTCGAAACGTCAGCTCTTTTCTCTCCTTATAGATGCTGCCAGACCTGCTGAGATTTTCCAGCATTTTTTCTTTTGGTTAGCAATGAAAAAGGTTCTGGCAGAGCTCTTAACCCTAAATGTTCAGTGGTTTCACAAAAGATGCACCAATGTAAAATGGTTTTCAATAACTATTCATAGAAAGGGAGAAGAATAACTCAGAGACTCAGGCGAGTTAGACCAAACGGTCTGTGTTTGTGCTGTACGATTTTATGAAATGATCCATGTCCTTGGTACAATCAGCAGTTTTACAGCAATTTGACTTTACATCAGGACTAGAATAGCTCCTGCTTGGAGCTCTTGCTTGGGGATAGGGGGGAGGGCTGCTTAGCTCAGTTACCTTGGTTAGTAGCCATGGCTCAGCCAGGGTTACCATGAACGGCTGTTCTCCTCAACTTCACCCCTCACCTAAGATATGGTGACCCTGGGGTTAAGCCACTATCAGTCATTTTCCTCTCTAATGAGAGAGCAGCCTCTGAATCTATGGCTACTTTACCTAAGCCAGATTCAAAACAGAACTAAAAGATTGGTGAAGGTATTGTCTTTTGAATGAGAAGTTAAACTTCAACCCAATTTGCCTTCGGGTAGTTTAGGTTATTCTACATTCCGTTCTCTTTTGTTTGTGTTTCATTCGGTAATCTTGTAAATAAATTCTGTTTTGTTTAAAACTATGTGGTTTGACCAATGACATCTCTCCTGGAAAATCCACTTTACGCCTGCTTAAAACAGCTAGCAAAGTTAAGGTCTGTGCTTCTGCCTTGAAGTGTTTTGAGGGGGTTTGGCCTGGTCCATAACGAGAATCAGAGCTCGCATTCAAAGTTGTGAGATAATGAATTTGCATTAGATGTAGCATGAAAATTCTTCATTGCTGCTGCTGCTTGATTCTATTCCTGCCAGGAAATCAACTGTGATGGTACACTGTACTCGTCTGTAATCTGCCAACTCCACACATTCAATGCAGTCCTTCACTACTACCTGGTCGTCCAACTGACTCAATGCCTTCTACTGCCCTTCAGAAGAGATCTATATGACTGTTCAGCTCTGACCAAATGGCAATTACACTGGATATTTTCTTCACTAGATTTCACTGAGAATTCTTTCTACTTTTGCAATTTCCATTACGTCTCCATTGATCTTGTGATCTATGGATTTTTTTTAGCATACGTCTTACCATCAACATTTCAGAAGACTCTACTTCCTTCTGTAAAGAGTTAAATATATCTTGAATACTCTTTCTAAAAAAAAACAAGGATGTGGAAATCAGAAACAAAAATAGAAATTGCTGGGAAACTCAGCAGATCTGTGGAGAGAAAGTGTCGTTAATGTTTCACATCCAGTGATCCTTCCTGAGAACTGTTTTGAAGAAAGGTCACTGGGTGTGACTCATTAACTGTGCTTTCTTTCCACAGATGCTGCCAGACTTGCAGAGTTCTGCCAGCAATTTCTGTTTTCATTTTTTGAATAACCTGCCAGGCAGGGTTCTCGGATATAGGTTTCAAAGATCTTCATATCAGCTGTTCTAGGAATGCTAGCATATAAGAGAAATAAAGGATGTTGTTTTTTCTAATTTAAAAAAAATATTATTGTCTATCTTTAGAGGTCACTTAAGCTAATGACAGGAGAATATTTCTTGCAATTCTTTAAAATGTAGCTTTCAAACCGGAAAATAATTCTTCCATTGTACTTCATAAGTCATGCCATCACTGAAAAATAATACAGTTCAACCTGTGTTCTGATAAAGAATCACTGGACTTGAAACATTAACTCTTTCCTTTCACAAATATCACCAGGCCTGCTGGGTTTCACCAGGATTTTCTGTTTTTCTCCAGCAACTGCAGTTCTTTGTTTTATTTTATAGTTTTACTCTATTTAGGTTTAACATTATATAACTATGAGCAGGTTGAAAACTATTCCATAAGCATATTTAGATGGCCTCGTGGTATTACCACAGGACTGTTAATTCAGAGACCCGGGAATATTCTGGGACCCAGGTTTGAATCACACCACGGCAAATGTAGAATTTGAATACAATTTAAAAGATCTGGAATTAAGAGTCCAATGATATCCATGATACTGTTGCTGTTGTCGGAAAAACCCATCTGGTTCACTCATGTTTTTGACGGAAGAAAACTGCCATCCTTACCTGGTCTAGCCTGCATGTGACTCCAGACCCACAGCAATGTGGTTGATTCTTAACTGCCTTCTAGGCAATTAAAGATTGGCAATAAATACTGGCCTCGCCAGCGATGCCCTCGACCTGTGAATGAATAATAAAAATCTTGAACACTACTGAACAGCATAAACTGGGTCAGCTGGGTCAATCCCTTCTATTGCCCTTTAGCTGTTCAGCTCTGATCATTTCTTCATGGAATCTCTGTACTTCCCATACTAATTGCGTGTACTAAGTAAATTTGTTTAAGTGTAAAGCTTTTCAAAATTAATGACTTTCATATAAAATATACGATTGCATTGTAATTATTGTACGATCTCCAGCTATAACGAACATTTATTGAGCAATTTTTATAAGAGCAACTGTAGCCTTATATATTTCCATATTGAAATGATATTTTACTGCAATAAAGTTGGATATTTCTCACTATTCAATGTAGGCATCATATAATTTCTAGAGACAGCAAAAGTGCTTACAATAATCAACCTCCCCACATTTACAGGTGACAATTTTATTCAATTTCTGACTGAAGTCTTTAGCAACAAGAGGTGGATAAACATTTTTGGCTGTATCAGTTATCTTTCTCAACTGAGAATAATTATCTCTTTATCACTTTCAAATCATTGATGACTGGCATGGTATCCATCATGTGTTTAAAAGTATTTATCAATGAATAATAGATTTTCCAAGGTTTTCTTTAGGACTGAGGATGTATGGAATCCCTCCGTAATCTCCTTGCGATTCCAAAACCATCCACAGTGCAGGAATGTTTTGATAACACTGCTGGTCGCTTACATGGAATGCTGTTTTTATTAAAGTAAGTGCACTCTATGTAATATTGAAACAGTGGTTGACCTGAAGTTTTGTAAGAGTGCAAGGGTGCAGATCACTATTGTCATTTCCATAACAGCACTTGCATTGCATTTTATCTTCCCTTGGATCCAAGATTTATTCTAATATTGTTTGTCTGCTTGAGTGTCTGAATTGATTTTTGTATAAAATGAATGAATGCAAATCATGTGAAATCTGCAGTAATAAACTCTTTATTGTGAGACTTAAGTATCTCTTGTGGAAGGCATTTCAAGCATAAGACTGTTTAATTACCCTTGCTGTGTTTACTGTGGATGGTTTGTAAAAACACTGTTCATAAAGAAATGAAACATGCTTTTCTTCAACCCAGGATTTCCTCCAAGGAAACAGCACCATAAAATGTCAGAAGCTGGGCTTTACTCCAAGGGTTACTTTTAAGGCCAAAAAATATGATCCCTACTTACTGAGGGTCATTTCTGTCTATAAAATTATAAATACTTATTGCACTCCAAGGCGTAAAACTCAACACGTTTTAGTTTTGCGTTCATACAGTTAACAATTGCTGCCATGAGACAGCTGGTCTGTTTTATGTATTTGCATTTTTTTTTCCTGTCTGCTATGGTCTATATGGTACAGTTATATTTATACAGTAACCTTGCTGGAATTTTACTTCAACGCATGGTAGGTGTACCCCTTGCTTATGAAAGGAACTGTGCAGCTGTAAGCATTCAGCTGAATTGGTCTTTCTGAACACAGTGCTTTTATATAAGTATATTAAAACTTGAAACACTCAACACTTCATGCTACAGGAGGTGCCCATGAGGGGATAACTGACGAAAATCAATAGCATTGATTTTTGTTTCAACCTGACTGTTTTAATATTGTCTAACTACACTAGGAGTGTAGGAAACAATTCACATTCAAGTCCTGAAGATTTAAAGTTTTCTTCTCTTTTAAAATGTTCCTTTAAACGTACCTCATTGATCAAGCTTTTGATTACCTGTCCTAATCTCATTCTTGAATGTGCCTTGATGTCGAGTTTTGCCTGACTAACTGTGAGGTGCCCTGGAATACTTTACTGTGTTTAAAGTGTTAAATAAATGCAAACTTATTGTTATAGGAGATTTATATCCCTGCCTTTAATTATGACAAATATTGATTTACTATTTGCTTTAAAGTAGTATTTTTCTTTTTCATTTAAAAAAACCTTGGTCTTTGTTCCTGCAAGACACTATTTGTAAATGTTCAAAAACTATCATCAAATGTTCTTTATTGTTGGTGGTTTTGATTCCTGAGTATTTCATGTAATTTGAGAAACAATTGCTAATCAGCATGTTGAATCAAAACAATGACTTGTATTGAGAGAAAACTGTTCAATCTGGGTTTGGAAAGCCAACTTACTGATTTTCACCTCTTTCTTAAGCTTGATTTTATGCAAGGAAACATCCAAATATCACAATGCTAACACATGTTAAAGTTAAATGTTTGGAATCCAAACTGCTGTAGATTATATTTACATTTCATTCAGGGATCTAAAACTACAGCTTATGAGGTGCAGTTGTCAGTTTTAGGCATGACCAATAGTTAATGTAAGTCAATGAGCTGTGGATGCTGAGGGTCTGAAACAAAACAGAAATTGCTGGAGAAACTCAGCAGGTCTAGCAGCATCTGTGGAGCAAAAGTTAGTGTTTTATGTCCAGTGATCCTTTGGTCAAGAGACAGATCAAGAGTTTTGTTTATCTGACTCAAATTTAACACACTCCAGCATTAATACTGATATTTTACTTTGGTTACACATTAATTTCCTTAGATCGATGTGAAAGTTACAACACAATTGTGATAGCCTAATAAAGTGATCAAAGCCAAAATTGGAATGCTTCATGAACACCTGAAATATATTTTAAAGCTAATCTTTTTCTTCTCTCCTTTTCTTTGGTAAACTGTAGCCTCTATTTTTTTTGATTATCTCTTGCATAAATTCTGCTGATAGATGTTGAGTAAACAAATCTATAGCTGAAAATGTGTTGCTGGAAAAGCGCAGCAGGTCAGGCAGCATCCAGGGAACAGGAGAATCGACGTTTCGGGCATAAGCCCTTCTTCAGGAATCGCCCGAAACGTCGATTCTCCTGTTCCCTGGATGCTGCCTGACCTGCTGCGCTTTTCCAGCAACACATTTTCAGCTCTGATCTCCAGCATCTGCAGACCTCACTTTCTCCTTAAACAAATCTATACCCAATGCCAATATTGCTTTTAAATTGGGTTCTTTCAGATCTGTGTAACAGGGAGAGGACTACTTCACTAATGTATCGTTACTCCAGATAATGTAGTAAAACCATTTTAACAATAAAAATGTACTTACCTACTGGACCACTATATTCTCACTGAGCAAGAATGAGCCCTTGAGTAAAACTTTAAGAATAAATAAAGAACATTATATAGTATGCAGGAAAAATCACACATTTAAGATCCTGAGAGATGATCAAGACCCATAGGACATAGATTTAGGGTGATTGGCGAAACAAGGAGGATAACTTTAGGAGAATCTGACCTCATGCTGTAACTGTTTAGGGTCTGAAATTCAGTTCCTGAGAGTATGGCGGAGGTAAGATCAATCGAGGCTTTCTAAAAGGAATTACAAAACATTTGCAGTGCTTCAGGTAAAGACAGTAGGTGGGGTGTAGCATTACGTGGATTGTTCCTTTCGAAACCAACAGGCCAAATGATCTCCTTTTACGTTCAACTACAGGTGCATTATCCAGATAAGAAGTATTCTGTTTGCAGCATGGAAGAAAACATGTAGTTAGAATTAGTTTGCTAGAGTACATTAGTATTTTGGTGAGGCAGTAACTTTAAGGCGACCAAGCAACTCTTTACAGGATGCCTTTTCTTTCACTTAGCAACATACTGCCAGTGCTAAGGGAAACCTTATAATGGAACATATAGTATCATTGTGCAACCAGAAATTACTCACTTGATCTTTGCTGAGTGTTGTTCACTTGGTTTCAGCATTGCATGCATCATATTTTATTGGAACAACTCTGAACGACAGAAGTGGAAATGACAGGCTCAGAAAATCATTTGTCTACATTGAGTCAGACTGCCTGGGTCAACTGCAGAAAGAGCCCTTATGACCCAAAAATGGTGGTGAAGTGAATTGAATGGATAGAAATGTGAAACTGTTCAAAATATTCCATGAAGCAGAAAGGAAATAAGTCTTACTTTTCCAACCTGTGAATGAGAAGTTGAAAATATGAACTTTTCTAAATGCTTGTTAGGTTTTTGTTGTGTTATAAATCACATCATGATTTTCTTTTGAATGTACACCTCTATGACTGGATGACTCCACACTTGTCAGCCACTTAAAATGTAAAGTAATATGATTCTGTGCCAAAAGGACAGTTGCATTCCTGAAAGTTTTCTAAGCAAAATATGCATTAATATTTTGTGGAGCTGTCTTTGGGATATGGGTGAAAATGAGGCAGGCATGGTTATGTGCAGTAGGAAACTCCTTGCTCATAAATCATAATTTTCTGTTTATGCAGATGATTCAATCATATCTGAATCAATAACAGAGTCCAAGATGAAGGTGCTATCATCATGTCTGAAAAGAAGAAGGAAAATGTAAAGGAGAAAGAAGAAAGAAGAACACCACCAACATCACAGGTTTGTCACTCAACATACATATATATAGAAAGGCTGGGAGCAAAAGCATTCATAACGCCTTCATTTTTGTAAGGTCAATTCATAAAATAATTTATTTTGGTTGGCTTAGTTGATTACCTCTGGCCAGCTTTATAATAATATTTGTGTGTAATAGAATGTGAATTGACTCATCAATTGATCCTCAAGTTTTATTTTGCTTCCACGAAATTTGAGATTGTCAGGATGAAAAGTTAGGAGGCCCGCTTAGTAAGTTTGCAGATGACACCAAAATTGTTGGCATAGTTGTCAGTGAATAAGGTTATCAAAGGATACAATGGGATCCTGATCAATAGGGTCAGTGTGCCAAGGAATGGCAGATGGAGTTTAATGCAGATAAATGTAAGGTGCTGCATTTTGTTAAGACAAACCAGGGCAGGACTTACCTAGTTAAGGGTAGGGCCTTGGGATTGTGGTCAAACAGAGACACCTTGGGGTGCAGGTGCATAGTTCCTTGAAAGTGGCATCAGAGGTAGACAAGGTGGTGAAGAAAGCATTTGTTGGAGCATCGAGTACAAGAATTGGGACATCATGTTACAGCTGTCCAAGACATTGACATGGTCATATTTGCAGCAATGCATACAATTCCGATCACTCTGCTACAGGAAGGATGTTACTAAACTGGAAAGGGTGAAAAACAGATTTACAAGGATGCTACTGAGACTGGAAGCTTGGGTCATAAGGGGAGACTAGATTGGCCAGGACGTTTCTCCCTGCAGCGTAAGAGGCCAAGGGGTGACCTTGTAGAGGTTTAAAAAATCATAAGGGGCATTGATAGGGTGAATATTTAAGGTATTTTCCCAGGCAGGGGAGTTAAAAACTAGAGGGAATAGATTTAAGGTGAGATGGGAAAGATTTAAAAGGGACCTGAGGGGCAACATTTCCACATAGAGGGTGGTGCATTTATGGAACGAGCTGCCAGAAGAAGTAGTAGAGGCAGAGTCAGGTACAATTACAACATTTAAAAGACATTTGGATCAGTATATGGATAGGCAAGTTTAGAGGGATATGGGGCAAAAGCAGGTAAAGGGGACTAGCTCAATTCAGGAAATCTGATCAGCATGGATGAATTGGGCCACGGGGCCTGTTTCCATGCTGTACACCTCTATGACTCTAATAAGCTCATCGCAGTTTCATGTACTGGGCATTACTATTGTTGGACAGAATTGGTATCATATTGCATTTTTCTTCCAATCATGTGCATATTTACCATAATATTCCATCGGCTAAAATAAAATTCCAAATGTGCTTGCCATTTTTTCTGTATTACCATCCTTTTAATGAGTCACAAACACATTTAAACACCGATGAAAATGCAACAGGTTAAATGATTAAAAAGTTCTAATCGTTTCATAAATCACACCATATTATAGCATATATTTGACAATTTTTTAACGACAAGTTCTCTGGTAGAAAGGCAAAGTCTGTAAAGTCATGATGCTGGAGTATTTTGTGGAATGCACACAACATGAACATTTGGAATAATTCCAGATTTTTTAAAAAACACTTGTGGCAATGACAGAGAAACACGATCTTAAATAAAGGATGGATCAAGTCTGGTTTCTTCTTATTTTCTTTCAGGTCTACTTCTAGCTGGGAAATAAACAGACCTCATATACTTTACATCACAATGCAATCTCTTTGGGGGATACAGTGATGCTAGGCTTGCACCTTTCCTTCCAATGTGTTCATTGTGACCTCAGGAGGTGAAATGTCTCTGACTATTCTGGATGAACTACAAATAATGGCCAAAATGTACAAACTAACTTTCACAACTTAGGCACACTCATTCCAATTTCAAATCTGGCTGCCAATCTATATCTCCCAGTCTCAGCTTTCCTGTGAAAATTCTGGGAGGAATAAATTCAAAGGATTTTTTTTTTTTTGCTAGTGTTACGCCAAGATTTCTCCATGCTGGCTCAGGCAGAAATCTCAATATGCAACAGTCAGAGATAAGCCCACAACATTACAGCATTTATTCTTGAACTTTTAACTCTTTTTAGTGCCAAGAGTTTAGGAACACTGCATTCTACATGAATCTCTATTTCTTTGAAATGCAGCCATATGGGAAATCATTTAGAATTTTAAAACAACTTGCATCTTGTGTTACACCCTGAAAGTAGAAGATACATCAAGGTGTTTCAGGACTTTTCAACTTTTGTCCTGCCTTGCTGAAATCATTTTATGCTGCACATTTCATTTTTTGGCCAAATTCCAAATGTCATACCAATAACACTGTGTGATTAGGTTATCTAAAGAGATAACAGCTGTATGTGTTCATCATCACTTTCTCAAGAGCAACCAGGATTGAATAATATATATTGGCCTTTACGAGTGATACCCTGATTCCAAAAATGATTTTTATTTTTAGAGAAAGGAAAGTTCATGAGTGTCGTAAAATAATAGCAATATGATTCAAAGTCAGGATAGTATGTGGCTTTAAGGTGATGTTCCCCTGCTAGGTTTCGAAAGATTTTTTTTAATTAGCTGTCATACATTACTAATACACAAATTGTAGTTGGTATGCAATGTTGCTACTGTACATCAATGGTGGAGTGGGTGAAAACTAAAAGTATTAGCTGTAGTGCTTTATGATGATTGGAGGGGTGCTGGAAGGTTGGAACTGGGGTAAGGTGGGGGGAGGGGGAATGAGGAGACTGGTGAAATACACATTGATGCCATGGGGTTGAAGGGTCCCAAGGTGGAAGATGTGGCGTTCTTCCTCTATGCATCGGATGGTGAGGGAGTGGTGATGGAAAAGCACAGCAGGTCAGGCAGCATCCGAGGAGCAGGAAAATTGACGTTTCGGGCAAAAGCGCTTCATCAGGAATGAGGCTGGGAAACTCGGGGGTGGAGATATAAATGGGTGTGAGGTGGGGCTGGGGGAAAGGTAGCTGAGAGCGCAATAGGTAGATGGAGGTGGGAGTGAAGGTATTAGGTCGGAGAGGAGGGCGGAGCGGATAGGTGGAAAGGAAGGTTGACAGATGGGTCAGGTCATGAGGACAGTGCGGAGCTGGAAGGTTGGAACTGGGGTAAGGTGGGGGAAGGGGGAATGAGGAGACTGGTGAAATACACATTGATGCCATGGGGTTGAAGGGTCCCAAGGTGGAAGATGTGGCGTTCTTCCTCTATGCATCGGATGGTGAGGGAGTGGTGATGGAGGATGCCCAGGACCTGAATGTCCCCATCAGAGTGGGAGGGGGAGTTGAAATGTTCAGCCACAGGGCGGTGAGGTTGGTTGGTGCGGGTCCCCCGGAGATGTTCTCTGAAGCGCTCTCCGATTAAGTGGCCAGTCTCCCCACTGTAGAGGAGACCGCATCTGGAGCAACAGATACAGTAAATGATGTGTGGAAGTGCAGGTGAAACTTTGATGGATGTGGAAGGCTCCTTTGAGGACTTAAATGGAGGTGAGGGGGGAGGTGTGGATGCAGATTTTGAAATTCTGGTTGGTGCTGAGAGGGGAAGGTAGGAAGTTAGGGGGTTTGGACCTGACCACGTAGTCACGGAAGCAATGGTCTTTACAGAAAGTGGATAGGGGCAGAGGTAAATATATCTCTGGTGGTGGGATCCGTTTGTAGGTTGCGGAAATGGCGGAGGATGATGCAATGTATACGGAGGTTGGTGGTTGGTGGAGTGGAAGATGAGGACCAGGTTGTGGTTGAAGGGATAGGGTTCAAAATTCGATTTTCCTGCTCCTTTGATGCTGCCTGCCCTGCTGTGCTTTTCCAGCACCACTCTAATCTTGACTCTAATCTCCAGCATCTGCAGTACCCACTTTCGCCTTCTTCATGTCAAGTTTTTTAGGTGTTGTTGGGCTGCACCAATCCAGGCAATCAGGGCATTCCTTCATACTCCTGACTTATGCTTTATCGATGGCTGATGGCCTTTAGGAAATCACATCTCACCACAGAATTCCTGGTCTCTCACCTGCTCTTGAAAACACATTTTTATATGGCTGATCCAGTGAGGCTTCTGGTCAAGGTAACCCTCCAGGCCATTGATAGTGGGGTTTCAGAGACGGCAATGCCATTGAACATGTTGAAGTTTGATTCTCCATTGTTGGGCATGGATATTGACTAGCACTTGCATGGCATAAATGTTCCTTGCCGGTTATACCTCAAGACATATTGCTTTTGAAGTCTTGTTACAAACAGACACAGAGAGCTCCTGTATTTGAGAAATTATGAATGGTGCTGAAATTAAACAATCATCAATGAACATTCTGACTTTTTGATGGTAGGAGGTCATTGATCAAACAATTGAATTGGTTGCATTTAGAACTTAATCCTGAGGAACTCTTGCAATGATCTTACTCCACTGAGTGTGGCATCAAGCAGTCTTAACAAAGATGGAGTCAATTTCTCCCTACTTCCTATTGACTCCATCGTTGCTAAGACTGCTTGATATAACACTCAGTCACAAGCTGCCTTGATGGCAATGGCAGTTACTGTCTTCACCTCTGGAATTCAGCTGTTTTATCTGTGTTCGGATCAAGGCTCTAATGAGGTCAGGAGCTGACGTGGCCTGGCAGAACTCAAACTGTGGTTAATAAGCAGACTTTTGCAGAGCAAGTCACACTAGAGAGCACTGTTGATGAGATCTTTCATCATTTTGCTGATGACTGAAAGTGGATTGATAGGACAGCAATTGACCGGGTTTCATTTGTTCTCCTTTTAGGGACAGGGTATATTTGAAAGAGTTTCCACATTGTTCGGTAGTGTTTAAAAATGAGTGGAGAAGTTCACCCTTGTCTCTTAGCCAATACTGAAATCCTTAGTCAGAATCATTAAAATGGTAAGACGAAAGAAAAGCACAATTGATGCTGAAGATCTACTGAGTTTCTTTTGAACTTTTTATTTTTATTATCACTAAAAGTGTTAATCTGATTGTTATTACAGTGCTGTTTGTGGGAACTAGTCAATTTGAAATTGGTTGCCTTCTTCCTAATATTACAATAGTAACTAAACTTTAAAAGTATTGATTGGCTTTAAAGTGCTTTGTGACCCCCTTTATGTTTGTGAGTGGCTAAAATATTTTAATCCAAGTCTGTCTTTCATTCTTTGTATCTTTTACTGCTAGACACAAGTGAACCAAATGTGCTTTAAAATTTTTTATATTTTAAAATTTAATTTATATTTTGAACTCACATTCTTGGATTATTAGTCTCAGCCTCTGGATTGTTAGTCCAAGAGCAATAAAAACATTGCTTGACCTTTTACAGCTGGTTTCATTAGAAACACATTAGAAGCACATTAGAAACAAACTGCTGTCAGCCTCCTTGATGAGACCTCAGAGTAGATTTAGTGATCTTGGGATTCACACTGGCACCTTGCCCCCTAAATTATGTTGGCACCATTGGTTTGACCTGTCGTTAATATGAAAGTAGGGGTTAACAGTGATGATGTCATGAGGTGAGAAATTCAGAACCCCAGGCCAATGTTCTGGGAGATGATGAAATTGAATTCAGTAAGGTCTGGAATTAAAAGCTAGTCTAATGACAATGACATAACCACTATCAATTGTCATTAAAACCCCATCTGGCTCACTAAAATCCTCGAGACAAGGAAATCTGCCATCCTTACTTGGTCTGGTCTACACGTGAATCCAAACCCACAAAAATGTGGTTGATTCCGAACTTCCCTCTGAAATGACATAAGCAAGCCTCAACGTAAAACTGAACTGCTGCCTCACAGCGCCAGAGACCCGGGTTCAATTCCCGCCTCAGGCGACTGACTGCGTGGAGTTTGCATGTTCTCCCCGTGTCTGCGTGGGTTTCCTCCAGGTGCTCCGGTTTCCTCCCACAGTCCAAAGATGTGCAGGTCAGATGAATTGGCCACGCTAAATTGCCTGTAGTGTTAGGTAAGGGGTAAATGCAGGGGTATGGGTGGGTTGCGCTTCGGCGGGGCGGTGTGGACTTGTTGGGCCGAAGGGTCTGTTTCCACACTGTAAGTAAACTAATCTAATCTAATCTAAACTGCTACAAAATCTGAAGAAAGGAATGAAATGAAATAGGATGGACCACCAGTATCAACCTCAGGAACAGAATCCAGATTGGAGAACACAGTCTTACCAACCTGTAAATTCCTCCCTGCCAACATCTGGGGGTCTATGCCAAAATCAAGAGCCCCCTCCCACTAGTCAAGCAACAGCCTGGCGTAGTTGTTCTCACAGAATCAGACTTTAGGGATAATATGACAACATTATCATCACCATCCCTCGGTTTGTTCTGTCTTACTAGCAGGGCAATCTACTGTGGTTAATGGCACAATGGTGTACAGTCAGGAAGGGGTTTCTGAGGAAACTCTTAACATTGACGCCAGAAACCATGAAATCTCTTGGCATCCGGTCAAACATAGGCAAGTAAATAAGAGCAAGTGTGATGTTCCATCCAGCACATTGTTGGGTCCTTTGTTGTTTGCACAGTGTTAATGACATAATGACTTAAACTTGGGAGGCATAATTCAGAAATAAAAATTAGCCAGTTAGTTTGACTGTGGAAATGATGGTGGTTGACTGCTGGAGAACATCAAAGATTTGCATGACTAGGTAGAAAAGTGGCTAAAGGAATTCAATCTGTAGAAGCGCAAGGCTAACCATTTCAGGAAGGTAAACAAAGCAAAGGGAACGCAGCAGGATATTGAGAAGGGTAAAGGAAGTGAAAGATCTCGGGGTGCACGTGCATAGGACTCTGAAGGTGATGGGACTGGCAGATTAGATTCCTAACTAGATGGGTGGCATGGTGGCTCAGTGGTTAGCACTGCTGCCTCACAGCATCAGGATACTAGGTTCAATTCCAGCCTCGGGCAACTGTCTGTGTGGAGTTTGCACATTCTCCCCGTGTCTGCGTGGGTTTCCTCCGGGTGCTCCGGTTTCCTCCCACAGTCCAAAGATGTGCAGGTGAGGTGAATTGGCCATGCTAAATTGCCCATAGTGTTAGGTACATTAGTCAGAGGGAAATGGGTCTGGGTGGGTTACTCTTCGGAGGGTCGGTATGGACTGGTAGGGCTGAAGAGCCTGTTTCCACACTGTAGGGAATCTAATCGAATACAAGTCACTGCTGATGCTACAACTGTTTTGTTTTTGCACAGTTTAGAGAGCACTTTACAGGAAAGTCATAATTGCTCTAGAGAGAGTACAGAGCTAGAGTTGCTAGGGATTGAAAATTGCAGGGATGATTCAATATTCCATAGATGTGCCAAGATTTGATATGCTAGGGTTGTTATCCTTAGCACACAGGAGGCTGAGGAGGGACTTAATCAAGGTGTACAAAATAATGAGCTACCTGGGTGGAGCAGATGGGGAAGGATTGTTTACAAGGGGGGACACAGATTTTGGCTGATTAGTAGAAGAATTAGAGGTTACATAAGAAAAACCTTCATTGCTTAGAGGGTCTGAGTATCTGGAATTTGCTGCCCAGCTTGGTAGTTGAGGCTGGTGCCCTCTACTTATTTAACAGGAACCTGGGATTGCTGTATACTCCAAGGGACTGACCAAGTACTGTTAAACTGAACTAGAATGGACATGTAGTTGAATCACGCAGTACTGGAGGGGCTGTTTCTGTGCTGTAACCTTTCTGTGGTTTTATGAAAACCTCTTCTGACTACTCGTTGACTGATGATCGGTAGTCCTCCATATGCAAACCACTTGGAGGAAGCATTGGGATGCCAAGAGTATACCTCTCAGACTGGGTTAGTATTAAGTACTGAAGAAACCAATAAGAGGGAAAGATCTATTTGATGTATTCCTCACTGAATTGTCACAGATGAATGACCATTCTTGAGTCCTTGTTAAGGCAAAGTCCTGCCTCTATATCCAGGAAACCCTCCACCATGTTGTATGACACTACCACCATGCTAAATATGAAGAATTTTGAACAGATCTAGCAACACAAAACTGGTCATTCCATGAGGGACAATGTGCCACTTTAGGAGCAGAATTTTATTCAACCACAATCTGTAACCTTTAGCATATCCCCCAATTCAACTTTTACCATCAAGCTAGGACAACATGCCAGAAGCATACCTAAATATGAGTTGTCCATTTGGGACTGCTTGAATGAACTGATGGAAGCAGCACAGAGTAGACAGGGCTATGTAATTGTCCAACCGATGGACCAAGTTTAAATTATGCAGAGCTGTCAGATTCAGTCACGTTTGATGATGGATGATTGAAATAATAAGATTTGCCCAGCATTTCTGAGCAAAAGACTAGGCTGAAGTATTTGGATCCATCTTCAGCCCGAAGCATCAGGTGGATGATCTGTCTTGACCTTTTTCTGAGGTCCCCATTATCACAGATGCCAGTCTGTGATATTAAGAAATGATTCAAGACACTGAATTGCCTGATAACATCATTCCAGTAATAGTGCTGAAGACTAGTACTCTGAAACTAGCAGCACCAAAAGCCAAGTTGTTCCAGTACCTGACAATGTGAAAATTGCACAATTATGCACAGTATCTCAGTGGTTAGCACTGCTACTTTACAGCACCAGGGACCCGGATTCAATTCCAGCTTCAGACGACTGTCTGTGTGGAGTTTGCACATTCTCCCCGTGTCTGAATGGGTTTCCTCTGGGTGCTCTGGTTTCCTCCCACAGTCCAAAGATGTGCAGATTAGATGAATTGGCCGTGCTAAATTGCCCATAGTGTTCAGGGATGTGTGTCTGGGTGCGCTATTCTTCGAAGGGTTGGTGTGGACTTATTGGGCCAAATGGCCTGATTCCGCACTTTAAGAATTCTATGATTATGTCTTGTCCACAGAAAGCAGGACAAATCCAACCAAGGCAATAACTACCCCATCAGTCTGTTCTCTATTGTCAGAGAAGTGATAAAAATGGTCATCAGCAGAGTTGACAAATCAATAATCCTCTCCCTGATGTTCAGTTTAAGTTCTACTAGGGCCAGTCAACTTCAGACCTCATTACAACCATGATCCAAACATGAACAATAGAATTGAATTTCAGAGGTAAAGTGAGAATGACTGCCCTTGACATCAAGGGAGATTTTGACTAAATATGGTATAAATGAGCCCAAACAAAACTGGAGTCAGTGAGAATTGGAGGAAAGTTTTACATTGGTTGGAGTCATTGCTGGCACAAAGGAAAGTAGTTGTCATGATGAGAGGTCAATCAAATAGTGTGGTTATAGTTGGGGATTTTAACTTTCCAGATATAGACTGGGATTGCCATAGTGTGAAGGGTTTAGATGGAGAGGAATTTGTTAAGTGTGTACAAGAAAATTTTTTGATTCAGTCTGTGGATGTACCTACTAGAGAAGGTGCAAAACTTGACCTACTCATGAGAAATAAGGCAAGGCAGGTGATTGAGGTGTCAGTGGAGGAGCACTTTGGGGCCAGCGACTACAATTCTATGAGTTTTAAAATAGTGATGGAAAAGGATGGATCAGATCTATAAGTTGAAGTTCTAAATTGGAGAAAGACCAATTTTGATGGTGTTAGGCAAGAACTTTCAAAAGCTGATTAGGGGCAGAAGTTCGCAGGTAAAGGGACAGCTGGAAAATGGGAATCCTTCAGAAATGAGGTAACAAGAATCCAGAGAAAGTATATTCCTGCTTCGGTGAAAGGAAAGGCTGGTAGGTATAGGGAATGCTGGATGACGAAAGAAATTGAGGGTTTGGTTAAGAAAAATAAGGAAGCGTATGCAAGGTAAAGACAGGATAGACCGAGTGACTCCTTAGAAAAATATAAAGGCAGTAGGAGTATACTTAAGAGGGAAATCAGGAGGGCAAAAGAGGGACATGAGATAGCTTTGGCAAATAGAATTAAGGAGAATCCAAAGGGTTTTTACAAATACATTAACGACAAAAGGGTAACTAGGGAGAGAATAGGGCCCCTCAAAGATCAGCAAGGCGGCCTTTGTGTGGAGCCGCAGAAAATGGGGTGGAATATTAAACGAGTATTTTGCATCAGTATTTACTGTGGAAAAGGATGTGGAATATATAGAATGTAGGGAAATAGATGATGATACCTTGCAAAATGTCCATATTACAGAGGAAGAAGTGCTGGATGTCTTGAAACGCATAAAGGTGGATAAATCCCCAGGACCTGATCAGGTGTACCCTAGAACTCTGTGAGATGCTAGAGAAGTGATTGCTGGGCTACTTGCTGATATATTTGTATCATTGATAGTCACAGGTGAGGTGTGGGAAGACTGGACATTGGCTAACATGGTGCCACTGTTTAAGAAGGGTGGTAAGGACAAGCCAGGGAACTATAGACCAGAGAGCCTGACTTCGGTGGTGGGCAAGTAGTTGGGAGGGAATCTTGAGGGACAGGATGTACATGTATTTGGAAAGGCAAAGACTGATTTGGAATAGTCAATACAGCTTTGTGCGTGAGAAATCATGTCTCACAAACTTGAGTTTTTTGAAGAAGTAACAAAGAGGATTGATGAGGGCAGAATGGTAGATGTGATCTATATGGACTTCAGTAAGGCATTCGACAAGGTTCCCCATGGGAGACTGCTTAGCAAGGTTAGATCTCAAGGAATACAGGGAGAACTAGCCATTTGGATATAGAACTGGCTCAAAGGTAGAAGACAGAGGGTAGTGGTGGAGGGTTGTTTTCAGACTGGAGGCCTGTGACCAGTGGTGTGCCACAAGGGTCGGTGCTGGGTCCCCTACGTTTTGTCATTTACATAAATGATTTGGATGCAAGTATAAGAGGTGTCATCTGCAAACAGTTAGTAAGTTTGCAGATGACAGCAAAATTGGAGGTGTAGTGAACAGCTAAGAAGTTTACCTCAGATTACAATAGGATCTTGACCAGATCGGCCAATGGGCAGAGAAGTGGCAGATGGAATTTAATTCAGATAAATGTGAGGTGCTGCATTTTGGGAAAATTAGCAGGACTTATACACTTAATGGTAAGGTCCTAGAGAGTGTTGCTGAACAGAGACCTTGGAATGCAGGTTCATAGCTCCTTGAAAGTGGAGTCGCAGGTAGATAGGATGGTGAGGAAGGCATTTGGTATGCTTTCCTTTATTGGTCAGAGTATTAACTAAGGAGTTGAGAGGTCATGTTGCAGCTGTAGAGGACATTGGTTAGGCCAGTGTTGGAATATTGCATGCAATTTGGGTCTCCTTCCTATCAGAAAGATGTTGTGAAACTTGAAAGGGTTCAGCAAAGATTTACAAGGATGTTGCCAGGGTTGGAGGATTTGAGCTACAGGGAGAGGCTGAACAGGCTGGGGCTGTTTTCCCTGGTGACCTTATAGAGGTTTACAAGCTTATGACAGGGCATGGATAGGATAAATAGACAAAGTCGTTTCCCTGGGGTCCCGGAGTCCAGAACTAGAGGGCATAGGTTTAGGGTGAGAAGGGAAAGATATAAAAGAGACCTAAGGGGCAACGTTTTCACACAGAGGGAGATATGTGTATGGAATGAGCTGCCAGAGGAAGTGGTGGAGGCTGGTACAATTGCAACATTTAAAAGGAATTTGGATGGGTATATGAATAGGAAGGGTTTGGAGAGATATGAGCCAGGTGCTTGCAGATGGGACTAGATTGGGTTGGGATATCTGGTCAGCATGGACGGGTTGGACCGAAGGGTTTGTTTCCATGCTGTACATCTCTATGACTCTATGATTCTATTTTAATCCTAGCACATCTCTGCAGGAGTTCCTCTGGTATGTGTTCTTGGCTCAATCATTTTCAGTTGTTTTATCAATGATCTTCCCTTCATTATAAGCTCAGAAGTGGGGATATTCGCTGCTGATTACCTAATGTTCAGCACCATTCAGATGCTGAAGCAGTTCTTGTTCCAGTGCAGTAAGGCATAAACATTATCTAACCTTGGCAGATAAGTGGCAAGTACCATTTGTGCACAAGCCAGGAAATGACTATCTCGAACAAAAGAAAATCTAATTATCATTCCTTGATGCTCAATCACTGACATTACTCTCACTGAATCCGGCCCTATCAACATTCTGGATGTTACCAATGGTCAGAAATTAAACTGAACCTGTCATGTAAATTCTGTCGCTATGAAGGCATGTCAGAGGCTTAGAATTCCATAAGACCATATAACTATAAGAAATCGGAACAGGAATAGGACATTGATCCCCTCAAATCTGCTCCACCATTCAACAGGATCATGATTGATCTGACATTTCTCACATCCACTTTCCTGCCTTTCCCCATAACCATTGATTCCCCTACTGATCAAGAACCTATCCACCTCAGCCTTAAATATACTCAAGGACTTTGTCCCGATGGTTGTCTGTGGCAAGGACTCACAATCCTTTGGGAGAAGAAATTCCTCCTTTCCCCAATTTTAACTTGGCACCCCTTTATTCTGAGACTATGCCATCTGCTGCTGGACTCTCCCAAGCATCCTCTCAGCATTTACCTGTCAAGCTTCTTAAGAATCCATATGCTTTAGTGAGATCACCTCTCATTCTCCTAAACTCCAGTGAGTGCAGCCCAATCTGTTTACCCTTTACTCATAAGACAATCCTTCTTTACCAAGGATCATCCTGGTGAAACCTGTCTAAAATGAAATTATATCTTTCCCTACTTGAGGGAATCAAAACTGCTCAGAGTACTCCAGCTGTGGTCTCACCAGAAAACTTTGTACAGTTGTAAGCTGAAAAACGTGTTGCTGGAAAAGCGCAGCAGGTCAGGCAGCATCCAAGGAGCAGGACAATCGACGTTTCGGGTATAAGCCCTTCTTCAGGAATGAGGAGGGTGTGCCAAGCAGGCTAAGATAAAAGGTAGGGGGGAGGGACTTGGGGAGGGGTGTTGGGAATGCGATTGGTGGAAGGAGGTTAAAGTGAGGGTGATAGGCCGGAGAGGGAGTGGGGACGGAGAGGTCGGAAAGAAGATTGCAGGTCAAGAAGGCGGTGCTGAGTTCAAGGGTTGGGACTGAGATAAGGTGGGGGGATGGGAAATGAGAAAGCTGGAGAAATCTGCATTCATCTCTTGTGGTTGGGGAGTTCTTAGGCGGAAGATGAGGTGCTCTTTCTCCATCGCCAGACCATGGCTTCACGACGCCTGGAGGAAGAGCGCCTCATCTTCCACCTAGGAACCCTCCAACCACAAGGAATGAATGCAGATTTCTCCAGCTTTTTCATTTCCCATCCCCCCACCTTATCTCAGTCCCAACCCTAGGACTCAGCACCGCCTTCTTCACCTGCAATCTTCTTCCCGACCTCTCTGCCCCCACCTCCTCTCCGGCCTATCACCCTCACCTTAACCTCCTTCCACCAATCGCATTCCCAACGCCCCTCCCCCAAGTCGCTCCTCCTTACCTTTTATCTTAGCCTGCTTGACACACCTTCTTCATTCCTGAAGAAGGGCTTATGCCCGAAACATCGATTCTCCTGCTCCTTGGAAGCTGCCTGACCTGCTGCGCTTTTCCAGCAACACATTTTTCAGCTCTGATCTCCAACATTGCAGTCCTTGCTTTCTCCCCTTTGTACAGTTGTAGTAAGACTTCCCAACTCTATTCTCCAATTCCATTGAAAGAAGGGCCAAAATTTCATTAGCCTTTCTGATGATCTTTTGCACTTATGTGCTAGCTTTCTGTGTTTTGTGCACAAATATCCACTTTGTGTGCAGCTTGCTGCAGCTTTTCTTCATTTAAATAATAATCTTTCTTTTTCCCCTCCTTCCCAAAATGAACAAATTCACATTTTCCCACATTGTACTCTATTTGCCAACTTTTTGCTCACTTACTTAACCTATCAATATCATTCTGTAAACCACTTTTATTCCCTTTGCAATTTGTCTTTACATCTTTTTATTTGTCATCTGCAAACTTGGCTCCAGTACATTCACTTCCTTCCTCCAAGTCATTAATACATATTGCAAACAATTGTCCAGCACTGATCCCTGTGGAACCCCACTAGTTACAGGTCACCAACCTGAAAAAGAGCCCCTTATCCCTGCTCATTCGTTTCCTGTCAAACATTCTCCAGTAAAACTTCTCTATCCATGCCAAAATACTCCCTCCAACACATTGGGCTCTTGGCTTATGACTTAACCTTTTGTGGGGTTTGTTGTCAAATGTCTTCTGGCAGTTCAAATACAACACATCTACAGAATCCCTTTTGGATCGCTTCTTTTCCCTCACCTCTCTGGTTGAAACTCTTCCAAAAAAACTCTAATAAATTAGTCAGACACAATTTTCCTTTCTTTAAGCCATGCGGACTCTGATTAGATTGTGACTTTCTAAATGTGCTGCTATTATAGAACATAGAACATAGAACATTACAGCGCAGTACAGGCCCTTCGGCCCTCGTTGCGCCACCCTGTCATACTAATCTGAAGCCGATCCCACCTACACTATTCATATGCCTGTCCAATGACGACTTAAATGCACTTAAACTTGGCGAATCTACTACCGATGCAGGCAAAACATTCCATACCCTTACTACTTTCTGAGTAAAGAAACCACCTCTGACATCTGTTTTATACCGATCTCCCCCCACTTTAAAGTTGTGTCCCCTCGTGTTTGCCGTTCCCATACTTGGAAAAAGGCTCTCCCTGTCCACCCTATCTTACCCTCTGATTATCTTGTATGTCTCTACTAAGTCATCTCTCAACCTTCTTCTCTCTAATGAGAACAGCCTCAAAGCCCTCAGCCTTTCTTTGTAAGACATTCCTTCCATACCAGGCAACATCCTCTGCACTCTTTCCAAAGCTTCCACATCCTTCTTATAATGCAGTGACCAGAATTGTACACAATACTCCAAGTGTGGCCGTACCAGAGCTTTGTACAGGTGCAGCATAACCTCCTGGTTCCAGAACTCAATCCCTCCATTAATAAAGGCCGAAACACTGTATGCCTTCTTAACAACAATGTCAATCTGGATGGCAACTTTCAGGGATCTGTGTACATGGACACAGAGATCTCTCTGCTCATCTGCACTCCCAAGAATCTTACCATTAGCCCAGTACTTTGCATTCCGATTACTCCGTCCAAAGTGTATCACCTCACACTTGTCCACATTAAACTCCATTTGCCACCTCTCAGCCCAGCTCTGCAACCTATCTAGGTCTCTCTGCAACCTACTACATCCTTCATCACTATCCACAACTCCACCAACCTTAGTGTCATCTGCAAATTTACTAACCCACCCTTCTAAGCCCTCATCCAGGTCATTTATAAAAATGACAAACAGCAGTGGACCCAACACCAACCCTTGCAGTACGCCGTTAGTAACTGGACACCAAGATGAACATGTTCCATCAACTACAACCCTCTGTGTTCTTTCAGCAAGCCAATTACTGATGCAAACTGCTATGTCTCCCCAATCCCATTCCTCCGCATTTTGTATAATAGCCTACTGTGGGGAGCCTTATCGAACGCCTTGCTGAAATCCATATACACCGCATCAACCGGTTTATTCTCATCTACCTGTTTGGTCACTTTGTCAAAAAACTCAATAAGATTCATTAGGCACGACCTACCCTTCACAAAACCATGCTGACTGTCCCTGATCAGATTATTCTTTTCCAGATGGTTATAAATCCTATCTCTTATAACCTTTACCAACACTTTACCAACAACTGAAGTGAGACTCACTGGTCTGTAATTACCAGGGTTATCTCTACTACCCTTTTTGAACAAGGGAACCACATTTGCTATCCTCCAGTCCTCAGGCACTATTCCTTTGGACAATGATGATTTGAAGATCAATGCCAAAGGCTCGGCAATCTCTTCCCTTGCTTCCCAGAGGATCTTAGGATAGATCCCATCTGGCCCAGGGGACTTGTCTATTTTCACACTCTGCAGTATTTCTAATGCCTCTTACTTGTGAACCTCAATCTCTTCTAGTCTAGATGCAAGTATCTCTGTATCTTCCTCGCCAACATTTTCATTTTCTATAGTGAACACTGTCGAAAAATATTTATTAATGCTTCCCCTATCTCCTCTGACTCCACACACAACTTCCCACTATTATCCTTGATTGGCCCTAATTTAACTCTTGTCATTCTTTTATTCTTGACATACGTATGGAAAGCCTTAGGGTTAACCCTGATCCTATCCGCCAACAACTTCTCATGTCTCCTCCTGGCTCTTCTGAGCTCTCTTTTTAGGTCTTTCCTGACTTCCTTGTAACCCTCAAGTGCCCTAACTGAGTTTTCACATTTTGTCCTAACATAAGCCTTTTTCTTCTTCTTGACCAGGGATTCCACTTCCTTAGTAAACCACAGCTCACGCGTTCTATATCTTCCTCCCTGGCTGACAGGTACATACTTATCTAGGACACACAGGAGGTTTTCCTTGAATAAGCTCCACATTTTTAATGTGCTCATCCCCCGCAGTTTCCTTCCCCTTTCTACGCTTCCTAAATCTTTCCTAATTGCATCATAATTTCCCTTCCCCCAGCCATAACTCTTGCTTGGTGGAGTACATCTATCCCTTTCCATCACTAAAGTAAACCTGACAGAATTGTGATCGCTGTCTCCGAATTGCTCACCTACTTCCAATCCAACACCTGGCCAGGCTCGTTACCCAGTACTAAATCTACAGTGGCTTCGCCCCTTGTCGGCCTGTCAGGAAGCCATCCTGCACACACTGGACAAAAACTGACCCATGTATAGTAATTTCCTTATAATTGATTCCAGCATTTTCCAACAATAGATGTTAGGCTAATTGACCTATAATTACCTCCTTTTTGTGTCCCTCACTTTTTGAATAGGGATGTCACATTGGCAATTTTCAAATCATCCAATAATTCTCTAGAAACCAAATTACAAACAATGCATCTGCTGTCTCTGTAGCCATCTCTTTTAGGATCCTCAGATACAAGCCATCAGGGTCAGGGAGCTTATCATTCAGACTTATTAGTTTGTCTATTGATGCTGATAGTACTGAAGTCCTTCCCCGTATTCTCTAATATTAATGAGATGTTTGAGGTATTTTCCACTGTAAAGCCTGATGCAAAATATCTGTTTAATTCCTCTGCTATTTCCTTATTTTCCCATAATCTTGTGGCAAATAACTCAGCCTCCATCTCCCCAAAATCTCTTCATCTATGTCTTTAGCACAACTTGGGAGTGTACTGGAATTCTCTCCACTTGCTCGGATGGCTGCACCTATCCAACACTCAAGAAGCTTGACACCATCCAGGACAAAGTAGACCATTTGATTGCAGCTACATCCAGCACTTTCAACATTCACTCCATCATTGATACAGAGTGACAGTAGTGTGCATCATCTCCAAGATGTATTGCAGTTACTCACCCAGACACCTTCAACAGCACCTTCAAAGTCCGCAACGCTATGACCTAGAAGGACAAGGGCAGCAGGAGCATTAACAGACCATCACGTGCAAATTCCTTTCTTTGCCATTTCTTCACAATCAACATCTTGGAACTCCCTTCCGAACAGCACTGGATACTCCTGACCAGAGGACTGCAGCGGATCAAGAAGACAATATCACTTCCTCTAGGAAAATTAGGGTTAGCCAATAAATGGAAGCCTTCCCAGTGATGCACACATCCGATGAATGAAGAAAAAAAGTTATAAGTGCAGCCTTACTGTTTATTAAAAACAGAAGTGATCTTGTTGGT
This sequence comes from Chiloscyllium plagiosum, assembly GCF_037043375.1. Lineage (NCBI taxonomy): Eukaryota > Metazoa > Chordata > Chondrichthyes > Orectolobiformes > Hemiscylliidae > Chiloscyllium > Chiloscyllium plagiosum. The sequence continues at coordinate 20,200,881 of NW_028270155.1, read as the reverse complement.
TACTAATAATCATCAGCATGAGCATACATGGTTAAAATAGGAAATCAAGAAGGCATTAATGAATATGTTACATTTGGCAAACAGAATAGCTTTAGAGTTAAAAACATTATTTTTAAAGTCTTATGTTTATATGGTACTGTTCACTAATAATAAGTAAATTGCACTTGAGATGCACATGAAGCGACTTTGTTCTCTCAGAGCATCGTGATTCTGTGAAAATCCATTTCTCAGAAAGCAGTGGAAACAGTATCATTAAATACTTTTAAGGCAGATGTAGATAACAAGGAAGTCAGAGCATTTTGGGGGTAGGCAAGAAAGTGAAGCTGAAGCAATAATAGATCTGCTATGTTATTACTAAATGTTAGGACACTCTCAAGGGGCCAAATGGCCTACTCCTGTCTGAAGTTGAATGATTGTATGTTTATCTGTTCACAGCATCACAATATTCCAAGGTGCTTTATGGCCAAATATGGGCTCTTGTAATTTAGGAAAAACAAACTCCCACAAAAAGTAATGTGATAATAGCCAGAGGGATAAATAGTTGCCATAGTTCCAGAGGACCATAGGGCTGCTTTCTTATTTGAGAAAGATCACTGATGATGAGTTTAACCCAAAGGTCACCGTGTCTCAGGCGAGGGGTGAAATGGGACCTCCATGGTGACCTCAGCTGGAATGGGCAGAATTGAACCCGATCTGTTGATGTCACTCTCAAATCAATTAGAGGGATAAATACTGGTTGATTCATGTAGATTTACCAGACATTAAGCAAAGCTCCTGATTAGACACATTTCTAATCAATAAGCTTATCCTCGTTGGACTACAAATGCAAGTTTTTGTTTTAATTGATTCATTTAATTAACCATTCCGCAAAATCAGGCAAAACTTCGATCTTCCACTTCAAACAGAGAAAAGCGCCATTCAAATTATAACTTCTATATTTTCCAAAACGCCCACATACAAGTGTCAAGAATTTCCTCTGTGAAACCAACTGAGATCATTATAAGTGTGTAATTCAGACAACAATCTGGGACTTGTGACTTACAAACTGATGCACTTGACATCATGTTCTTAGATTCATACATCGTTCTCCCTAATATGTCAATGGGAAAAGTTTGACTAATAACACAAAAATGCTACATTTCTTATAGGCACCGTCTTCAGCCGAGTTTGTGTTGGCTTGCCAAAAAAGTAATTCGTCGCTTTGAAGTATTTTGATTGATAAATGTGTTGCTATAAATACCTCACAGCAGCAATATGATCCAAAAGTACTCAGTGGCTGTTGGTGTAATGGAAGCAGAGAAATGTTGCATACAAGCCAGACATGGAAGGCGACTTAAATAGTGCCTGTGGCTTAATACTGATTTGATCTTTGTTTCTTTTAAAATGAAAAGTCAAATTAGAGCTGATTTGATCTTGAAAATAAGCAAATGCATACAAAGGGATAAAGTGAAGTAAAACTGTGCAGGTGTACCTTTACCATCTGTTTCCCTCTGTGGTGTATGTTTTAACAATTATCAGAAAATATTCACATTCTGTTGTAAAAAGAAAGAGAATTGATAAATAAACAGACATCTATATGTCAAACCGTACATGGAACTTTATCTTCTCCATTTAGATTTCGATAGTTCCTCCTGTTCTGCAGCAAAGCTCTGCCACCATTCCCAGATCTGGCTCATTACAATCTTATCTGTTCAACCAAGGTGGTGTTCCACTCATGAATATCCTCTGCAATCATATATACCAGTTCTTCTCTGGCTGGCTCAGTCTTATTTACTTATCTGGCAGTGTCCATTCCACTGTCATTCCAGCATGGTGTATGACCAAGAGGCAACAGATGATGTTCTGCCAGTCTCAATGGTCTCTATATCACAATGCCACTTTCGCATCGCTTGCCAGTCCCATGATGATGTTGCCATTCCTTATGATGTCCATGATTTTACGTAGCCAAATGTTACGTTGAGTAATGTATTGTGACCAAGGATGATAGCCCTCAATCACCAATGACATAGCAAACTTTTAATTCTAACATGTTTTTAAAAATAAGGAGTGCTGCAGCCAAGATGACTGTGCCTGTAAATTCACAGCTGTTTGGAGAAGAACACTAAAGTATCACACCTGTGCAGTCATGGAATTTTCAAATGGAAAGACAAAATGTGAAGAGTTAATGAGCAGATGATTACCTAACCCTCTCTCAGCAAGAAGCCGTGTCCTGCAGACAAATTTGTGTTTTATTCTTCCAAGGGTATAAAAAAAGAGTTTAAGAATGACCTCCAACTCTGAGCGTGTGGACTAATGTGTGCTGTGCAGGTAGTAGGTTTGACGACAGCCATTTAACACCCCTTAAGTGCCGATAAAAAAAAGAAATAAACTCTCTCATTCTGGGAGCTGCAATAACCAGTCACTGTCAGAAGGAACCAGAAAAAAAGAATTTCTGTCGACCAGCAAAGGCAAGAATCTTAAAATCAGTTGTTCAATTCCCAATCTGAATGCTATGAGTAAATGTAATGGCTGCAACATTCCACTATCTACTCACCATAAAAGTCCAGATACAGACCCAGAAACATTTTTTTTCAGACTTATTTCATTTCCCTAACCTAAATTGATTCCTTTTAAAACAAGGAAAGTGATCCTGTTTAAATTAACTTGATGTAACCAACCAAGGAGGTGAATGAATAATCATGGGAGCTAGTTCATCTCTCCTCACTGGGACATTTAATGATTTGGGGTATCCATCTGGAACTGCAACAGATTAGAAGTTTCATATGGGACAGAAGAAGGTGAGAAGTACAGAAGACTAGATAGTAAAGAAGAACTACCGCAGAAGTAACAAATGAGGATGAGTATGTTAAACGACAAGGAGGCACAAGAAACAGCAAATCAGAATGACTTCAAGGTACTATACAAGATTGTACAGGAAGTTATAAGTTGCAAGAAGCAAAACCACAGTACGGTCAAGGCACGGACAGCAGGATGTTATTGATGGACAAGAAACAGCTAGCAAGATGGGTAAAACACTTTTGGAAGATCTTCAATCAACCCAATGCAGCTCAACATTTGAATGTGAATTCTCTATATCACCACTCAATTGTCTCTCTTCAGTAGCTAGTTCTTTTTATCTGAATACTAGGTTCACTGGATGCTGATAGTCCTCCAAGTTTTTATAATGGGCTGACATATTCTAATACATTTGAAGTAAGGAAACCAGTTGACCTTATCATACCTAGCTTAGAGGAGTTTTCGGTTCCATACCAATGCGGTTTATTCATAACTGGTCTCCAAGTCAGACTAGCAAGCCATTTAGTTAAATCAAGCGGCTTGATTGCATTGTGAGAGTGTACTGACCATGCAGGCTGCACTGATTAGGGACATAGGCCCACCACGATCTTCTCAGAGCAAACTAGATACTTGATAGCAAATTTTTCAACTCTGGACTCACCAAAGCCTTGCTATCACCTTCAAGCACAGTTCAGGGTTGTGCTGGAGTTCTGTCTACTTACTTTAAGTAGCAACACTTTAAGAAGCCCAACACAATCCAGATCAAACCACCCATGCTCTCCAATGGTGCATGCCAGGGCAATAGTGCGTACAGTCTACAACATGCACCACTGGAATTTTCCAAGATTACTTTGGCAGCCATGCTCCATCTAAAAAGACAAGATGAGCAGGTGCTGATTTGGAATATTACCACCACTCTAACATTGTTCTCCAGTGTTTCATTTCAACTGATGCCCACATATACAATGTCACTAGTGCTGGATAATAGTTTTTTTCTTCCTAACGTAGAAGTGCTGTAATATTTCTCCTTTCACTAAGTGTAACTGCTCTACCCAATGCAATTTCAAAAGCTGCAACACTGCTAAGTTCAGGTAACTTCATTCATAGAGTTACAGAGTCATAGAGATGTACAGCACAGAAACAGACCCTTCGGTCCAACAAGTCCATGCCGACCAGATTTCGTAAACTAATCGAGTCCCATTTGTCAGCACTTGGCCCATATCCATCTAAACCCTTCCTATTCATATACCCATCCAGATGTCTTTTAAATACTGTAATTGTACTATCCTCCACCACTTCCTCTGGCAGCTCATTCCATACATACACCACCCTCTGCATGAAAAAGTTACCCCTTGCATCCGTTTTATATCTTTTCCCTCTCACCTTCTAGTCTGGACACCTCCATCCCAGGAAAAAGACTTTGTCTATTTATTCTATCTATGCCCCTCATGATGTTAGAAACTTCTATAGGGTCACCTCTCAGTCTCTGATGCTCCAGGGAAAACAGCCCCATCCTATTCAGCCTCTCCCTATAGCTCAAATCCTGCAACCCTGGCAACATCCTTGTAAATCTTTTCTGAACCCTTTCAAGTTTCACAACATCTTTCCAATAGGAAGGAGACAAGAATTGCACACAATATTCCAACAGTGGCCTAATCAATGTCCTGTACAGCCGCAAAATGACCTCCCAACTCCTGTACTCAATACTCTGACCAATAAAGGAAGGCATACCAAACGCCTTCTTCATTGTCATATCTACGTGTGACTCCACTTTCAAGGAATGATTAACCTGCATTCCAAGGTCTCTTTGTTCAGCAACATTCCCCAGGACCTTACCATTAAGTGTTTAAGTCCTGTTCTGATTTGCTTTTCCAAAATGCAGCACCTGCATTTATCTAAATTAAACTCCATCTGCCACTCCTCAGCCCACTGACCCGTCTGATCAAGATGCCATTGTACTCTTGAGGTAACCTACTTTACTGTCCACTACAACTCCAATTTTAGTGTCATCTGCAAACTTACTATCATTTAAATAAATGACGAAAAGCAGTGGCCCCAATGCCAAACCCTGTGGCACTCCACTGGTCACAGGCCTCCAGTCTGAAAACAACCCTCCACCACTACCCTCTGTCTTCTACCTTTGAGCCAGTTCTATATCCAAATGGCTAGTTCTCCCTGTATTCCTTGAGATATAACCTTGCTAACCAGTCTCCCATGAGAACCTTGTCAAATGCCTTACTGAAGTCCATATAGATCACATCTACCATTCTGCCCTCATCAATCCTCTTTGTTACTTCTTCAAAAAACTCAAATTTGTGAGACATGATTTCTCACGCATAAAGCTGTATTAACTATTCCAAATCAGTCTTTGCCTTTCCAAATACATGTATATCCTGTCCCTCAAGATTCCCTCCCAACAACTTGCCCACCACCGAAGTCAGGCTCTCTGGTCTATAGTTCCCTGGCTTCTCCTTACCACCCTTCATAAACAGTGGCACCACGTTAGCCAACCTCCAGTCTTCCGGCACCTCACCTGTGACTATCAATGATACAAATATATCAGCAATCTCTTCTCTAGCTTCCCACAGAGTTCTAGGGTACACCTGATCAGGTCCTGGGGATTTATCCACCTTTATGCGTTTCAAGACATCCAGCACTTCCTCCTCTGTAATATGGACACTTTGCAAGGTGACATCATCTATTTCCATACATTCTATGTATTCCACATCCGTTTCCACAGTAAATACTGATACAAAATACTCGTTTAATGTTCCACCCCATTTTCTGCGGCTCCACACAAAGGCCGCCTTGCTGATCTTTGAGGGGCCCTATTCTCTCCCTAGTTACCCTTTTGTCATTAATGTATTTGTAAAAACCCTTTGGATTCTCCTTAATTCTGCACTCCAAGGTCTCTTTGTTCAGCAACATTCCCCAGGACCTTACCATTAAGTGTATAAGTCCTGTTCTGATTTGCTTTTCCAAAATGCAGCACCTGCATTTATCTAAACTAAACTCCATCCACCACTCCTCAGCCCACTGGCCCGTCTGATCAAGATGCCATTGTACTCTTGAGGTAACCTTCTTTACTGTACACTACAACTCCAATTTTAGAGTCATCTGCAGACTTACTATTGTTTATATAAATGACGAAAAGCAGTGGCCCCAGTGCCAAACCCTGTGGCACACCACTGGTCACAGGTCTCCAGTCTGCAAAGCAACACTCCACCACCACCCTCTATCTTCTACCTTTGAGCCAGTTCTGTATCCAAATGCCTAGTTCTCCCCGTATTCAGTGAGATCTAACGTTGCTAGCCAATCTCCCATGGGGAACCTTGTCGAATGCCTTACTGATGTCCATATAGATCACATCCACTGCTCTGCCCTCATCAATCCTCTTTGTTACTTCTTCAAAGAAATCAGTCAAGTTTGTGAGACATGATTTCCTACGCACAAAGCCATGCTGACTATTCCTAATCAGTCTTTGCCTTTCCAAACACAAGTAAATCCTGTCCCTCAGGATTCCCTCCAACAACTTGCCCACCACCAACGTCAGGCTCACCGTTTTATAGTTCCCTGGCTTTTTCTTACCACCTTTCTTAAATAGTGGCACCACATTAGCCAACTTCCCTTCTTCCATCACCTCACCTGTGCCTAACAATGATACAAATATCTCAGCAGGAGCCCAGCAATCACTTCCCTAGCTTCCCACAGAGTTCTAGGGTACACCTGATCAAGTCCATTGGATTTATCCAATTTTATGCATTTCAAGATATCCAGTACTTCCTCCTCAGATATATGGACATTTTTTAAGATGTCACCATTTATTTCCCCACATTCTATATCTTCCATGTTCTTCTCCACAGTAAACACTCATACAAAATACTCATTTAGCATCTCCCACCTCTCCTGCGGCTCCACACAATGGCTGATCTGTGAGGGACCCTATTCTCTCCTTAGTAGCCCTTTTGTCCTTAATGTATTTATAAAATCCCTTTGGATTCTTCTTAACCCTATTTGCCAAAGCTATCTCATGTCCCCTTTTTGCCCTCCTGATTTCCCTCTTAAGTATACACCTACTGCCTTTATACTCTCCTAAGGATTCCTTCGATCTTTCCTGCCTATTCATGACATATGCTTCCTTCTTTTTCTTAACCAAGACCTCAATTTCTCTTGTAATCCAGCAGTCCCTACACCTACCAGCCTTTCCTTTCACCCTAACAAGAATAACTATCTCTGGACACTCGTTATCTCACTTCTGAAGGCTTCCCATTTTCCAGCCGTCCTTTTACTTGCCCGAAGTGAGCTTTTGAAAGTTCTTGCCTAAAACCCTCAAAATTAACTTTCCTCCAATTTAGAACTTCAACTATTAGATCTGGTCTATCGTTTTCCATTACTATTTTAAAACTCATAGAATTATAGCACCAGAGTGCTCCCTCACTGATACCTCAGTCACCTGCCCTGTGTTATTTCCCAAGAGTAGGTCATGTTTTGCACCTTCTCTAGTAGATATATCCACATACTGAATCAGAAAATTGTCTTGTGCACACTTAACAAATTCCTCTCCATCTAAACCTTTAACACTATGCCAGTCTCAGTCTATGTTTGGAAAGTTAAACTCCCCTACCATAACCATTCTATTATTCTTACAGATAACTGAAATCTCCTTACAAATTTGTTTCTCAATTTCTTGCTGACTATTAGAGGGTCTATGATACAATCCCAATGAGGTGATCATCCCTTTCTTATTTCTCAGTTCCATGCAAATAACTTCCCTGGATGTATTCTCAGGAATATCCTCCCTAAGTACAGCAATAATGCTACTTCTTATCAAAACTGCCATTTCCCCTTTTCTCTTGCCGCATCCCCCCCCCCCCCCCCCCCCTTCCATCTTTCCATCCTTCCTATAACATTTGTATTCTGGAGCATTAAGTTTGCATTCCTGTCCATCCCTGAGCCATGTTTGTGTAATTACTATGATATCTCAGTCCCATGCTCCAAACCATGCCATGAGTTCATCATCCTTCCCCAGAAGGCCACTTGCATTGAAATAAATGCAGTTTAATCTATTAGTCCTAACTTCTTCTCTACTTTGTTCCTGCCTGCGCTGACTGTTTGACTCACTCCTTTTCCCAATTGTATCAGTCACAGATTGATCTCTTTCCTCACTATGAATTGAAGATTTTAATTGGTCTTAGCTTGTACTACTTTGGTAAATTGCAATTATTCAATTATGACCTTATCATTCCTTATTTTTGGACCTATACGGTAATAAGGGCAGGAGCTGAATAGTCCTGGTAAAACCCAAACTGAGCAGGATATTGCTGAGCAAGTGCTTTTTGATGACAATGTTGATGACCACTTCCATCACTTTGCTGATGATCAAGAGTAAACTGATAAACCAGTTTAGGTTGGCATGGCTTAGCTATATCCATTCTGCGTTTTGTGGACAAGTATACCCAGATAATTTTCTACATTGTCAGAAAGTGTTATAGTTGGAGTGGAATAGCTTGTCCAAGGGTTAAATAGTCCTCAAGCACAAATCTTTAACAGTGTTGCCAGCACGTTGTCAGGACATATAGTCTTTACACTATTCGTAAGCAGAATTCTGTTTATTCATTCAAACACACCAAGATTTCTGCGTTCTTTATACCAAAGTGGGCAAGGTGATGGCATAAACTAGTGCTAATTGTTTAATACTACTGTGTGTACGTGTAACTGCAGCAAAGTGGACTGCATTTTGCAACCAGAATTACTGACACTCAATGGGAATGAATGGGATTTGATAGATCTGGCAAGCAATTGGATGACATTCTGTAGGCTTCCCGTATGTTTTTGTACTTCAGGACAGAGGTGTTAAAGTCTTTACTTTGAAGGATTTCTAAACCTTTAAAATGCTGTGTATGCAGGAAGGGTGATTTGTGTAAACGCCTGGTGTCTGTTCATGTGTTTGTTTATGTTGTCAGCACTGATTGGAGTAGCAGACCCTGAGATCACTCAATTATCTGCAAGTAACAATAGCAGCTCTGGTGGCCTCTGGAATTAATGCTGTTGATCATTTCAGTAATCCACACAGACACACAGCTCAGATGATTACAAGTACATTTTAACACAACAAATAAATCAAGCAAACCTGATGATAACATTAAGCCTGAGCTTAAACTTCATATAGACATCAGAACAAGTGCTATGTGGATGGTTTTGGTTTATTCCGAATCATTACTTGATCCTTTTCTAACGTGTTCCATATTTAAACAGTGCTGTAGGCATTGGGGTAATGAGAATGACTGTGAAAACAAAGAGATAACTGCACATTACACAGTGGATTGATGCAGAGTGAATTCAGCATTGCATTAATACAGACTATTGAGTAACTAAGTTGTGATGTCAAATTGAATTTGAGCCAGTGATGTGAGAAAGCAGTCACATGTTGTTCTGATGGCATTCCATGTACAACCAGTTCAAAGCAGTTTCAATGAGGGTTTGAAGAAAACTAACAGTTCACCTATCAGCTACCATTTGTCAAAAAGTGATTAGATTTTGATTGCCAGCGAGTTCTTTATCTAATCTCATTTTTTACTGTCAACACCTTAAGACATCTGACATAATAGCAAGTGTTTACGGTCATAGAGATGTACCCTTCGGTCCAACTTGTTCATGCCGACCAGATATCCCAACCCAACCTAGTCCCACCTGCCAGCACCTGGTCCATATCCTTCCAAATCCTTCCTACTCATATACCCATCCAGATGCCTTTTAAATGGTGCAATTGTACTAGCCTCCACCACTTCCTCTGGCACCCCATTCCACACACACACCACCCTCTGCATGAAAAAGTTGTCTCTTAGGTCCATTTTATATCATTCCCCTCTCACCCTAAACCTATGCCCTTTAGTTCTGGACTCCCCTACCCCAGGGAAAAGACCTTGTCTATTTACCCTATACATGCTCCTCTTGATTTTATAAACTTCTACAATGACACCCCTCAGCCTCCGAAGCTCCAGGAAAAACAGCCCCAGTCTGTTCAGCCTCCCTCTATAGCTCAAATCCTCCAACCCTGGCAACATCCTTGTAAATCTTTTCTGAACCCTTTCAAGTTTCACAATATCTTTGCAATAAGAAGGAGACCAGAATTGCAAGCAATATTCCAACAGTAGCCTAACCAATGTCCTATACAGCCGCAACATGACCTCCCAACTCCTGTACTCAATACTCTGACCAATAAAGGAAAGTATATCAAATGCCTTCTTCACTATCCTATCTACACGCAACTCTACTTTCAAGAAGCTATGAACCTGCACTCCAGGGTTTCTTTGTTCAGAAACATTCCCTAGCACCTTCCCATTAAGTGTTTCAGTCCTGCTAAGATTTGCTTTCCCAAAATGCAGCACCTCTAAATTGAAAGTCATCTGCCACTCCTCATCCCATTGGCCCATCTGATCAAGATCCTGTTGTAATCCGAGGTAATCTTTTTTGCTGTCCACTTCACCTCCAATTTTGGTGTCATCTGCAAACTTACTAACTATACCTCTTATGCTCACATCCAAATCATTTATATAGATGACGAAAAGTAGTGGACCCAACATTGATCCTTGTGGCACTCCACTGGTCATAGGCCTCCAGTTTGAAAAACAACCCTCCACCACCATCCTCTGTCTTCTACCTTTGAGCCAGTACTGTATCCAAATGGCTAGTTCTCCCTTTATTCCATGAGATCTTGTCTTCTTTTCTCCCCTACAACTGAAACCCAACCAACACCTTTCAAAATACATAGATATATATGACAGTTTTGTTATTTGTAACTTGGGTATCAATAAAACAACACCTTATCCTCACTTAACGTCTCGCAAATCAGTTATCACCACACGTCACCTTACACTCTCTCTGGCTCAAGTGTGACAATACAACTGCCATGTCTTCAGAAAATGCTCCAGGGATGCACTGGAATGAATCACAAGCTGTAACATGTAATTGAGATTCATTACAATGTGCACAAATTGCTTTACCTTTGATCATGCAATTTCTATGATGTGTGCTGTATAAAGTAATGGTTCTGAAGTGGATCCTCGTTCATGTTACATTGGGTCCACCCTTTCCACTGATGTCACACATAAGACAAGAAGTCACAGAGTTCTGCTCCAGCTTTCGGGAAAAGCTGATATATTTGTACTAATTTGCTGAGATCCTAGTGATTATTGCCTGACCAACTGTACTTGTCCTTATTACCATCATGCAATAAACCTTCTTGTTATCTAAGAACAATGACTCTTCTGGAGATACTCTACAATGGTGTTTCCTCGACCAATAACCACTGGAAAGGCCCAAGGTAAAGCAAATATAAAGGAGGATTTGTAGCAGTGAACTATCTCAAACAACCTTTACTCAGTAACACACATTGGTAGAAGTGGCAAATATCACAAAGTCCAGGATGGAAAAATACATTAACAGTAGCCCCTATAGCATAAATGCTGTCCCCTCCACACTTCACTTCAGCTCTGATGAAGATCCACACTTCACTTCAGCTCTGATGAAGAGTCATCTAGAATCAAAACATTAGCTTGCTGTCCCTCCCCGGATGCAGTCTGACCCGCTGTGATCTTCAGCATTGGTTGTTTTCAATATAAGTCTCTTAACTGTTTTACAAAATTACAGCAGCACCAAATCTGTTACTCGGTGCAAATGCTATACAAGTAAAAGTGAATTATGAATTATATGTCAATGCATTGAACTAAATTATGCATGATATAAGGAACTAATGAACCACTATATTGCTTATAATAATAAATGAGCAAGTCTGAATTGGGCTTAGTTGGATTCTAACAATTCACTGTGGCAACATCACAGTCAGCCTCATCAGTCAGTCAGATGTCCTTATAAAATTGAATAAATAAATGAAATTACACAGCTCCCACTAACATTTGCAGGTGCACCACAGAAAGCACTCTATCTGGATGCATCACAGTTTGGTGTGGCAACTGCTCTGCCCAGAATTGTAAGAAACTACAGAAAGTTGTAAACACAGTTCAGACCATCACACAAGACAATCTTCCATCCATTGACATCATTCCACACTTATTGCTGCCTCAGAAAGGTAGCCAACATCATCAAAGATCTGTCCCACCCTAGTTATAATCTCTTTCAACCTCTTCCATCAGGCACAAGATACAAAAGTGTAAACACACGTACCAACAGGATCAAAAACAGTTTCTTCACCACTGTTATTAGACTCCTGAATTGACTCTCAAATTTCAGACTAAACTTTATTTTGCTTTTTGGGCACTTTTTTGCAGCTGTGCCTTTGTATTCCTTGCTCTGTTCAATCATCTATCATCTGTGTAATGATCTGCCTGTACTGCATGCAAAACAAAACTTTTCACTGTACCTAGATACACGTGATAATAATAAATCAAATCAAATCAAAGTAAAGCTTCTAGTCAATTGTAATTCCTAGGATGTGGACAGTGAAGGATTCAATGATGATAATGCCATTGAATGTCATGCAGCAATGGTTAGGTTCTCTCTTATACGAGGTAGTCACTGCCTGGCACTTGTGTAGTGTGAATGTTACTCATCCCCCTACGTTATTACCCAATGTCAAGAAAACACTCAGTATGTGTTTGGTGATATCAAAGAAAGAATGGAGTTGGCATCAGCAATGGAGGAACCTGGAGAAACTCATTGTCATTCAAATTAAACCTGAATTCATTAATACATGCATAAGTCTTCAGGACAAGCTGATGGTACCTCAGGTTCATATCTCATTTAAAGAACAACAGCATTGGAATAGTCAATTTACTTAACTGGAACATCAATTTAGACTACATATGTAACACATAGATTGGAATTGACCTCTCAAATTTCTAACTCAAGAGCAAAAGTGTAAAAACCTTTTTTGGGACAAAGAGTAAATTCAAGTGAATTTACACAATACTTGTAGTTGAATTGAGCTAGCAATTTTGTTTTACTCAACCTTTCTTTATCCATTTGCTTATATAACAATATTTCAGACTCAGATCTGTGCAACTTCCAGATTCTGGGAAAGATTCTAAAAAGCTGCTTACTGGTTGCGGGGGGGGGGGGGGGGGGGGGGGAGGGGGGTTAGACCAAGGAACATATTTAAGAAGTAAAAAGGCAAGTGATTTGATTTGCTTTGATTTATTACTGTCATGTGTACTGAGGTCCACTGAAAAATGTTGTCTTACATGCTTTACAGGCAGATCATACTGTACAAGTACATCAGGGTAACAGAACAGACTGCATGATAAATGTTACAGCTGCCAAGAAGGTGCAAAGGGAGATCAACATTAACATTAAAGAGGTTCATTCAAAAGTCTGATAACAGCAAGGAAGAAGCCGGTCTTGAATCTGTTCATATCTGTATACAAGCATTTATATATTCTGCCTGAAGGAAGAGGGTGGGAGAGAGTATAACCAGGGTGGTTAAGGGTGTCTTTAATTATGTTGGTTGCTTTCCCAATGCAGCAGGAAGTATAGATGAAGTCAATGGACGAGAGGCTGGTTTGCATTCTAGGTATGCAGTTAATGTTTACAACAGGAGTTTGAAAGATTGCAGATGGAAAGCTTTGCAGTTTGCATGCATGTGAGGTTTTGATTTTATCCTTTGTGGAAAGTTATGGAGATTTAATTCTTTATATATTGCATGCTTGAATTTGTTTTTGAAGTTTGGTTGCTCTGCATTCCTGTGTGCAGAGTCAGATTTCTTTTCTCTCCATACGTCTCAAACTTTTTATGAAAATAGGGCTTTCATTTGTGTCTTTCAGAGATGCACATTTATAAATATGTGTGTCTCAACTTATTTGTATTTGCAGTTTTGTGTAATAATATATCAGCCTTTGTGTTATGATCACCCTGTTCAAAAGGATTGGATACCCTTGAGTTACAGAGGCCGCTTGAGCCTTTGTGTTGAACTTTCTCTGCCTGTGGAGATGGTGCCAGCAATGGAGCAAATATGGGGCTATCATGCCAAGATGGGTCCTTGATATATTCCCAGCTCCAAGGAACTTTACCAAGGTGGACTGGGAACCGGGTCAGCTAGCTGCGCCGACTACTCTGTAAATAGTAAGTAAATATAATTAAGGTTCCGTTGGTCAGCATTGGCGTTTTACTGAATCAGAGCAAGCCTCTTTCCTACTTCCTGCACACACACATATGCACATGACTGCTGCATGCAAAAGTTGTCAGCTGTGTCCAGGGAGCTCCCTAATTGAAGGGCATGTTCCACTAAAACCAAGAGCTCCAAGACCAAATGATGATGAGTGAGGTTGAAAGACTGCAACTCCATTCTCTGAGAATCCTATGGAACATTTAGCCCTCCAGTTTAATAGTCATGCCAAATTTGGCTGACTTTTATTGATCATTGGTCACAGTGGGTGCCTGACCCATTCAGGCATTCTCTATTGTCCCTGCTCCCAGCATCTCTCCCGATGAAGGGCTCCTGCCCAAAACGTTAATTTTCCTGCTCTTCAGATGCTGCCTGACCTGCTGTGCTTTTCCAGCCCCACTCTAACCTTGAGTCTGATCTCCAGCATTTGCAGTCCTCACTTTCGCCTAGTTGATTTTAACCTTTCTGCGAATCCTCTTACAAGAAGTTCTCCTCCTCTCTCTACAAAGATCTCAGTGAGTCTCTCTCTCTCTCACTGCAATGCCCAGGTCATCTCCTCTGCCCTGAAGCTCTTCAACCATGTCCTGAAACAGACTCGCTACCACAGCCACATCCAAGCTGCCAGCTCAGTACCATCCTCATGACCTGTCATACCTGCCAATCTTCCTTCCCACCTATCCGCTCACCCTGCCCTCCAATCTATCATATTCATCCCCACCTCCATTCACCTAATGCACTCTTAGCTACATTCTCCCAGCCCCACGCCCCTCCCATTTATCTCTCCACCCCGGAGGCTCCTCATTCCTGATGAAAAGCTCCTGCCCGAAATGTCAATTTTCCTGCTCCTCGGACACTGCCTGACCTGCTGTGCTTTTCAAGCATCACTCTAATCTTGACTCTGATCTCCAGCATCTGCAGTCCCCTCTTTCACCTACCTGCAACAGTCATGCTCTTTTCTGGCATTAAGGCCATCAGTCCGGCACCTCTGCATGACTTCTGAGCAGAACAGTGAGAAAGGCTGCCTTCCAAACAGTTTTAGATTAGATTACATTACATTACAGTGTGGAAACAGGACCTTCAGCCCAACAAGTCCACACCAACCGCCAAAGCGTAACCCACCCATACCCCTACATTTACCCCTTACCTAACACTACGGGCAATTTAGCATAGCCAATTCACCTGACCTGCACATCTTTGGACTGTGGGAGAAAACCGGAGCACCCGGAGGAAACCCACGCAGACACGGGGAGAATGTGCAAACTCCACACAGTCAGTCGCCTGAGGCGGGAATTGAACCCGGGTCTCTGGCGCTGTGAGGTAGCAGTGCTAACCACTGTGCCACCGTGCCGCCCACAGTTGTACAGCAGACCACTGGCGATATTTTCAGGCTTGAATCTCTTATGGAACACCCACGAGAAAACTCAGCCATTTGTTGCCACAGAATTTTAGACAAGATTAAAAATTATTCAGATGTTCCATATAGGGATGCTGGGAACTGGCATCTTCTGTTTGCACCACATGTGTTTTTATTCATGTTACTTTACTGCAGTAGTTCACTTTGTTGTCAGTATTACGTCACTCCATATAATAGGCCTCCTGGGTATACACAGACAGAATTTCAGTGTCTTGCTTTTTTGGGTGATCTATACCAGTACAAACCATTTGTTCATCAAACAAACATAGTCTGAGGGGCATAGCCTTCAAGCCAGACCATTCAAGCGAGATGTTAGGAAGCACTTTTACACACAAAGGGTGGTCAAGTTTGGAACTCTCTTGCACAAACTGCAGTGGATACTGGAAGTTGTTGATCTTAAAGCTGAGATTGATAATGTTTTGTTTGTCAAAGTTATTAAGGGCTTCTGGGCCAAAGGTAGGTTTAAATAGTTAGGCCACAGATCAGCCATGACCTCATTGAGCAGAAGACAGCCTTGAGGGACTGACTGGGCAACTGCTATTCCTATGTTCCAATGTAACATTACAATGAGCTAGAGTTTGTTAGGTGTTGTCAATTAATTCACCAGCACTTCATGATGGGATTACTGTCTGTTTCCAAAGTTGCTTTGTCTACAGCTTTACCGATTACTTAAATTTAAAATGATTCAAAACTTCCCACAATCAAAACACAATGCTATGACTAGATGGGGAGATACTAAACGAGTATTTTGCATCAGTGTTTACTGTGGAGAAAGACATGAAAGATATTGAATGTAGGGAAATAGAAGGTGACAGCTTGAAAAAAGCCCATATTACAGAGGAGGAGGTGCTGGGTGTCTTGAAATGCATAAAAGTGGACAAATCCCCAGGACCTGATGAGGTCTACCCTAGAACTCTGTGGAAAGCTAGGGAAGTGATTGAGTGGTGCCTTGCTGAGATATTTGTATCATTGATAGTCACAGGTAAGGTTACGGAAGACTGGAGGTTGGCTAACGTGGTGCCACTATTTTAAAAAGATGGTAAGGAGAAGCCAGGGAACTATAGACCAATGAGCCTGACAGTGGTGGTGGGCAAGTTCTTGGAAGGAATCCTGATGGATGGGATTTACATGCATTTGGAAAGGCAAGAACTGATTAAGAATAGTCAGCGTGGCTGTCTGCGTGGGAAATCATGTCTCATGAACTTGATTGAGTTCTTTGAAGAGGTAACAAAGAGGACTGATGAGCGCAGAGTGGTGGACATGATTTATATGGGCTTCCATAAGGCATTTGACAAGGTTCCTCATGGGAGACTGGTTAGCAAGGTCAGATTTCATGGAATACAGGGAGACCTAGCCAATTGGATACAGAACTGGCTCGAAGGTAGAAGACAGAGGGTGGTGGTGGATGATTACTTTTCAAACTGGAAGCCTGTGATCAGTGGTGTGTCACAAGGATCGGTGCTGGGTCATTTATATAAACGATTTGGATGTGAACATAGGAGGTATAGTTTATCAGTTTGCAGAAAACACGATAATTGGAGGTATAGTGGACAGCAAAGAAGATTACATCAAGAGTACAATGGGATCTTGATCAGATGGACCAATGGGCTCAGGAGTGGCAGATGGAGTTTAATTTAGATAAATGCGAAGTGCTGCATTTTGGAAAAACAAATCAGAGCAGGACTTATACACTTAATGGTAAGGTCTTGGGGAATGTTGCTGAACAAAGCGACCTTGGAGTGCAGGTTCATAGTTCCTTCAAAGTGGAGTTGCAGGTAGATAGGATAGTGAAGAAGGTATTTGGTATGCTTTCCTTTTTTTTGAGTGCAGGAGTTGGTCATGTTGCTGCTGTACATGACATTCGTTAGGCCACTTTTGGAATATTGCATGCAATTCTGTTCCCCTTCCTCTCGGAAGGATGTTGTGAAACTTGAAAGGTTCAGAAAAGATCTACAAGGATGCTGCCAGGGTTCGAGGATTTGAGCTATAGGGAGAGGCTGATTAGGCTGGAGCTGTTTTCCCTGGAGCATCGAAGGCTGAGGGGTGACCTTATACTGGTTTATAAAATCATGAGGAGCAATGACAGAATAAATAGACAAGCTCTTTTCCCTGGGGTAGGGGAGTCCAGAACTAGAGGTCATAGGTTTACGGTGACAGGGGAAAGATATAAAAGGGACCTAAGGGGCATCTGTTTCACACAGAGGTTAGTGCGTGTATGGAATGAGCTGCCAGAGGAAGTGGTGGAGGCTGGTACAATAACAATATTTAAAAGGCATCTGGTTGGGTATATGAATAGGAAGAGTTTAGAGGGATATGAGCCAAGAGCTGACAAATGAGACTTGATTAGTTACAATATCTGGTCAGCATGGACGAGTTGGACCAAAGGGTCTGTTTCTGTGCTGTACATCTCTATGACTTCATGACTCTATGACTTGGATGCAGAAATCAGTTTGGAACTAATCCATAATCCATTCCCTCCAGTGGTACCTGTAGACTATTTTGCTGGATTTTGTGTGTTGGTTTGTTTCTTAGAAACCCACCATCAGTGATTCTTTCAGTTCTTCTGAGATCTAACTTTGCAATTTTTGTATTTCTGGGAAGAAAATAAACAATCACTTAAAGGCCAGAAGGCATACTCAGAGGAAAAAATTGTCTTGTTCATTTACGCACTAGGTACAGTTCTGAGATTACACCTAAAGTTCATAGTCAACTGCAGAAGGATTGATGGATTTTGATTTGGATTGACTCGAAAGAGAAAGAAAAATTTGTCATGAAAGGAAAGGTTCATATCCTGATTTTACAAGTTGTAGTTAGTTTAAAATCTTTGTAATTTTCTTATACTAAGTATATAGACAAACATAGGTGGTTTTAACGCTCATAGAGTTATACAGTCATAGTGTCACATGGCACAGAAACAGACCTTTGGCCCAACCCCTGGTTGCCAACCAGTTTCCCAAACTAAACTAGTCCCAACTGCCTGCGTTGGCCCATATCCTTCTGAACTTTTGCAATTCATGTACCTGACAAATGTGGTAATAGCACCATACTCCTTGTTTCAACTATTTGCAAAATTCAGCTTCTAAATCTGTTTAATTTTGCAGTAGGAATAAGCTGAAGAGATAGAAATTCAAACGCATCTCCAAAGAATCACTTTAAATACATATGCAGCACTCGCTAAGCTGGTTTGGAGGACTGAAATGAAGTCTGCAGCTGTCTAAATGATATTTATGGGGCCAGTAAATAATAAAAACAAAACAAATGACCCACACAAGTGATATGCCTCTATAAAGTATACAAAGCATAAGGGATTTTTTTTATCTACAGTATATTCTTCATCATTTCAGATTTATTTCTGCTTTCTATGTAATTCAACTATCTACTCCAAACAATTAGAGAAGGACCTTAGATCCTCATGCCAAAGTGTTGGATCTTGATGACATAATTTCACATGCCACAGTTGTATATCTAACTCAAGCAACTATAATATACAACTATTGCCTGAAATTCAAGACTGGAGTAATAGTAAAGAATTGTTTGATCTAAAGTTTTGAGGCAGCTAAAAATATTAGTGTTGAAGCTATTATTGTAGTACTGTGCCATTTCTATAACCTGAGGAACAGTCATTTAACTAATCACCTAAGCTGAAGTCAACACATGTTTTATTGTATGCAAGAACATGAATTAACTCTTTTAAAAGTGTCACAGTAAACAGGAATTTGTTGACTCAACAACTTACAGATGCCATATAAATACTGTGGTTACAAGGGCAGGTCAGAAGTTAGGAATGCTAAGACCATATGACATAAAAGCTGAAGTAGGTTAATTGGCTCTTCCAGTCCAATCTGTCATTCAAAGAGATCATGGCTTACCTGATAATCCTCAAATCTGCTTTCCTGCCTTATCATTTAGGAGAAAGTGAGGACTGCAGATGCTGGAGATCAGAGCTGAAAATGTGTTGCTGGAAAAGCGCAGCAGGTCAGGCAGCATCCAAGGAGCAGGAGAATCGACGTTTCAGGCATGAGCTCTTCTTCAGGAATGAGGAAAGTGTGGATGTTTCGGGCATGAGCCCTTCTTCAGGAATGAGAAACGTGTTTCCTCATTTCCTCATTCCTGAAGAAGGGCTCATGCCTGAAACGTCGATTCTCCTGCTCCTTGGATGCTGCCTGACCTGCCTTATCATTTAGTCATTTATTCCATTAATGACTAGAAATCTGTCTATCTCAGCCTTAAGTATACTTTATCACCCAGCCTTGAGAGCTCTCTGTGGTAAGGGGTAACTCACTGTAACAAGTAACTCACCACACTGACTCCTCAAATCCCATCCATATCTACAACTCATAAGTCAGGAATATGATGCAATACTCCCCATTTGCCTGGATGTGTGTAACTCCAACATCACTCAAGAAACTCAATACCATTCAGGGTAAAACAGCCCCCTTGATAATCACCACACATACACATGTTTTTGTCCACTACCATTGGGAGCAATATACACCATCTGCAAGATGCGCTGCAAAAATTAACAAAGGTCCTGCAAAAGCACCTTCCAAATCCATGATCACTGCCATCTAGAAGAACACGGGCAGCAGTTACATTGGAAAACTGGTACATGAAGTTCCGTTCAAGCCATCCAGATTTAAAAAAATATATTGCTGTTCCTTCAGGATCACTGGTTCAAAATCCTGGGCTCCCTTTCTAATGGTGTTGTGGATCTTCCTACACCAAATGGACAGCAGTGGTTCAACAAGGCAGCTCATCATCACCTCCTCAAGGGGAACTAAGAATCAGAAATAAATGCTGGCACCACCTCCCCCCCCACCCAGCAAAGTTGCTTCCCATGAACGCTTCAGAATAGATTAGTGTTGTTATAATTTGTTAACACTTTTTCTTCTAGGGACTGAGCATGAATTCAGAACACAGTAACACTGTTATTCAGTGTGAGTGTGTTTTCACTTCACAAAATATGGCAAGACTATGCTTCTTTGAAATGGCCTATGAAACTTTAAGTCCCACCTCTCTATTGTGATGATTCAGCAATATGGCAAAGGCTTTATGCACTACTTAAAACATACAAGTTGCTTGCATTACATTTGGACCAAAATTCCTTCCTGTGCTTTTGCCATAAAAACACATTAACTCACGTGCATTTTACGGCTCTTGGTGGCATGTTTCAAGTACAGAGTAGGTGCTATCTGTGCTGCTGTGATAGTTCACTGCACTTCAAAGTTATTAATTGTATGAGATTTTTGAGGTATTTCAATTATATGTTATATAAAATATGATTTATTCTCAAATTTTTGTTTTTATTTCAAAATAATTTTGCACAGTTCATTACCATTTATATGAAACTTATAAGTGCACTCTCTTAAATTCAGAAAATATACTGTGGCTGCAACTATCATCAATTAGTTGAGTAATTTATAATTACTTAAATAGCTATAAGTAACAAGCTTATTTCAAGTTCTTACTCGTAATGATGTTGTAATAATCTTTCTTTGCCTACATTGTTTCTTAAATGCCAACCTTGGTTGGTGATAGCAAGGTTTTCTCTGAGTCAGGGAGAGCATGTTGAGTTCAAACCCTGCTCCAGAACGTGCAATACTGTTTTTTGGAGGTGTCAAGTTGGGGGTACATATAGGGGGGTGGATTATCTTCAGAGGGTCGGTGTGGACTTGTTGGGTCAAATGACCTGTTTCCACAATGTAGGGAATCTAATCTAATCTAATCTTTCAGACGAGCTGTTGGACCGAGGCTGTGTTTCCTCAGATTGATGTGGAAGACTCATGACTCTAGCCAAACAGAAACATTCTCCTGGAGTCCTGATCTGTGTCTCCCCCTCAGCCAACATTACTTAAATACATTATCTGAACCTTTATCTTATTGTCTTGTATACATTGGCTACTGCATTTTCCTATGTTACAACAGAAACTACATTTCAAAAGTGTTTAATGGGTTGAAATAATTTGGACCATCCTGAGAGTGTGAAAGTATTGATATAAAGACCTGCAATTCTAATAAAAATCATCGGTTTTTTTTTTGGAATCTATACCGAAGTACTGAGGACTGAGCAGTTGGAGAAATTTGCACAGATTAGAGGCAGCCAATGTAAAATTCAAATAAATATGTCATGCTTATTTTGTTTCTGAGAAACTAATGTATTACACAGAAGAATGCTTGTGGATGCAGCTTGCATGGACAGTTTGAAAGTCCTCAAAAAATTTACACGTTAAGATATTGTCAGCCAAAATGAAAGATCAAGGAATTAGATTAGATTCTCTACAGTGTGGAAACAGATCCTTCGGCCCAACAAGTCCACACTGCCCCTCCAAAGAGAAACCCAACCAAACCCATTACCATACCCTATATTTACCCCTGACTAATGCACCTAACCCTATGGGCAATTTAGCATGGCCAATTCACCTGACCTGCACATCTTTGGATTGTGGGAGGAAACCGGAGCACCCGGACGAAGCCCTCGCAGACACAGGGAGAATGTGCAAACTCCACATAGACAGGCAGGAATTGAATCCAGGATCCTGGTGCTGTGAGGCAGCAGTGCTAACCACTGAGCCACTGTGCTGCCCTAGAAGAGTAACCCAGTCAGACCCATTCCCCTACTCTATATTTACCCCTGACTAATGTACCTAACTGTATGGCAATTTAGCATGGCCAATTCACCTGACCTACACACCTTTGGACTGTGAGGAAACCGGAACACCCGGAGGAAACCCATGCAGTGACAGGGAGAATGCGCAAACTCCACACAGACAGTCGCCCGAGGCAGGAATCGAACCCAGATCCCTGGTGCTGTGAGGCAGCAATGCTAACCACTGAACCACTGAACCACTGAGTTTGTTATAACCAGTTAGAAGATTGGTTATGTAGATGACAGAGTCTAAGTGTAATGAACGTGTACACAGATTAGAAGGAATTGGCTAGCATTGTTGCACAAGTTTCTGTGCTCAGGCAGTAATAATTCATTATTTTTATTAATGACTTTGACAGTAAAGAAGAGTTTGTTGTTAATACAAAGTTTGGTGACATACTTAGTAGTGCAGATGGGAGCATAAAGTTACAAAGGGACATTTATTAATTTAATGTGTGCATTTTCAATGCAGATAAATGTGAGAGCATCCACTTTCTGCTAAAAAATAAAAGCTGGATGTTCTTAACATGATGAAAATCTAGAAACAGTGGCAGTCCAAAGAGGTCCAGGCTGCGGATCATTAAAATGTACAGATCAAAACAATGAAAAAGACCATTGGATGCAAATGTTCATAACTAGAAGGTGAGGATATAAAGGTGGATGCTTTGCGACAGCTAATCAAAGCTCTGGTTAGATCACATCTGAAGATCTGTGTCCAATTCTAGGAAAGGCACCTGAGAAAAGATTTCTTGGCCTTGGAAGAAGTGCAGCACTGATTCATGAGAATGTTACCAAAGCACCAAAGATTAAATCTGGAAGAGATTCTACAAAATTAGAATTCTACAAAAATGGAATTATATTCCCTGGAATGTTGCATGCCATGGAAAAATTTGATTGAATGATTTGGGATTTTGAAAGAATTGATTGGAAATCTTTCTGCTGCTAAAGGAAAAGGGAAAATATCTTACAAGTCAGAGCCAGGCCATTCACGAGATGCATTCGGCAACATCCTTCGAGTAACCAGTGGGAAAATGTGAAAAATAGTTGATCCAACTCAATCAATATTTTAAAATCCCATATCAATTGATGTTTACTAGCAAAGGATATTAAGGAAAATGAAGTCAAGGTGTTTGGGTGGAGCTGGAATATAAAAATAAGCCATGATTAATTGAATGGTAGAATATTGATGTGTTGAAGGGCCACCTCTTAATCCTATGCTCCAACACATTTCTTTAATCACACTGATAATTTAATTACTTAGGAGTTTTGTTTTTACACTCTATCTCATCAGTTCCTGCAGTTGCTATTAACAGGCCCCTATGATGATGATAGAGTTTCTATCTATTCACTGTTGGCCATCTCACTGACGTTTGCAATTAACTGAAAATGCTATTTTTCTGCTATACTTAAAATTCACAGCATTTTGGTTTTCAGTTTACAAAATAACTAGAGAATGAACGCAGTCATATGGATGATGCATATATGAAATATAAATTCCTGGTACAATAACCCCTTACTCACCCAAGCAGAATTTAAAATAGGATGGGATGAAATTGCTCCTGGCAATAACTTTGGGGAAAAGCTAATTGCAAGTTAGAAATTTTATTGTGCTTTCATGCCAACTTTGATGATAATAGTATCAACAAAAGGCATTTCAAGTTATTTGAATTTTAATATGAAGTGATTCAATCTTTGCTGCACCTGATTTGGAAATGTCTATTGTTGACACTGAATAGATGTTATGTCCCACAACTCTGAAATTTTTAACAAAAAAGCTGAAATGTCAAAAGCATCAATTTAAAGCATTAAAATTAATTCTGCAAGATCCAGCACAAAATGATAGCTTATCCTTTTGTCATGCTTAATTTGCAATGGTGTCCCTTTATCCAATGCCAGTGGAATAAAATGCCTATTCCTTTCACCACTGGAATCACTCACTGGGTGGATAAGGTTAATTAAAGGCTTGCCTCAGACTATTTTTTTTTCACAATGTGGTTCCCTCGCTAATCATTTTATAGAACAACGCAGCTCGTAATCCAAAATCTGCGGCGTCATTTTCAGTGACAAGTTATTTTACCTAGCAGACTTAGGTGGAACGCTGTGAGGCCATTGGTCAATGGCTTTTGTTCTCTTGTTCCCAATGCCAATTCAATGAAGATTATTGTCCCTGGAAATCAGGGATAAGCCGCCAAGGAAAACATTTTTTTACACGTGAGCCAGGTTATTTGCCAATATAAAGGTACTTTATATACTTTTTGTTTTAGTTGCCGTTCGCATTCAAAGAGATATGTAATTGTTATAGTAGGAATTGTCTGTCGATTAACAAATCCAGATAGCTACATATGCTCTGGTGATGAATCAGTCAAATTATTTGATTTGAAATCAGTATGTCTAGGTAATTAGTCTTTTTAAGAATAGTAGTTTTCATCTGACTCATGCACATCAATGCAGGCGGAGAGGTGGCTAAATGTATTCACAGTACAAATAGCCAACAGCTTTCGAAGCGCAATGAAACAGGAGGCCTGTGCGACTCACAAAGGTCACAGCCAGTGCTATACATATTTATGTTCATTGTATAGTCTTCCTGAGACTTACTGGGTAACGTGTACTTTGAAGTACACTGTATAGAATTATTTGGAAAGGAACTGTTCTGTGCATGAGAGCATTTGAATTTTAAAAAATCCTAAACAGGAAATACTTGCAAATGTCTTGGTTCTTTGCAGCAATCTGATGAAGTTTATTTATTTTTATGCACATTCCTCATATGCACCCCACATACATTTTAAAACAAGAATCCTGGGAGGGGGACCCAAAACCAAGAGGTTTATTTATTTCATCTTATGTTACGTTAAAACAAACCATTTTCACACAGGCTCAGTGGGGACAGTGGTATTATTCCTGAACTTCCAACGAGCTGATACCTCGGAGTTAGTTTGAAGTTTACTTTGACAATGTCTGATCTCGCCGTTATCAGTACTTTTGTTTACAGGTCAGTCTCTTGATACCTGAAAATGTTTCTCTGAGGGCTGCAACGCGACGTCTCCCTTCATCTCTCAGAAGGGGGACCTTGGCTTTATTAAAGTAACTTTAACCTCAATCTGCTTTCACTTCTATCTAAAATGTGTAAATAATACAATGCGTGGCTCCGATTGCCTCGGCCCATCAGTAGTGTATGTTCATCGCTGTTTTTCTCTTGAAATTGAGCCCCAAATTAGCCTGTTATAATACCGATTTACAATTCAGACTTTACAATCGCTATGAATTGAAGAATTACTTCGATATGAAACTGTATTCGGGGTCATTCTTTAAACTACTTCAATAAAGAAAAGATTAATCGTTTTAATTTATGGCATGCATGTGACACTCATTGTTCATTGTAAATGTGAATAAAAGATTCAGTTAGATGCAGATATTCTTATTTTTCCTACCCTGTTTATCTCATAGCCATTCGCGTTAGAAATGATAAAATATGATATAATGGAAAGTGATTGGCGCTTTTCCTAAATCATTTTTTTAATCTCTTTCAAAACAACGCTGGGTGTTTGAAATCCCCTTCTTCAGGCAGGTTTTCCTGTCTCCGCACCTTTAAGTTAAAACAAAAGGTGAAAAGGACAGCACCTCCCTTTGGGTTATAAAAGTAACACGGGAGTGGAAAGATTGCAGATTCCAATGTGCAGAGAGCAGCAGCTCCACAGAAAAACCTCCGAACTCTCACGAGTTATGAGAACCAGCCGCTGTTTTGAAAGGGAGCTCTGTTCAGACGTGGGACCCAAGTGTTGGTCCCTGTTGCTACTCCCGTTCTGCTTGTACATTCTCCACTCCGGGACTGGCTCTCCAACACACCCGCTGCCCACTGCTTTCTTAACATTAAAAGAAAGGATGTCGCTTTGGGGAGGGAAAATAATTTCGATGTGTGTTTTCAATGCTTACATCGAACAGCCCCGTAATATTTGTAAAAAAAATAAATTGGGTAATTTAATTAACTATTAGAAGGGAATTCCGCCTGTCAAAATAAACAGCTATCGGTCTTCCATAAGACCCGGTGCTTGAATTAACCTTAGCAATAATACCATAGCGTCACTATCTTTGAACACAAGTAGTTTAGATTGTAGAACGATTGTCGCCTTAACATTGCAGTACCCCCCTCGGTACAATGAGATTTAACGCGACTGAGTCCTTTCTGACGATGGGTATAATCTCTCAAGTTATGACATGGAATAATTAGAAACATTTTCTTAAGATTTCTGCAATTGTTGTTGAAGAATCAGAGAATGTTTTGTCCGGCGTGACATTTGGACGATATAACCGCGAGAACGGGATTACAGTTGAGCCTGCACTTTTCCTCATTCTGTTACAAAGCTACAGAAAAGTCGGCAGCCACTAAGTCGCGCATATGTGACAGCACTTCCAAAAGTTTAATTATATCATCGGGTTCGGCTCGAGGTGTGGTTTCACCTGGTATGAATGGGGTCCAGGTGCATTGTTCCGTTCCCCTTACTCAACATGTCGATGAAACATCTCGGTTTGGTTGGGAGAAGGTTGAAAACCAAATAAAGCGATACAGATAACACAAACAATATACTGAATTGAAATAACAAGTGATACGTTATTCAATCGAAATAGTTCAATAGATATTTTATTCCATATTACATATCAGCGGAACGGTGTAGTAAACGCAAGTTATACTAGACGTCAAAAGTTCTCTGCAAGAAATGAAGCGTTATTTAGCGTGCGTGATAGTAGGGAAGTAAAACTAAACTTGATTGTGCGGAATAAAGACAATGCTTCCGCCCAGATATACGTTAATACAGCTGGGGTCTATCTCATAGAATGGTTGATATCAGGATGTGCTGGCTTAAGCAAGCGAGACGTTTACTCGTCAGTTAATGAGATTTGTATCATCTAAATGCTCAATTCACTGAATGCAGCAACTAAAACGATACCCCGTTTAATTCGACTCAGTTTCAATGTATGTGAAACCCCTTCTGAGGCAGGCGCCACATAAATGGAGAGCTCTCTCTATATATAAAAATCCCCGCCTAACAGATGATGAGGGGTTCACAGACATGGGTCTGTTATAACTGCTGGAAACAATTAACCCATCGGTTCTTGTAAAATTAATCTACCTCCACACTGGAGGTGTCTAAATATTCAATTCACGAGTAATTCAAAAACATTTTTAGTCATCTGAGAGATCTTTCAGGTTTTGGTCAAATATTTATTGTCGTACCATAGAAGGTGATCAGGTGGATTTTTGATAAATTACTGATCTATTTAAAATTAAAACATGTTTCTGAACACGTTAGGGGAAGGTACGAATAAAAAGGAAAACCGATTTGATAATATTTACCAGGTAACTGATGTGTATCAAACGGCAATGAAGTATTAAAAGCGGCGTAGACCTTAGTCGAAGTATCTAAAAGCGAATTGCCGAAACATCTATTGGGTAAGTTTATTAAATTCAGTTTTGAAGTTGGGTTTTTATCGAGCTGGTCACTTTCACAATTATTTTCGCTGTGATGGCTTTCCCTGGACAGGATACTTTCTATGCTAAAGCTTTTGGACCGTGCGCCGTGTGAGTTGGAACTATTTTCAGCTTTCTGCCCTCTGTTCTGTTGGCTGCTGTCTCCAACCACTGAGGGGGAGCGAAGTGCTTGCTTTCCCGGTGTTCTCATTACCTGGGGTGAGTTCATCCCCGGTTGAGAACTGGAAGATGGCTCGGCTACTGTGGGCGAATTTGCCTTTGCGGCCCCTCCTGACATCTCACCTTGGCTCCCCTTTGTAGGTCCAACTTGCCCTGGCAAGGCCATGAATCCAAATGCAACAGAGGTAGCGGCTGGAGGAGGGATGGGCACGGCAGGCGGAAGACTTGCTGAAGAAGGGCTAGTCCACACACCACGTTGGACTGGATGGGTCACCGCCTGGTCAATAGATTCCGCAGCAGGCGGGTCAAGAAATGTTAATTCCTCACACCTCAGTGCCTTGACACTTTTCCCCCCGATGCTTGATGGTGCCAACTCTGGGTAGCAATTATTTTGCTTTTCTCCGCCGCTTTCAGTTCTCAAATTTCCTGAATGAACACTGTCTGGCGAATTACCTGCTTGTTTGAAATTCTCCAGGTCACTTGAGTTGGATCTTGGTTTGATGTCACGGTCAAGTCCAGATTTGGAAGACTCGTCTGCCATTGCGCACTCTTCACCAGTTTCTGGTTTGCTCCTCTTCCCTTCCCTCTGCTCCTGAGTTCCTTGGGACTTGGCCTTTCTTTTCCTCCTCCTGTAGTTGCCATTTTCAAACATGTCCGTGCACCTCGGATCCAGGGTCCAGTAGCTCCCTTTTCCAGGTTTGCCCTTTTCCCGAGGGACTTTGACAAAGCAGTCGTTCAGTGAGAGGTTGTGCCTGATGGAGTTCTGCCACCCTTGCTTGTTGTCATGGTAAAATGGGAAGCGCTCCATGATGAATTGATAGATGCCGTTCAATGTCACTTTCTGTTCAGGGACACTCTTGATAGCCATGGCAATCAGAGCAATGTAACTGTATGGAGGCTTTTGAGGAGGCTCATGCCTGGCCATCACGTTATTTCCACTGAATCCCAAGGAAGGGAACATCCTACCATCTCCTCCATACAGGTATACTGAAGAACTACTGTTCAGGCCCATTGTGGATCCTGACCCTCTGAGTTGCTGCAACTGATTGCTATAGATATGGTTCATAGCTGTTCCCGGCGTCTCCTGAGCAAACTTTTTGTTTCCCTCTGCCTCTTCTTTTCTTTCAAACTTCCAAAAGAAATCACAGTTTACAACAAAAAAAAGTGGGCTTGCAGGAGTCCACCACAGACCCTGCGTGCTACAGTTCAGCAAATGTGAGCACTGCCTCTCTAAGATTGTTCCCACTTTGTCCCTTCGTCATGGCTTAAAATGTTAAATAATTGTTGTAAGTTGCTATTTTATGTTGACTTTGCACTGGAAAATAAATTGTCTATGATAAACAGTCGTTTTATTCTCAGCCCACCCACATTAATTAAATTTCATTGCAAAAAAAAGCCTAAGCCTTCTCCACGTGTCTTCGAGGTACCAGCCAATCGCTTGCTTGGTTGTTCGTTCATTTGTTTATAGAATTAGTCTGTTGATAAGTCTGCCCACCCAAGTTGAATCAAGCTGTGTTTATTTGGAAAAATTTCCGGGCACCCAATACATAAACGCACTGATCTGATGTTTGAAATATCACGTCCACCGCTGATTCTCTAAGCACACAAACATAGTCACCAACAAAATCCCCCAAAAATCTCAAACTTCTACAATATATGCGCACTTATTTTAATCCGTGAAAATCTATCATGAGTTCAGACATTCCTCAATCACGGTGACTTTAAAAATATGCTGGCACTTTCATTTTCGGTGTGTTTTTTTTTGCTATTGTTTTGTTGTACGCAGCTGGTCATTTTTGTACAACCATCTGCAATGCACAGGTTGGGCCGGAGGCTGTCAGGAAGAAGACTTACAACGAAGGAAAATTCCAGGAGACAGGATTCCATAAAAGGGGAACTTGGCAAAGAGTGACAAAAAAAGTCTTCTCTTCCTTGGACCACTTGCATTGTTAATGTATGCCTCTTGCTTTATGTTATATAGTTTTCCTGTTTACTGCAAAAATGGGGATTATAACAACTTTACAAGTAATCACAGCTGTCCTGTGCTTACATAGGACGCTAGTCGCTTCGGACTTGGAAACATTTGTTCATTGAGTGAATATAACTGTGCCAATTGCGCAAAGATGAATTGTGAAGCTTTGATGGAGAAACGCTTTATTTTCTGTCACTCGAGTCGTGTGAAACAATTGACACGCGATCAGTAGCGAGAGTGCGAAGACACCTTTTGCATTTCGACCAGATTTGGAGCAAAGAATCACGGTGCTGAAGCAATGACTTGTTGCGCAAATCAATTTCAGACCGTCAAGAGTCACCCCGGCTATCTCTGTGAAGTGAGTTGAGTTGGGCGGGGAGGGGCTAACAATAAATATGAGAGTGCAAGAACAAAAAAGCCCATGGGAGTCACATGAAACAGATCCTGAGATTTAAATGGGTGACACTGTACTTACAGTCGTCTGTGTTTTCAGTATATTTCAGGTTGGATAACTTCCCCCACACTCCCATTCTCGCCCCAAGCAAAAAAGGATGTTGCAATACTCATTGCTAGCAAATGATAACGGTAACTTAATCGTATGCTTTGAGATGGCATTTTTATTTTCATTTATTTATGGCAAGTTCAACAAATGCATGCTTTGTCCTTCTGGCATAAAGATGTCAAAAAAAGACCACAGTGTGTAGACATCCTGTTAACCTTTTCGGGGCTGGAGTAACGTTTTTTTGCCATGTTCCAAAAATAGAACATCAGACGTTTGTATTTCGTTCAGTCAAAATAAAACCAAATGCAGACATCCTGTTCATCCGTAACTACATATTTCTCCTTGCTTGAAGTTTACAACATGAAATGTTTTCAGTTGATTCCGAATTCTCAATCTGGTCGTTTACAGTTGCAATATCGTTCCGATCAAAATTAAACTAACAAATAAATGAACTGGATTTCTCTTCAAATATTAAGATGTTTCGCGATATTAAGATGGTGAGGACTTCAATTTAAATAAGTGAGTTTCTCAGCTTTTTTTTGCAACCTTTGTTTATAGTGTGAAAATAAACCTTTAATTTTGGTCAATTTTAATACTTGATGTACTTGTTCAGGTGAGTTTATGTTAAGGGAATGTTGGGACAATTTCACCAGTGATCTTTCCCAGCCCGGACCAATACCTGAGAGTGTGCCTTTCACAGCGGGACTGAATTAGCCGAGTTTAATTACATAGTGTACAGAGGTAACATTGGAAGTCGCCTAACCTTCTTATTGTTCATCAAAAAAAATAAACTAAATGTTTGCTTAACTATTTATTTTAAAGTCTTTGGTTGAACGAAGTCTCATCTGAGAGAAATCTAGGCAAGAATCTTTTTAAGATAAATATTGACATGGAGGATGTCCAATCCCAGAACGGATAGGAATTGTCACGTGGGAAGGTTGCTGTTGCTGCCTCAGTCCATGGTTTGATGGCAAGGATGCACCTTGTTATAATTATTCACATTGCAACACCTTTTGGAAGCTTACATTTCAGCCTCACACACGCTGTAATCTACGCACATCAAGGGCAGGCTTGAATGATGAAGTGAGAGAGGGCCGTGCTTGTCATTTTAGTAATTAACTTCAAATTGAAATTTGAGAAGCAGTAATGACTTTGGCAGAGATTCCCGGGCTGGATAAATGCTGACAGGTTTCGAACTGACTACGTTAACCGAGCCGACCCGATGCAGCCAGCACGAATTTGTTGTCCATAAAATGACCACAAAATATTGGCAATAGAAATAACACTGAAGAGATCGCCCACGGTCAAAATTATTTCCTACTAAATGATATTTAAGCCATCTGATTGCAATCATACAAGCGACCATAGCGTTAAATATTCGCATTGAGTTCCCCAAATTCAGTACGTTTTGTTTTCCACCACGACATTAATGACCATACATTTCATGTTGCACTGTATAACACCGCGTTTGCAACTCCTGAATCTATGGAGCTGTGAACAGGATCCGCCTTGTTTTATTTACGTTAACTCAGTCAGTGGTTACGTGGAAGGTGCTTTGACATGTTGATGAGATTACGTGACGGGTATCTATGCACATGCATGTGCAGAGGCCTGACACCGCTGGAATTAATAAAGTAAGGTGCACTATTAAATGAGTAACAATTGTTAAAACTATTTGATCCGTTGTTACATCACGCCCACATCGTGGCAAAAGTTTTAATCGCCTTCTTTGCCGGAGAAGCTGGCAAAGGTTATTTGAGACAGGAATAAATGTATTTTTTCGTAACTTCAGTGAATCAGAGGACGATACAGCACAATGGGCAATTCGGCCCGTCATGTCTGTGAGATCCGTTTGAAAGAACTGCCTTAATAAGCCCCAGTCTCCCGCCTTCTCCCCATAGCCCCATAAATAGCACCTTTCGACCAATCAGCCAATTCCCTCATGAAGGTTATTTTTGCGCCTCTCAAGAAGCACTCCCCAACTCGTAACAAGCTTAGTGTATGTTAAATAAAATGATTTCCCCATCCACCCTTTGGTTGTTTTGCCAATGCGCGTAACCTGCTTCCTTTGCCACTATTTCTTCCACGGGAAAGTTTCTCTGTCAGAACAAACCTAAAACTGCAAGGTTTCGAGCATCTATATCCAATCTCCCTTTAACCTTCTCTGGCCTAAGAAGAACAATCCAGGTTCTCCTGCCTTTGCAACAAATTATCAACAGCCATTGCCAAATTGCTAACAGAACTCTTTCAGCCCTACGCAGTTCTCATATTATCAACTGAGCTGCAGCTTTTGGTCCGTTTCCCGAAGGGAAGCGGAATGGTATTGTGCTGTGTGAACGTGAACTAAATTATCTTCTTCGCTGCAGGCAAAACATCAAGAAAATGCCACTTCGCAGCCACACATTTCAGCATTCGAAACGATTAAAATCGGAAATAAACTACCAGCAAGGTAATGTTAGTGGAAAGACACATTACCATCCCAATCCATAAATTATACAGAATGTCTGGCGCACCAAAGCAGTAACCAGCATTAAAGCCTTTAATACTCCTAAATTGTATTTGGTCAGCTTATAAATTAAATGGCCCGCGTCGATTCCAAGCACATTAAATAAATATAAGTATTGTATTTATAAACAAATGCAGGGTGCGACTCTCAATGATGACTTATTTTTGTTTAAAAGAAAAACAACTTTACTCTTGAATGTCCCAGTCTGGTTTTGGTTTATTGCGAACCTGAGGAATAGAGGGTATCGATTGCATTACCATGTGTTCTCCCCCCCACCCCCACCCCCGAAACAAACACCCCCCCCCCCCAACCCACGGTGAAAGAATACGGTCCAGTATATACAATTACACTGCCTCCTGTATTCTGCTGTTGTCTCGGTCATGAACTACACCGGCCCTCTCGGCAGGTGACCGGCCAATCAACGTCAGCAATCTGGAGAAAACCCGAACTGTTACAGGGCTTTTCTTGAACCTTGTTTGTCCCGTGCCTGCGGGAATAACCTTCAATCAATGGCCCTATTATCACTGCCATTTACTCACTGACTCACACCACACCAGTCAGTTCACTTCTTTGCAAACTAGACCAAGTCATTATTCCGATTCTTCAAGGCTGGAACTGGTTAACAAATCGGCTTTTTAAAAATCCAAATACAAAAGATGAATGTGTTTGAATTACAGGTAGATGTGAATTGTGTCAATTTTACAGGGCGGCATCCAATGTCTAATTTTATCAGTAAACCGTTTGGCTTACAGTTTGTATGTTGGATTTGGAAAAAAAGGAAGTCGGCTCCTGTCCCTACATCATATTTGGCCACGAATGATCCTGTGACAGAGTTTTTATTTTTTAAACACGAAGGGACGTTTACTGTTTAGTCAAGGAAATAATGTAAGGAGTAAATTCAATCCTGGAAAACAGGCAGTAGATGCGGGGCCAAATATTCTGTTCACAATTTACTGTAGGATTATAGGCAGTCGTTTGTTCCATTCAGGGGATTTATATGACAGGACCACCTTTAGATGGTACGTAGACAGTGTACTAATTCAGCTTCTGTACTCATTGTTACTTGGAACAGAACCTACGCGACTTATAGGCCTATAACACTCCGAAGTTTGATCTATCTGTACTTAAAATCCCTATTCCACTTGTACAGAGCACTGAGTCAAAGTTCACCCTGCAGTGATTTTTCTCTTTAAAAAATCGTTCCTTTTAAACTTTTCCAGGTTGCTTAATATATTCAACGTAGTCACGCTGGGTTCAATGTGGTAGCGTGCGAAATTTGAAAAATTATATTAAAAATAATAACGCCAGTACAAAATTGATCTCAGATTGTCGAAAAAATGCACGCGATTTCCATGCCTGGTTCTTGGCATGAAACCGCATACACAGTTTTTTTTAACAGAAACAGAGGAATCATTTATTCCAAATTTGCACTGGACATTTTAGTTTATTTGAATCATGCAAATCAATGGGATCCCAAAGCGCCAGACAGACTTCCGTTCTGATTACCCAACGCCAGATGTTTGCGCATTCTATTCGCAGCTGACTTTCAACTAGATATTGTTAATGACAGGTGCAACTATATACTGAGGCCAAGAGGCTGTGCTTGAGAAGATAGAACGACCCGATTTGAGACAGAGCCCGCATGTATGCTTAGAAACGCGTGCATACCTTTATTCACACAGCTTGCCTCTTGGTCAATTATAATACAACTCAGGCTCGCTTGGTGCACTTTCCAATAACTTTTATCACGTCCCAACCTGCCAAGGCTTAACTTACAATGGAGTCTGCCGGATGAATATTTGGCCACGGGCCTTGATATTTGTTACATGACAGCAGTTCAATACTCCACAGATCAGTAACTGTCATTATGAAACGCCACGATAAATAAATATTGAATCAGAGACTATGTTCAGAAAATATTGTGCGTGTAATTGACACTAAACTTCACAGAACAATCAGAATTCTGTAAATTTCGCTTGTCAAAATAAGTTTCATTCTTTTCACCTAAATCCAATACTTCAGGTGGAGTTACTGCTCCGGGGGAACGGTTTGAGGCCTATTCAGGAAGCATATCTGTAAAATAAAATTATACCGGCCTGGCTTCAGCTTTGTTGTGAGTTTCTGTCAACCGTAATTGGGTTTTAGCATTTAAACGGAGAAGAGCTTTTCTGCTGCAAGCCCCGTTCTTTCAGTCAACTGAAACCGGTGTTTGGTTGGTTTTGAACATCTGATGAATGAATTTAAAATTGATGGCTAAGTCTGTCAGTGAATGGACCTGCGCCGTCTCAAATTTCTAAGTTCTAAGTATTTTGGAACGTAAATATACTGCAGGAGTTTTAACATTACAAATCAAATGCTTTGAGATTAATAAATGTTGAAAGAGGGGACAGCACATCCGAGGCAGGAGCAACTAGGAATCGGCATGTTTATTAAAGTTGCAAAGGTTTATTTTATCGAAGCAAAATAAAACTAATTATTTGGATCAAATGGTAACCAAAAGTGCATTTCACAGGGGCATGACATTGTCCTGTAAATTATGGGCTCAGACATTACATAGAGTTCACATGGTCACCTCAGATCCTTGACATGTCTGTTATAAACTTGTTCTCAATTACTTTCATGGATTTTACAAAACCTAAAAACAAAATCGCGTTCAATCCTGGGCACCTATTTGACAGCCTCGAAACTTTATATAGTTTTCAGTAAAAGAGTGGTGTGATGTGGTCAACTCTATGAACCGTGCAATCTGTTACTGCTCTGGCAAGCAAATCGGCAGGCAATATCACAGACTGAGTAGAAGTCAGCACGGATATAATCAGAATTCTGCATAAACCAGACAAAAGGCCAATGACAAGCCAGTATGCAATAAACCA
Source organism: Chiloscyllium plagiosum (assembly GCF_037043375.1). Taxonomy (NCBI): domain Eukaryota; kingdom Metazoa; phylum Chordata; class Chondrichthyes; order Orectolobiformes; family Hemiscylliidae; genus Chiloscyllium; species Chiloscyllium plagiosum. The sequence goes on along the minus strand of NW_028270155.1, from coordinate 20,165,430 downwards.
AAAACAAATTCACTACGCCACATTAACTTAAGGCAAAAAAAAATCGATACTGATTTATTTTGGGTTTTTTTTTTCAGATAAATACAGAAATTAAGATCAACTGAACTCAGAAAGGAAATGATCTTAAAAGGATCAATTACAGACCGGAGGAGTCAGGGCCTGGATCGGCAATACAGAATTGTCATTTAAAAAAAAAGAGATTTCGTGTTTTAGAAAAATATTATGCATCCAATAAATTAGTTCTTTGGTTTTAAACGGAGCAAATATATCGATGATAAGAACGTAATAAAAATTACACTGTACAAGGCACATGGCTATAAAACTGAGGTTGAATAACAGTTACGCTTTGGCACTTAACAATGGCTGGGGAACATTTAAAAAAAATCCAGTGAACTGAACTTTAAAATATATTAAATGGCTCTGTAACGTAGCCTTCATAGAAAATCGTACAATTTACATCAAATATAACGTCGCATCAACACCGGACAAAATGTCAGGAGAGAGAAAAAAAATCTTTGCTGTCGAAAATGGAACGTGACTGGATTAAACAAACAACTGCAGAAACAGAACATACAAAGGCATCACTAGAATCTTGGTCCATTAAGCAGTTTAGACCCTACATTTGGAAGTTGTCACTTTGCTAAACTTTAGTTATTCAAGTAGGTATCCCTAATGTTAAGAATGTTAAACAAAATGCGTGTCTTAAGTTTTCAAACTCCTTATACACACTTTCTAACAACAACTGGTCAACAAGTTTGGCCACACAATGTAGACTGGACTGTCACAGTCAGTAATTTTATGTGCAGTCTCAAGTTGTTTTTTTTTTGCAGTTTTGTTTTCATCTCCCAATATACATTAAAAAAAACAATGAGAAGTTAGAGAGGTTGGTTGTTAAATCAATACTTATTGCAGTCGTAGGCGTATGGTCCTGCATGCCGGTATACTGACGGTGTTGATCGGTAAGGCATTTGACAGCTTGTATTCCCGCTCACCTGATGGTCATTGAGGGCTGAGCTCTCAATGCCGAGTCGGTGGGAGTTAAACATCTCCCGCACATTGGGGAAAGTCTGCTGCTGGCTGCCGAACGTGTGGCCCGGGAGGTGGTTGAGATCTGCGCCGTGGTTGAGGTACCAGGAAGCGGCTTGTCCCGCCGGCGCCCCCGCCTGCTGAGGGTGACTCGGGCTGAGGACACCTTCCGGCGCTGTGCTCAGATTCATGGCGTTCAGGGAGGAGCCGCCGGAATGGTCTGAGATAGCATCCTCCAGGCTGGTGGGTACCAACATGTGGCTGCTCCTGTCCCCCGCGTACAGGCTCATGGTTCTCATACTGCAATGGTAACTTCCACTCGAGTCCATGTTATGGGTGCAGCCTGGGCTGTACACGGCTTGCTGCGTTGGAGGGTAGTTCACGGGCAGCGAGGAGCCCATTCCAGTCCTCCCAGAGCTCACAGCCACGGGGCTGAGGTCCCCTGGAGGAGATGTCCTCAGTGTCATGATATTTTCCACGCTGAAGCCGGACAGGCTGCTGTTGGTGGTGTTGTGATCCGGGATGGAGTTCTCTGTAGACGCGGACGGCGTGGAGGCCACACTCCTTGGGCTGTCCTGGATCAAGCTGCCGTTGTCCGGGCTCTCCAAGCTCTCCACCTTGGTGATGACAGGCATGCCGGGCGAGCCCGCTTCATTCTTGACCACCACCTTCTTCTCGGGGCAGGTGTCGGTCTGCGAGGCGACGTGCTGGCCCCCTTTCGCCGCTTCCTTCTGCTGCCGGTCGCGTTCCTCCTTGTCCCTGACCGCGTCCTTCTTCTTGAACCTCCGCCTCCTCCGCAGGAAGCTGCCGTTCTCGAACATGTTGTACGAGTCCGGGTCCAGCGTCCAGTAGCTGCCCTTGCCCGGCTTTTTGTCATCGCGGGGCACTTTGACGAAGCACTCGTTCAGCGACAAGTTGTGGCGGATGCTGTTCTGCCAGCCCTGTTTATTCTCGCGGTAGAATGGAAACCGGTCCATGATAAACTGATAGATCCCATTGAGAGTGATTTTCTTATCAGGCGCGTTTTGGATGGCCATGGTGATCAGGGCGATGTAGCTGTAAGGAGGCTTGACCAGGTCTTTAGGTGCCGGCTGCTGGTGATGGTGATAAGGTCCATACGATCTCGCCATGCCTGTAGCATACTGCTCGTGGCCCGGGTACATACTCATCGGGGTGGGCATAGTGCCATAAGTGCCGGCGGCTCGGTAATAGTTTTGATCGCTGAGGTAAGGCACGACTCCAATAGCATTGGGGTCTGACACTGGGTAACGCGCCTGCATCGCCGGGGAGTGAGACTGATTTTTTTTTTGGTTTTGCTTTTCGGCACAGAATGCAGCCGTGCACCGAATATTTGAGAAATTATCTTTATTGGTTGAAGGGTTGGATCCGTTTTCTCTCTCTCCCTCTCTTTCTCTTATTTTTTTGGAAAAAAAAAATAAGGTCCCCTTGATTAAGAGCGCGCCCGGAGACAGTCCTAAAAGCTTTTGGGGGAAGTTTCAACAACTTTCAGAAGAGAGAGGCTTTTACGGCAGGCAGGCTCCGCCCCTTCCCCAAACTTTCGGCCAATCAGAACGCGAGCTGTGGGGCGTTATTGCATATCGATACACGTAGGTGGCGTCTTGTAAAAGTGAAACAGGTTTCACTGATGTTGGGGTGGGGAGGGGAGGGGGCTACCAAGATTCAGTGTTGTCAATAGTTTTCTGTATTATACAGTGCTGGTAAATCAATCATATAAAGACTTTTGAGTTTTTATTTTGCGACAAAGCGCGTTTCAGCTATTGCTCTGGATCTCACGTAACCTGCACGTGAAATTGCCCTCCTTGTAACGAAAATTTAAGAAAACACACGTTTTCTCGCATGAAACAGCCTATTGTGTGCGTTTGTCTGTTGTGTGTGTGTTATTCTTCGTATACAATTTCATTTCTGGCAGATTATCGAATATTTTTCACCGCTAAATAACTAATTTCGGGTGAGAGTTTAATGAACTCCAACTCCCCGCCCCACCCCTGACACCCTTCCTATTGCCCATTTAACGGTCCTGTTAGGAATTAACCCGGCTGCGTTAG